>NC_090444.1:1799872600-1800215933 GCF_031143425.1 Pleurodeles waltl | reverse complement strand
TGGGTTGATTTTGTAGACTGTGCAATTAAGGCTCTGGAAGGCTAGCTGCATGGTAGTCATGCACATGACTATGAAGGTCTGTACATCTGATCATGAGGGAGCACGTCCTTAATAACTGTGTGTCTGAAAAACTGCACCAATACCTGGTGGACTCTGAGCTGACCTTTCCCCAATAATTGGGAAAGAAGGCAGACAAATGGGTCCGCACCAGGGTGAGTAAGAAAACTCATGCTGGGGGTGACCAGAAAAGAAGGATGGGGAGAAGCCTGAAGACAAAAAAGAAAGAGTTTTCTTCAGGCCCACAAACGTCGGGGGTGGGTCTGAATCATCCTCTTCCTCTAATAAGATACCCTCATACTTTCTTTGTAACGATAAAGGCCATAGGACAGCTGATCCCAGTTGTCCTAGGAAAAGCACCAAGTACTATTACTACTTCCCCTAGTGTCCCTAGCAGCAGCACTGGTAGTAGTACCACATCCAAGGCTGTATCTGGGTTCACCTTGGGTACTACAGTGGACTCTGGCTTAGTCAGAGAAACCACTGAGGCTGTCCTGGTATCAGAGGGTGACACTGACCTTGCCGCTTTTGCTGCCTGGCCTCCAATATGAGGAAATACAGGCAGCATCACCTCATTAATGGTATTGAAGCAGAGGCTTACAGGGACACAGGTGCAAATGTCACCATGTTGATTGAAAAACTGGAGTTGCCTTAGGAAATTCTACATGGGGACACTTACCAAGTGACCGATGCTGATAACATCACTAAGTGCCACCCCATGGCAATTGTTAATTTCAGCTGGGTGGTGGGGGTTACTGGCCCTAAGAAAGTTGTAGTGTACTCATTCAATGCTGTATAGTGTCTTATGGGCAATGATTTGGAGACTTTAGCATAGGCTGAAGTGGAGTTACAGGCCAATGCAGCCATGCTGGGCATCCCTGAGAGTGTGTTTGTGGCAACTAGAGTACAGGTCAAGAAACAGGGAGAACAAGCAGCATTAGAGCCCGTAACAGTGGCCCAGGCAGCACCCAAAGACAGAGGTAGGAAGAGTAAAAGGTTACCCTCTACACAGACTTCAGGTGAGGATGAGTCTCCTCAGGGAGATGATCTTACCCCTTGTGAGGAACCTGCCCCAGAAGAGAGTGGGCCTGACGCTGCAGAGCTTTTGGAGACACGGGGGACCCTCGAGGGAGGAGTTGGGTCTAGAGCAGAAATCCTGCCCCTCTCTTGAAAGCCTCAGACAGCAAGCTGCTGCAGAAGAGGCAGAGGATGTCAGTGGATCATACAGGATCTATTGGGAAAATGGTCTACTTTATTCTGAGACTAGACTCCCCAAGCCTGGTGCTACCTGGAGGTTGGTCATACTCCAGAGGTTTTGGCAGGTCCTACTGATCCTGGCACATGATATTCCCTTTGCAAGACATCTTGGACAAAGCAAGACGTGGGACAGACTTGTCCTACACTTTCACTGGCCCCACATGTCTGAAGATACCAAAGAGTTTTGTCACTCCTCTGTCACCTGCCAAGACAGTGGCAAGTCAGGTGGCATGTAGGATGCTGGCTCTCTATATAGTGTACTAAAACTGTGCAGAGTCTCCAGCAGATCCCCTAAGATGTGCAGAGGCAGAAATAGATAGGTCTAGAGCTCTATTTGTGGTAGTGTGGGCGAGCAGCTAGGCTTATCAAGGAGTCATGTTAAGCATTTGTTGTACTCACAGAGGCAATAAATGAGACACAAACACAAAGAATAAAAACCAAGACCAATTTAGAAAAATAACAGTTGCTTATATATATGCTTTGAACGAAAGAACTTTGCTGTAAATGTAAGAAGTTTAAAAATTAAAAATACTTTGCTTTTCGCGGGCGGGGCTTGCCTGACTCGAAAATGACCGCACACTAAACTTGCTCCGATGGTTACTTAACGATCCGACAATATCCTTATGCCTGGAAGCTGCAATCAGTAAAGTTACACATAGCAACAAACATTGCAGCACATACTGCTTCTCGTTGTGGGGCAGAGAGTGACTGACTGTGTCCGCTGTCTGCACACGGGCATCCTGTGGCCTACACTGGTCCTGACGGAGAGGGAGCGATCCACCCCCGGGACTGAAGCAGCATGCAGTGAGGGCCCTGTGGTCGAACTGCCGGAGCAGGTGAGCAGAGGGGTGACCGGCTCAATGAAGCGAAGTGAGTGGAGGCCACGGAGGGCTATGTGAGCAGCTCGACGAGCTCCTGTTGCCAGGATGGAAGGCCCCGTGGTGAGACCTGGTTTGGTGCTGTTCGAGGTGAATGATCGCAGCTCGGGAAGCTGCGGGGAGTGATGCTTCCTCCCTCCTGTGACCTGAGCTTAGACTGGGGACTCCACTGCTGCGCAGCTCCTGTTAATAACCCTGATTAGCAAAACACTGAGTGCCTGCCCCAACCGGCCATTGAGGCCATTGTCAGATTCCGTATACCAACAAGGGGCTGCACTGGCAGGCATTACACCGCTCGGATAGCTTCTTTCCTGTTGTTGGTTCCTCGCTATTGGAAGGAGAAGAGATGGGGACCCGGCACGCCAGGCAAACTGCTGCATTGCCACTGTAGTGTTGGGGGCTCTAGGCCCTCATACTAGAAAATAACTTGACGCAGACACAGTGGCATGGTGCTAGTAACTGGCCACGGGCACGTGCGCCCGGCCCTTTTTATTGGCAGGGTCACCTGACCGGTACGCCTGTGTTGGGTGGGTGTGGGCTGTAGATGTAAGGCCAGCCCTCAGCCAAGTGGCTGGCAAAACCCTAGAACGTGTCCAGCAGGACACTACAGCCACCACAATGCCCATACAACCCATGATGCAACCATAGATGGTCTGCTGAGCTTTGGGGCGCACCCCGGCTCCAGCACTATTCCACTGCCATGCGTACTGGCTAACGAACCACATACTGCTACTGGGCCTGGAAGGGACTGTGCTCCTACTCTGATGGTAGTATCTTTGCTGGGCTCCATCTGGAGTGACAGGGAGTGCCTCTGCACTTGGACTGAGTGCGCAGCTCTACCTAATTTACCATTTGTCACTGGTGGTGAGTTGCTCTCACAGCTCCTGCCCTCCCCCAAGGTTAAGATGGGCAAAACAGACAAGACCCAATCCAAATTGCAATTCAAACTCTGGAGGGCCTCTAAGGCCCATGATGGTGGAGCGGGCAGTTCGGATTGCACCCAGGAGGAGTCGGAAATGGATAGGGAGACTGACCCGAAGCACATTCTCACTGCCAAGCAACACAGTCTAGCTAAGATCGATGGTAGGTTTGACGCCCTCTCATTTAGAATGGACAAGATGTCTGAGCGCCTAGACAAACACTCGGGTGCCTCAAGGCTATGGGGGGGTGAGTGACTATGACCAAAGATGAGCAGACTGCAATCTCAACAGCGCACAATAGGATGGACAAACTTGTTCAATCACTGCAGACCAAGACAGAAGACTTGGAGGTTCGCTCATGCAGGAACAATTTGTGCATAGTAGGGCTGGCAGAATCCACGAATATTGACAACATGGAGAGATATGTGGAGCGCTTACTTGTTGATTTACTGGGAAGAGACAATTTTTCAGAGATGTGCAGAGTTGAGCGGGCCCAATGCTCGCTCGCCCCCACCGGGTACCAGTCCCCGGCCACTAATAGCCTGGCTACTGAATGATAGGGATTGCGATGCTTCTGTGCGAAAGGCGATGGAATTGAGAACCTTGTGCCACAAGGGCTCCAAGAACTTGTTGTTTCCGGACTTTACTCAGCAGGTCCAGGAAGCCAGATGCCTTTTCATTCCAGTTAAGAGACAGCTCAGGGAGCTAAACCTAAAATATAGCATGCTGTACCCTGCTAGATTGCATGTCATGGCGGACGGCAAGGCACTGCTCTTCAACAGCCCGAAAATGCTTCAGCAATACCTTAAACACAGGTCAGCTGTGGGAAGTAGACGCATTTCGCTCACTTCTTCAACAGCCGAAGGGGAGGACTTCTAAATCCTCTGTTTGAGCTTGCCCCTCTTATTAATGATTGACTGGTCTATATGCCACATTACAGCAATAGATGCATCATTATTACTTTATCCTGCAGACTTGTGTTGACCATATTTACTTAGAATTAGTGTTTCTCTTATACTATGGCCTTGAGGCATGACATGCTTGTCTTAATCTGGTCAGCCGATCTAGCATTTGTTAACTAAGTTCTCATATAATTATGGTCCTTACAGGGTGTTAAAATCACTTTACTTTATGATTGACGCATCATTGGTCATTCTGTTGCAGGCACAGGCGATGCTGACAAAATTGCTCCCTGGCTGTGAGATGTGGCACGGCAGGGAGTTCGGGCAACATCTGCCCCATGTGTGTTCCACCACTGTGTGTTTTGTTTTGCTGGGTGTGGGAGTTGGGTGGGATGGAGTGGGTTAGCGAATTGCTGTGTTTGTTGGGGCAAAACATGGAGAAGGGATTGTTAATACAGTTATTGTTCTTAATTGGTGCTTTATGGTGCTTTATTATGGGGTTCGGCCGGGTACATTGAAATACAGGAAACAGATCAGGGTCAATGATTGACTCAGAAAAAGGGGTGATGAACACTACTGTAAGTAAATTGATATGGTTCCTTGCATGGAATATCAGAGGCCTCAATGACATTAGAAAGCTTTGTAAAGTGGTAGCATATTTCAAAAGACATCACATGGAGGTGGCGATACTGCAGGAAATCCATTTACCCACAGGGACCAGGGTATTGACACAACGCAGAAATCAGGCCAGTTGTTGTGCTGCGGGTTTCACCTCACATGCATGAGGTTTGTTGATCTGGGTGGGGCAAGACTCTGGGGTACGCATGCAAAAAGTCTACATGGTCCCATGGGGTAGATATGTAATGGCTCGCTACTACGAGGAAGATCTGGCAGTACTACTAGTTGGGTGTATGGTCTAAACTATAATGATCCACGTTTTTACTATTCTTAAAGCGCTCGCTTGTTCCAGCAGAGTGATCTTCTGCAAATTTGGGGGGAGGGGGTGTAGTTGCTTTAATTGTGTTCTGGGTCCTGGGATTGACCACTCCAAGGATCCCCCGCGTTGCCTCTCGGCAGCTGCATGCGTGCTCACAGACATAGCCACCAGGGAGGATCTCATCGACGTTTTGAGATATAAGACTCCCACTGGGAAGGGATTTTCACACTATTCCACAGTACATAAAATTCACACACTGATTTTTGGCTGGTGTCAAGGGGGCTGATCTTCTGGGTTAAATGATGTGAACCATTGCCCCAAAACTTACTCTGATCATTCCCCGGTGATATTGGAACTGGGACTAAAGGATCGCAGATCCACCCCATCCATGTGGTGCTTTTTCCCTTACTCCTTGCTGGACCCAGCATTTAAAGGTGAATTAGCTCAGGACATAGAGGAGTTTTTTCGGATTAATGTAGGCACTGATGACAAATTTGCCATGGTGTGGGAAGCGTTTAAAGTTTATATCAGAGGTGTTACACTCTCCAAGCATGCTGGGCTCCTTAGGTCAATATGGAATCATCTGGATCGGCTAGAGGGGGAGACAACAGACTTTGAATATAGATATCAAACCACCTCAGATGGCAGACTCTTCGGGGACTGTAGAAAAGTCCATCTTTCTGGCATGGATACCCCCACTTTTTGCCTGGTGTCCGTGTGCATAGACTGTTTTCACTGGGATCCTGCTAACCAGGACC
The DNA here is from genome assembly GCF_031143425.1 of Pleurodeles waltl. Classification (NCBI taxonomy): domain Eukaryota; kingdom Metazoa; phylum Chordata; class Amphibia; order Caudata; family Salamandridae; genus Pleurodeles; species Pleurodeles waltl. Next base: position 1,800,210,224 of record NC_090444.1, on the reverse strand, counting down.
TTCGTGATTGTGCTCTGTCCTCTAAATGTGGTTGTCTTGGTACTCTTTACACCCTATAATTGGCATACTGGTGTACCCCTAGAAGTCCCTAGTATATGGTACTTAGGTACCCAGGTCATTGGTAGAACATGGGTTCCCCTTGGGCTGCAGCATGTATTATGCCACCCATGGGAGCCCATTTAAACTGTGTCTGCAGGCCTGCCATTTGCAGCCTGCACAAAAATGTGCACGCACCCTTTCACTGCTGGTCACTGCACCAGGTCACTGTATGTAACCCCTGTGGTAGGCCCTTCCAGTTCTAGGGGCAGGGTGATGGTCCCTGTGTGTGTGGGCACCCCTGCAGGAGCAGAAGTGCCCCTACAAATTCCGGTTCCAATTCCCTGGACTTCGTAAGTGCAGGGAAGCCATTTTAGCTATGTACTGGCTATAGATCACTACCTATGGTCCATCTACATAATGGCAACTCTGAACCTAGGCATGTTTATTATCGAACATGCTGGAATCATACCCCAATACTGATGCCAGTATTGGTGGCATGATTCCATGCACTCTGGGGGCTCCTTAGAGGATCCCCAGTATTGCTCCTACCAGTCTTCTAGGGTCTGCGAGCAACCCAGGCTGCTGCAGCACCTTAAACAGGATTCTGCCCTCCTTCTGCTTGACTAGCTCAAGCAGGAGAAGGCAGAACAAAGGATTTCCTGTGACAGAGAGGTGCAACCTCTTCTCCCTTGGAAATAGGCATTACAAGGCTGAGAAGGGGTAGCCTCCCCACACCACCAGCTTGCTTTGAAGGGCACATTTGGTGCCCTCCTTGCATAATCCTGTTTACATCAGTCCAGGGACCCCATGTCCCTGATCTGGTGTGAAACTACACAAAGGAAAGGGGACTGACCACTCCTGTGTCCATCACCACCCCAGGGGTGGTGTCCAGAGCTTCTCCAGGTGGCCACTTGATTCTGCCATCTTGAAAACAAGATGGGCAGAGGCCACTGGAAGCATCTGACTGGTCAGGGTAGGCAGATGACATCAGTGACCCCCTCTGATAAGTGGTCACCTTGCAAAGTGACCAGGCCTCTTTATGGGCTATTTAGGGACTCCCTTGTGGGCGGTTCTCTAGATTTGGCACGCAAGACTCCATCAGGACTCCTATGCAACAACCTCTTCTGCTCCTGGCCACCAGAATCTCTACCGTACTTCACAGGAACCGAACAAGACTATAACATCGAGACGACCTCTCCTTGCAACATTGTTTCCGCGGCTCCTGTCAGCAACTTGCAACATTTCCATGGCTGTGCATCCTCTGGGGTCAGCAAGACTTCGGCTGCACCAAAGAAGCAAGAAGGAATCTCCCTTGGAATGAAGGGGTCACTCCCCTGCATCTGCAGGCACCTATGGCAACAACGTCCGGCTGCTGGAATCTGCTGTCCTTTGGACCTGCGAAGATTCTCCAAAACAGGTGGTGGGATCTGCTGCCCTCTGGACCTGCGAAGTTTCTTCAACACAGGTGGTGGTTCTGAGGGTTCCTCTGAGTCTTCTCTGCCTTCTATACATCGTGGGAGATGGTGAGCCCTTGCCTTTTCCTCCAAGGCAGAACCCCTGTGCACTGCAACTGTTGCAGCAACCAAGGCTTGCTGACTCCTGCTCCCAGGGATCTTCAGCCTCCAAATAGCCCCGACCCCCAATATTCTACCTCTGCAAGGATAGTCGCCTCTCTGCTGCTCCAGTGATGTGGGATTCCTCTTCAGGTGTGCTGCCTGGGCCTCACTGCGACTTACTATGCCTGCTGCCAGTGGGTTGCTCATGGGGGCTTTGAATGCTTCTGTTGGCTCTCCTGTCTTCTGAGGGTCAGCCAGGATTCCCCTCCAAGGGTCAAATCTCCAGGACCTTGCTGGTCCTCTTCAGCTCTGCAAATCTCCAAAAGCTCTCATTGCATTTGCTTGTTCTTGTTGGTGTTCCTCCTGACCAGTGATCCATCTGCAATCCAGTAACTGTTGAGGGACAACTCATAGGCAACATCAGGGACTCCTCTGCATCTCCTGGACTCCGCAGCTGGACTTCATCCACCACCGTCGATGCAGATCTTCACCCACAGAAGAGTGGCCATTGCCCCCTGTCCCACCTGGACACTCCTGCGTGGACTGACTCTGTCTCCTTCTTTTGAAGGTCCTCTTCTTCCAGATTCCACTGTTTGGTTCCATCAATCTGGTCCTGCTTTTGCAATATTCCATTTATGAGTCCCCATGTTAGCCTATGGGACGACCAGGTAACTTACCTCTGCTCTCCTGGTCACAGGGGGTCTTCTAGATACTTACCTCTTGGGGGTCCACTCTCTCCCAGCCCTTGACTAACTACTCCATATCCTCTGGTGTCGGACTCATTCACGCATTCCACTTTTTTGTTTTGTATATGGTTTGGCCCCCCCCTACACGGCCCTTGCTGTTTTATGCTATTTCCTAATACTTACCTCTGTATATTTTGTGTGTACTTACCTCCAGAAGGGGGATTGCCTACAGTAATCCAATTTGGTGTTGTTGTAATAAGGTACCTTTATTTGTGCAACACTGTGTGGGTCATTTCATGTGTAATAAGTTACTGTGTGACTACTGTGGTATTACAAGTACTTCACACTCCACCTAGATAAGTCTTGGATGCTCACCACAGCTACCACTAGAGAGCCCTGGCTACCTAGACACGGTAACACTATCTTATAAGAGTTGCCTGAACCCAGTATAAGGTGTAACACCTTAGGTGTCCACCACACACTTGGCCAGCCTCCTACAGGGGCATTAAGATGAAGGTAAACTAATTTTATGATACTGCTCAAAGTGAAGAACATCACTTAGGAAAATACGCGCTTGTGTACACATATGGGGAGTGGAAGCGACCTAGCACTACGTTGGTGGCATTGCTTCGCCCAAGCAGGGATTATGGGGTGATACTAGAAATTTAGGATGAAAAGGGGCTACATCTGCGCAACCCTGATCAGATCCCTGACAGATTTTTTCGCTATTCTGCAGATCTATATCAGATGTGCATTCCGACGGATGATGATGCCATCACAGACTATTTGACATACATCGCCATTACCTGGCTCGCCCCTGAACATAGAGAACACCTAATGGCACCTTTACAACCAGCAGAGGTGTGAGTTGCCCTTAAGGACATGCAGTCTGGGAAGCCCCCAGGTACTGATGGACTTACTGTGGCCTTTTAAAAAACATATTAGTGCCGCACCTGGTCACACCATATGGAGAAACGGGTAATACAGGCATTATGCCCGCTGCTTTAGTAGAAGCTTAGTGACTTTATTAAAGCCTGGTAAGCCCCCAAATCAGTGTTTTTCCTACAGACCACTATTGTTACCGAATATAGATACCAAAATTTATGCCAAGGTCCTAGCCAATAGGTTGATGCTACTTGTGCCTGGGATGGTATGCCCCAAAGAGGCAGTTTTGTTTCGGGTCTTGCCTTGCCTTTAACCTTCACACACTTTTTGGCACCATCCAACACCTAGATCCGGAGGTGAGGACAGCCGGCGTAGTCTTGGATGCGGAAAAAGCCTTGACTATGTGACGTGGGGTTTCTTCCTGGCAGGGCTGCGTTGGACGGGAGTAGGGGAGGTCTTTCTGCGCCTGGTTCAGGTCTGTTATACTCGGCCAACAGCCCGCATTCAGATTAACGGCGAGGCTTCCGACCCTACAGAGATTACTAGAGGCACAAGGCAGGGCTGCCCTTTGTCTCCTTTGCTATACATGCTGGTGGCAGAGCCTGTGGCGTGTGCACTACGGGAGTACCATGGACATAGGGACCTACGCTTCCCAGGTTACAAAATGATCATCTCTGAGAATGCAGATGATACGCTTCCATGTACGTGTAACCCAGAAACAAACCCCTCCCGGGTCCTACTAGAGGTGGTGCGCTTTGGGGGACTTTCTGGCTGTAGGAGGCTGGCCTGGCTTGTACTGGGTACCAAGGGGTACTTACACTCTGTACCAGGTCCAGTTATCCCTTATTAGTGTAGAAGAGGTGTTTCTAGCAGCTTAGGCTGATAGAAGGTAGCTATAGCAGAGCAGCTTAGGCTGAACTAGGAGACATGCAAAGCTCCCACTATACCACTGGTGTCATATGCACAATATCATAAGAAAACACAATACACAGATATACTAAAAATAAAGGTACTTTATTTTTATGACAATATGCCAAAAGTATCTCAGTATGAGGATGCCAAATATACACAAGATATATGTACACAATACCAAAAATATGCAGTAATAGCAAAAGGAAGTAATGCAAGCAATGTAAAGTTACAGTAGATTGCAATAGGAGCACATAGGTATAGGGGCAACACAAACCAAATACTCCAAAAGTGGAATGCGAACCACGAATGGACCCCAAACCTATGTGAGCTTGTAGAGGGTCCCTGGGACTGTAAGAAAACAGTGAGGGTTAGAAAAATAGCCCACCCCAAGACCCTGAAAAGTAGGTGTAAAGTGTACCTATAACCCCCAGAGAGCACAGAAGTCGTGATAGGGGGTTTCTGCAAGGAAGACCAACACCAACAAAGCAACCAAAGTGGATTTCCGGACTAGAGTACCTGTGGAACAAGGGGACCAAGTCCAAGAGTCGCGACAATGTCGAGAGTGGGCAAATGCCCAGGAAATGCCAGCTGAGGGTGCAAAGAAGCTGCCACCGGATGGTAGAAGCTGTGGATTCTGCAAGAACGAAGAGGGCTAGAAACTTCCCCTTTGGAGGATGGATGTCCCACGTCGTGAAGAAGCTTGCAGAGGTGTTCCCAAGCAGAAAGACTGCAAACAAGCCTTGCTAGCTGCAATGGTCGCGGTTAGGGTTTTTGGGTGCTGCTGTGGCCCAGGAGGGACCAGGATGTCGCCACTTGGATGAGGAGACAGAGGGGGCGCCCAGCAAGTCAGGGAGCCCTCACAGAAGCAGACAGCACCCGCAGAAGTACTGGAACAGGCACTTGGAAGAGGAGTGAACCGGAGTCCACCTGAAGACACAAAAGGGAGTCCCACGACGCCGGAGGACAACTCAGAAGGTTGTGCACTGCAGGTTAGAGTGTCGGGGACCCAGGCTTGGCTGTGCACGAAGGAAATCCTGGAAGAGTGCACAGGAGCCGGAGCCGGAGCAGCTGCAAATCATGCGGTACCCAGCAATGCAGTCTAGCATGGGGAGGCAAGGACTTACCTCCACCAAACTTGGACGGAAGAGTCACTGGACTGTGGGAGTCACTTGGACAGACTTGCTGAGTTCCAGGGACCACGCTCGTCGTGCTGAGAGGGGACCCAGAGGACCGGTGATGCAGTCTTTTGTTGCCTGCGGTTGCAGGGGGAAGATTCCGTCGTCCCACTGGAGATTTCTTCAGAGCTCCTGGTGCAGAGAGGAGGTAGGCTACCCCCAGAGCATGCACCACCAGGAAACAGTTGAGAAGGCGGCAGGAGAAGCGATACAAGGATGCAGTAGTCGTCTTTGCTACATTGTTGCGGTTTTGCAGGCGTCCTGAGCAGTCAGCGGTCGATCCTTTGGCACAAGGTGAAGAGAGAGATGCAGAGGAACTCGGGTGAGCACTTGCATTCGTTGTTTAAAGAATTCCCCAAAGCAGAGAAATAGCCAGAAAAGGAGGTTTGGCTACCTAGGAAGGAGGATAGGCTAGCAACACAGGTAAGAGCCTATCAGAAAGAGTCTCTGACGTCACCTGCTGGCACTGGCCACTCAGAGCAGTCCAGTGTGCCAGCAACACCTCTGTTTCCAAGATGGCAGAGGTCTGGGGCACACTGGAGGAGCTCTGGGCACCTCCCGTGGGAGGTGCAGGTCAGGGGAGTGGTCACTCCCCTTTCCTCTGTCCAGTTTCGCGCCAGAGCAGGGATGGGGGATCCCTGAACCGGTGTAGACTGGCTTATGCAGAGATGGGCACCATCTGTGCCCATCAAAGCATTTCCAGAGGCTGGGGGAGGCTACTCCTCCCCAGCCCTGACACCTTTTTCCAAAGGGAGAGGGTGTAACACCCTCTCTCTGAGGAAGTCCTTTGTTCTGCCTTCCTGGGCAAAGCCTGGCTGGACCCCAGGAGGGCTGAATCCTGTCTGAGGGGTTGGCAGAAGCAGCAGCTGCAGTGAAACCCCGGGAAAGGCAGTTTGGCAGTACCTGGGTCTGTGCTAGAGACTCGGGGATCATGGAATTGTCTCCCCAATGCCAGAATGGCATTGGGGTGACAATTCCATGATCTTAGACATGTGACATGGCCATGTTCGGAGTTACCATTGTGACGCTATACATAGGTAGTGACCTATGTATAGTGCACGCGTAAAATGGTGTCCCCGCACTCACAAGGTCCGGGGAATTTCCCCTGAACGATGTGGAGGCACCTTGGCTAGTGCCAGGGTGCCCACACACTAAGTAACGTAGCACCCAACCTTCACCAGGTGAAGGTTAGACATATAGGTGACTTATAAGTTACTTAAGTGCAGTGGTAAATGGCTGTGAAATAACGTGGACGTTATTTCACTCAGGCTGCAGTGGCAGACCTGTGTAAGAATTGTCAGAGCTCCCTATCGGTGGCAAAAGAAATGCTGCAGCCCATAGGGATCTCCTGGAACCCCAATACCCTGGGTACCTTAGTACCATATACTAGGGAATTATAAGGGTGTTCCAGTATGCCAATGTGAATTGGTGAAATTGGTCACTAGCCTGTTAGTGACAATTTAGAAAGCAGAGAGAGCATAACCACTGAGGTTCTGGTTAGCAGAGCCTCAGTGAGACAGTTAGTCATCACACAGGGAACACATACAGGGCACACTTATGAGCACTGGGACTCTGGCTGGCAAGGTCGTAGTGACACATACACTAAAACAACATATATACAGTGAAATATGGGGGTAACATGCCAGGCAAGATGGTACTTTCCTACACAAACCCCCCCAAAACGAAGGACAATAAGACTAGCCATGACCTGACGAGTCTTCATTGTCTAAGTGGAAATATCTGGAGAGTCCATCTGCATTGGAGTGGGTACTCCCAGGTCTATGTTCCACTGTACAGTCCATTCCCTGTAGAGATATGGACCACCTCAACAATTTAGGGTTTTCACCTTCCATTTGTTTTAGCCAAAGTAGAGGTTTGTGGTCTGTCTGAACAATGAAGGGAGTGCCAAACAGGTATGGCCCCAACTTCTTCAGTGCCCAGACCACAGCAAAGGCCTCCCTCTCTAGGGCAGACCAACGCTTTTCTCTAGGGGTCAACCTCCTGCTGATAAAAGCAACAGGTTGATCCTAGCCCTCAGAATTGAGTTGTGATAAGACTGCCCCTACCCCTAATTCAGATGCATCAGTTTGAACAATGAATTTCTTGGAGTAACATGGGCTTTTGAGGACAGGTGCAGTGCACATGGCCTGTTTCAGCTCCTCAAAAGCTTTTTGACAGCTAGCTGTCCACAATACCTTTTTAGGCATTTTCTTGGAGGTGAGGTCATTAAGTGGGGCTGCAATGGAGCCATAGTTCTTAATGAACCTCCTGTAATACCCAGTGAGGCCTAAGAAGGCTCTCACCTGGGTCTGAGTTGTAGGGGGAACCCAATCCATGATAGTTTGGATTTTCCCCTGAAGTGGTGCAATCTGTTCTTCACCTACAAGGTGTCCCAGATAAACCACTTTCCCTGCCCTATCTGGCACTTTGAAGCCTTGATAGTGAGGCCTGCCTTTTGCAGGGCCTCCAAAACTTTCCACAGGTGGACCAGGTGATCATCCCAGGTGGAGCTAAAGACAGCTATATCGCCCAGATATGCTGCACTAAAAGCCTCCAACCCCTGCAGGACTATATTCACCAACCTCTGAAAAGTGGAAGGTGCATTTTTCAAACCAAAGGGCATTACTGTGAATTGGTAGTGCCCTCTGTAGGAAGTTGGCTCTGTATGTGCTATTTCAAAGTAAGGAATAGCATGCACAGAGTCCAAGGGTTCCCCTTAGAGGTAAAATAGTGGTAAAAATAGATAATACTAATGCTCTATTTTGTGGTAGTGTGGTCGAGCAGTAGGCTTATCCAAGGAGTAGTGTTAAGCATTTGTTGTACATACACATAGACAATAAATGAGGTACACACACTCAGAGACAAATCCAGCCAATAGGTTTTTATATAGAAAAATATCTTTTCTTAGTTTATTTTAAGAACCACAGGTTCAAATTCTACATGTAATAGCTCATTCGAAAGGTATTGCAGGTAAGTACTTTAGGAACTTCAAATCATCAAAATTGCATGTATACTTTTCAAGTTATTGACAAATAGCTGTTTTAAAAGTGGACACTTAGTGCAATTTTCACAGTTCCTAGGGGAGGTAAGTTTTGATTAGTTTTACCAGGTAAGTAAGACGCTTACAGGGTTCAGTTCTTGGTCCAAGGTAGCCCACCGTTGGGGGTTCAGAGCAACCCCAAAGTCACCACACCAGCAGCTCAGGGCCGGTCAGGTGCAGAGTTCAAAGTGGTGCCCAAAACACATAGGCTAGAATGGAGAGAAGGGGGTGCCCCGGTTCCGGTCTGCTTGCAGGTAAGTACCCGCGTCGTCGGAGGGCAGACCAGGGGGGTTTTGTAGGGCACCGGGGGGGACACAAGTCCACACAGAAATTTCACCCTCAGCGGCGCGGGGGCGGCCGGGTGCAGTGTAGAAACAAGCGTCGGGTTCGCAATGTTAGTCTATGAGAGATCTCGGGATCTCTTCAGCGCTGCAGGCAGGCAAGGGGGGAATTCCTCGGGGAAACCTCCACTTGGGCAAGGGAGAGGGACTCCTGGGGGTCACTTCTCCAGTGAAAGTCCGGTCCTTCAGGTCCTGGGGGCTGCGGGTGCAGGGTCTCTCCCAGGCGTCGGGACTTTAGGTTCAAAGAGTCGCGGTCAGGGGAAGCCTCGGGATTCCCTCTGCAGGCGGCGCTGTGGGGGCTCAGGGGGGACAGGTTTTGGTACTCACAGTATCAGAGTAGTCCTGGGGTCCCTCCTGAGGTGTTGGACCTCCACCAGCCGAGTCGGGGTCGCCGGGTGCAGTGTTGCAAGTCTCACGCTTCTTGCGGGGAGCTTGCAGGGTTCTTTAAAGCTGCTGGAAACAAAGTTGCAGCTTTTCTTGGAGCAGGTCCGCTGTCCTCGGGAGTTTCTTGTCTTTTCGAAGTAGGGGCAGTCCTCAGAGGATGTCGAGGTCGCTGGTCCCTTTGGAAGGCGTCGCTGGAGCAGGATCTTTGGAAGGCAGGAGACAGGCCGGTGAGTTTCTGGAGCCAAGGCAGTTGTCGTCTTCTGGTCTTCCTCTGCAGGGGTTTTTCAGCTAGGCAGTCCTTCTTCTTGTTGCAGGAATCTAATTTTCTAGGGTTCAGGGTAGCCCTTAAATACTAAATTTAAGGGCGTGTTTAGGTCTGGGGGGTTAGTAGCCAATGGCTACTAGCCCTGAGGGTGGGTACACCCTCTTTGTGCCTCCTCCCAAGGGGAGGGGGTCACAATCCTAACCCTATTGGGGGAATCCTCCATCTGCAAGATGGAGGATTTCTAAAAGTCAGAGTCACCTCAGCTCAGGACACCTTAGGGGCTGTCCTGACTGGCCAGTGACTCCTCCTTGTTGCTTTCTTTGTTCCCTCCAGCCTTGCCGCCAAAAGTGGGGGCCGTGGCCGGAGGGGGCGGGCAACTCCACTAAGCTGGAGTGCCCTGCTGGGCTGTGACAAAGGGGTGAGCCTTTGAGGCTCACCGCCAGGTGTTACAGCTCCTGCCTGGGGGAGGTGTTAGCATCTCCACCCAGTGCAGGCTTTGTTACTGGCCTCAGAGTGACAAAGGCACTCTCCCCATGGGGCCAGCAACATGTCTCTGGTGTGGCAGGCTGCTGGAACTAGTCAGCCTACACAGACAGTCGGTTAAGTTTCAGGGGGCACCTCTAAGGTGCCCTCTGTGGTGTATTTTACAATAAAATGTACACTGGCATCAGTGTGCATTTATTGTGCTGAGAAGTTTGATACCAAACTTCCCAGTTTTCAGTGTAGCCATTATGGTGCTGTGGAGTTCGTGTTTGACAGACTCCCAGACCATATACTCTTATGGCTACCCTGCACTTACAATGTCTAAGGTTTTGTTTAGACACTGTAGGGGTACCATGCTCATGCACTGGTACCCTCACCTATGGTATAGTGCACCCTGCCTTAGGGCTGTAAGGCCTGCTAGAGGGGTGTCTTACCTATACTGCAGAGGCAGTGAGAGGCTGGCATGGCACCCTGAGGGGAGTGCCATGTCGACTTACTCATTTTTGTTCTCACTAGCACACACAGGCTTGTAAGCAGTGTGTCTGTGCTGAGTGAGGGGTCTCTAGGGTGGCATAAGACATGCTGCAGCCCTTATAGACCTTCCTTGGCATCAGGGCCCTTGGTACTAGAAGTACCAGTTACAAGGGACTTATCTGAATGCCAGGGTGTGCCAATTGTGGATACAATGGTACATTTTAGGTGAAGGAACACTGGTGCTGGGGCCTGGTTAGCAGGGTCCCAGCACTCTTCTCAGTCAAGTCAGCATCAGTATCAGGCAAAAAGTGGGGGGTAACTGCAACAGGGAGCCATTTCTTTACACAAGCCCCCCCCAGCCCACAGGCCAGGAGACTCAGCCCAAGCTGGGAGAGTCTTCCTAGTCTGTCAGGCGAGGAAGAGTAGGAGAAATAGGCTGGTTAGTTGCAGGGCCTACTCTGCCTTACATCCTTCTGTTCAGGTCATTCCCTTTGGGGAACTGACCCACTTCCACAGTGATAGGACCTAGTCTGAATTGCCTCTTGTCTGCCTCTTCAATGTCTCCACCCATTCTTTTTATTTTGGGTTTAGAGGTATCCACCTCTGCTAATCTTATCTTGGCCAGGGTTACCCCTAGCTTACCCAGAGAGGTTACCCAGAGCTGGAGTAACCCCACCATGACCAATAGGGTCAGGGGGCCTAACTTGCTATTTGGCATGGGGTCAGACCACCATGCTAAGGATAGTGCAGCCATAAAGGCTAACACCCAGCAGAGGCCACTGACAGCTGTCAGTGCCCAGAACCACACCTTTAGCTCTTCACCTAAAAGGGAAGGGGCTAAGTTACAGGCTTCTTTGGGTTCAGGTTGCCTGTCTGCTGTATTGGAGTGGGGGGTTACCACATCTTGTAGTAAACACCCTTCTTCCACTCTTTCTTCTGTTAGCTGAGGAGCCACCCACTCAGGTTTAACAGTTGCCTGACTAGCCAGGACTTCTTGTGGGTCAGGTTGGACTTTATCAGGGCCATTTTTGGAGTTTTCCCCTACTGGAGCAGAATCTCCTTGGCTTGCTGTAACCTTGGCTAAAGGTTGTCCACCCTTCCTACTCTGTTTTCTTTTCTTCTTCTTCTGGGGCCTGCTTGCATTTACTGCAGAGGCAGGACTTCCAGAATCCTTGGGAGAGGACTGGCACTGGACCAGTTTCTCTCTTGGGCTCTGACTAACCTCTGGGTAGTCATTTCCAAGGAGACAATCAAGGGGGAGGTCTGTACTGACTACTACCCTTCTCCAGCTAAGAGTGCCACCCACTTCTATGGGCACTAAAGCCACAGGCCTCTTAGTGACCCTGTCTAGGCTAACTCTTACCCTGGCAGTCTCACCTGGGATGTACTGGTTTGAGAGCACCAGCCTGTCATGCACAATAGTGTGACTGGCACAAGTGTCTCTCAGGGCAGTGGTTGGGATTCCATTCACCAGTAGGTGGTGGAAGTGTCTACTTCCCTCTGGAATCTCCAACTCACCTGTTGGGCCCTGTTTCCAGTTGAAGGCTAGGAAGACCTCCTCATCTGAGGAGTCATCTCCCATGGCTACACTGGTTACCCCTGGAATTTTGTTCTGGGGTTTGTTTTTGGGACAAGAAGTGTCCTTGGTGTGGTGCCCAGACTGTTTACAGTTGTGGCACCATGCCTTAGTGGCATCCCAGTTCTTACCCTGGTACCCACCTTTGTTTTGGGTTGTGTCTTGGGGCCCACCCACCTGTTCTGGTTTTTGGGGGCCTACTGAGGACTCTTTTTCTTTGTTTCTAGTGTCACCCACTTTCTCCTGGGGAGTTTTTGTAACCCCTTTCTTTTGGTCACCCCCAGTGGAAGTTTTGGTTACCCTAGTCTTGACCCAGTGGTCTGCCTTCTTTCCCAATTCTTGGGGAGAAATTGGACCTAGGTCTACCAGATACTGATGCAACTTTTCATTGAAGCAGTTACTTAAAATGTGTTCTTTCATAAACAAATTATAAAGCCCAACATAGTCACACACTTCATTTCCAGTTAACCAACCATCCAGTGTTTTTACTGAGTAGTCTACAAAATCAACCCAGGTCTGGCTCGAGGATTTTTGAGCCCCCCTGAATCTAATTCTATACTCCTCAGTGGAGAATCCAAAGCCCTCAATCAGGGTACCCTTCATGAGGTCATAAGATTCTGCATCTTTTCCAGAGAGTGTGAGGAGTCTATCCCTACACTTTCCAGTGAACATTTCCCAAAGGAGAGCACCCCAGTGAGATCTGTTCACTTTTCTGGTTACACAAGCCCTCTCAAAAGCTGTGAACCATTTGGTGATGTCATCACCATCTTCATATTTTGTTACAATCCCTTTGGGGATTTTTAGGATGTCAGGAGAATCTCTGACCCTATTTAAGTTGCTGCCACCATTGATGGGACCTAGGCCCATCTCTTTTCTTTCCCTCTCTATGGCTAGGATCTGTCTTTCCAAAGCCAATCTTTTGGCCATCCTGGCTAACTGGATGTCCTCTTCACTGGGGCTATCCTCAGTGATTTCAGAGGTGTTGGTCTCTCCTGTGAGGGAACCAGCATCTCTGACTATTATTTTAGGAGTCAGGGTTTGAGGGACCCTGTTCTCCCTAGATAGGACTGGTAGGGGGGAATTTTCCTCCAAGTCACTATCCTCTTCCTCTGAGTTGCCACCCTCAGAGGGGTTGGCCTTTTCAAACTCTGCCAAAAGCTCCTGGAGCTGTATTTTGGTAGGTTTGGGGCCCATTGTTATTTTCTTTATTTTACAGAGTGACCTTAGCTCCCTCATCTTAAGATGGAGGTAAGGTGTGGTGTCGAGTTCCACCACAGTCACATCTGTGCTAGACATTTTGCTTCTAAAAGTTGGAATACTTTTTAAGAATCTACAACTGGTTCTAGAATCTAATTCAAACTTTTACAAACTTTTAAACTCTAAAAGAAATGCTAAACAGGATCTAACACAAGGCCCTAGCAGGTCTTTTAAGAATTTAGAAAACTTTTCAAATTGCAAAAATCAATTTCTAATGACAATTTTGGAATTTGTCGTGTGATCAGGTATTGGCTGAGTAGTCCAGCAAATGCAAAGTCTTGTACCCCACCGCTGATCCACCAATGTAGGAAGTTGGCTCTGTATGTGCTATTTCAAAGTAAGGAATAGCATGCACAGAGTCCAAGGGTTCCCCTTAGAGGTAAAATAGTGGTAAAAATAGATAATACTAATGCTCTATTTTGTGGTAGTGTGGTCGAGCAGTAGGCTTATCCAAGGAGTAGTGTTAAGCATTTGTTGTACATACACATAGACAATAAATGAGGTACACACACTCAGAGACAAATCCAGCCAATAGGTTTTTATATAGAAAAATATCTTTTCTTAGTTTATTTTAAGAACCACAGGTTCAAATTCTACATGTAATAGCTCATTCGAAAGGTATTGCAGGTAAGTACTTTAGGAACTTCAAATCATCAAAATTGCATGTATACTTTTCAAGTTATTGACAAATAGCTGTTTTAAAAGTGGACACTTAGTGCAATTTTCACAGTTCCTAGGGGAGGTAAGTTTTGATTAGTTTTACCAGGTAAGTAAGACGCTTACAGGGTTCAGTTCTTGGTCCAAGGTAGCCCACCGTTGGGGGTTCAGAGCAACCCCAAAGTCACCACACCAGCAGCTCAGGGCCGGTCAGGTGCAGAGTTCAAAGTGGTGCCCAAAACACATAGGCTAGAATGGAGAGAAGGGGGTGCCCCGGTTCCGGTCTGCTTGCAGGTAAGTACCCGCGTCGTCGGAGGGCAGACCAGGGGGGTTTTGTAGGGCACCGGGGGGGACACAAGTCCACACAGAAATTTCACCCTCAGCGGCGCGGGGGCGGCCGGGTGCAGTGTAGAAACAAGCGTCGGGTTCGCAATGTTAGTCTATGAGAGATCTCGGGATCTCTTCAGCGCTGCAGGCAGGCAAGGGGGGAATTCCTCGGGGAAACCTCCACTTGGGCAAGGGAGAGGGACTCCTGGGGGTCACTTCTCCAGTGAAAGTCCGGTCCTTCAGGTCCTGGGGGCTGCGGGTGCAGGGTCTCTCCCAGGCGTCGGGACTTTAGGTTCAAAGAGTCGCGGTCAGGGGAAGCCTCGGGATTCCCTCTGCAGGCGGCGCTGTGGGGGCTCAGGGGGGACAGGTTTTGGTACTCACAGTATCAGAGTAGTCCTGGGGTCCCTCCTGAGGTGTTGGACCTCCACCAGCCGAGTCGGGGTCGCCGGGTGCAGTGTTGCAAGTCTCACGCTTCTTGCGGGGAGCTTGCAGGGTTCTTTAAAGCTGCTGGAAACAAAGTTGCAGCTTTTCTTGGAGCAGGTCCGCTGTCCTCGGGAGTTTCTTGTCTTTTCGAAGTAGGGGCAGTCCTCAGAGGATGTCGAGGTCGCTGGTCCCTTTGGAAGGCGTCGCTGGAGCAGGATCTTTGGAAGGCAGGAGACAGGCCGGTGAGTTTCTGGAGCCAAGGCAGTTGTCGTCTTCTGGTCTTCCTCTGCAGGGGTTTTTCAGCTAGGCAGTCCTTCTTCTTGTTGCAGGAATCTAATTTTCTAGGGTTCAGGGTAGCCCTTAAATACTAAATTTAAGGGCGTGTTTAGGTCTGGGGGGTTAGTAGCCAATGGCTACTAGCCCTGAGGGTGGGTACACCCTCTTTGTGCCTCCTCCCAAGGGGAGGGGGTCACAATCCTAACCCTATTGGGGGAATCCTCCATCTGCAAGATGGAGGATTTCTAAAAGTCAGAGTCACCTCAGCTCAGGACACCTTAGGGGCTGTCCTGACTGGCCAGTGACTCCTCCTTGTTGCTTTCTTTGTTCCCTCCAGCCTTGCCGCCAAAAGTGGGGGCCGTGGCCGGAGGGGGCGGGCAACTCCACTAAGCTGGAGTGCCCTGCTGGGCTGTGACAAAGGGGTGAGCCTTTGAGGCTCACCGCCAGGTGTTACAGCTCCTGCCTGGGGGAGGTGTTAGCATCTCCACCCAGTGCAGGCTTTGTTACTGGCCTCAGAGTGACAAAGGCACTCTCCCCATGGGGCCAGCAACATGTCTCTGGTGTGGCAGGCTGCTGGAACTAGTCAGCCTACACAGACAGTCGGTTAAGTTTCAGGGGGCACCTCTAAGGTGCCCTCTGTGGTGTATTTTACAATAAAATGTACACTGGCATCAGTGTGCATTTATTGTGCTGAGAAGTTTGATACCAAACTTCCCAGTTTTCAGTGTAGCCATTATGGTGCTGTGGAGTTCGTGTTTGACAGACTCCCAGACCATATACTCTTATGGCTACCCTGCACTTACAATGTCTAAGGTTTTGTTTAGACACTGTAGGGGTACCATGCTCATGCACTGGTACCCTCACCTATGGTATAGTGCACCCTGCCTTAGGGCTGTAAGGCCTGCTAGAGGGGTGTCTTACCTATACTGCAGAGGCAGTGAGAGGCTGGCATGGCACCCTGAGGGGAGTGCCATGTCGACTTACTCATTTTTGTTCTCACTAGCACACACAGGCTTGTAAGCAGTGTGTCTGTGCTGAGTGAGGGGTCTCTAGGGTGGCATAAGACATGCTGCAGCCCTTATAGACCTTCCTTGGCATCAGGGCCCTTGGTACTAGAAGTACCAGTTACAAGGGACTTATCTGAATGCCAGGGTGTGCCAATTGTGGATACAATGGTACATTTTAGGTGAAGGAACACTGGTGCTGGGGCCTGGTTAGCAGGGTCCCAGCACTCTTCTCAGTCAAGTCAGCATCAGTATCAGGCAAAAAGTGGGGGGTAACTGCAACAGGGAGCCATTTCTTTACACCCTCCAATAGTCGAAAATGCAGTTTTTGCTTTAGCATCCTCTGATAACTTGATCTGCCAATACCCTGCAGTCAAATCAAAGGTGCTTAGGTACTTGGCAGATGCCAGTGTATCTATTAGCTCATCTACCCTGGGTATAGGGTGAGCATCAGTTTTAGTTACCTGGTTGAGACCTCTGTAATCTACACAAAACCTCATCTTTCTTTTCCCATCTTTTGAGTGAGGCTTTGGTACAAGCACCACAGGAGAGGCCCATGGGCTTTCAGAATGTTCAACCACTCCCAGTTCAAGCATTTTCTGAACTTCTTGTTTTAGGCAGTCCCTGACATGGTCAGGCTGCCTATAGATCTTACTTTTCACAGGCATGCTGTCTCCAGTATCTATAGTGTGCTCACACCAAGAAGTGGTGCCTGGCACAGTAGAAAAGAGTTCAGAAAACTGACCCAGGAGATGTATGGAGTTGTCTTTCTGCTCAGCAGTAAGACAGTCTGCCAAAACTACACCTTCCACTAGAGCATCTTGTTCGGTGGAAGAGAAGAGATCAGGGAGAGGGTCACTCTCCTTCCTGTCCTTCATCTGTTGCCATGAGCAGGGTGAGATCAGCCCTGTCATAGTAGGGTTTTAGGCGATTGACATGGAGCACCCTAAGGGGACTCCTGCCAGTGCCCAAGTCAACCAAGTAGGTGACTTCTCCCTTCTTTTCAACAATGATGTGGGGTCCACTCCATTTGTCTTGGAGTGCTCCAAGACCCACACCTTCTGTCCTGGTTGGTACTGAATCAGAACAGCCTTCTGGTCATGCCATTGCTTTTGGAGCTCTTGGCTGGCCTGAAGGTTTTTACTGGCCTTTTTCATGTACTCAGCCATTCTGGATCTTAGGCCGAGTACATAGTCCACTATGTCTTGCTTAGGAGCTTTGAAAGGTTGTTCCCAACCCTCCTTCACAAGTGTTAGAGGACCTCCACCAGGGTGTCCAAATAGGAGTTCTAAGGGGCTGAAGCCCACTCCTTTCTGGGGTACCTCCCTGTAAGCAAAAAGGAGGCAAGGTAACAGGGCATCCCATCTCCTCCTGAGTTTTTCAGGGAGTCCCATTATCATTCCTTTGAGAGTTTTATTAAACCTCTCTACCAGTCCATTTGTTTGTGGATAATAAGGTGTGGTGAATTTGTATGTTACACCACATTCCTTCCACATGGCCTTTAAGTATGCAGACATAAAGTTGCTACCCCTGTCTGATACAACCTCTTTTGGGAAACCCACCCTGGAAAAGATTCCCAGGAGGGCTTTTGCCACTGCAGGAGCTGTAGTGGTCCTTAGAGGAATTGCTTCAGGATATCTTATGGCATGGTCCACTACCACCAAGATAAACCTATTGCCTGAAGCAGTAGGAGGGTCAAGGGGGCCAACTATGTCAACCCCTACCCTTTCAAAGGGAACCCCAACCACAGGCAGTGGAATAAGGGGAGCCTTTGGTGTGCCACCAGTCTTGCCACTGGCTTGGCAGGTCACGCAAGACTTACAAAAATCCTTTGTGTCCTCTGACATCCTAGCCCAGTGAAACAGGGGGACAAGTCTTTCCCATGTTTTAATCTGACCCAAATGTCCAGCCAAGGGAATGTCGTGTGCCAGAGTTAGGAGGGACTCTCTGTATTGCAGGGGGATGACCAATCTCCTGGCTGCTCCAGGTTTTGGGTCCCTTGCCTCTGTATACAAGAGGTTGTCCTCCCAGTAAACTCTATGTGAGTCACTGACATCCCCATTTTGCTGTTTGACAGCTTGCTGTCTTAGACCCTCTAATGTGGGACAGGTTTGCTGTGCCACACTCAGCTCCTCCCTGGCAGGCCCCCCTCCACCCAAAAGCTCAGCAGTGTCTGCTGCCAGCTCCTCTGGTGAAGGTTCTGCACAGGGGGGAAATTCTTCTTCCTCAGAAGTAGAATCATCTGTAGAGGGAGGGATAGTGGGTAGGGATTTACCCTTACTAACCCTAGCTTTAGGGAGCACTTGGTCCATTGTTCCAGGATCAAAGTCACCCTGTCCTTTTTGGCCTGAGCCCTGGTACAAGCAAAAATATGCCTGCATGAGCCTCCAACTCCACTTCTGCCCAAGCTGATGTCTCTAAATCGTTCCCTAGTAGACAGTCTACAGGTAAATCTGAGGCAACCACAACTTTCTTTGGACCAGTAACCCCCCCCCCCCCAGTTGAGATTCACAACAGCCATGGGGTGGCTAAGAGTGTAGTTATGAGCATCTGTCACTTGGTACTGGTGACCAAGTAGGTGTTGTTCAGGGTGTACCAGTTTCTCTATTACCATGGTAACATTGGCACCTGTGTCCCTGTAGGCGTGAACCTCAACACCATTTATTAGGGGAAGTTGCTTGTACTTATCCATATCAAGGGGACAAGCAACCAAGGTGGCCAAATCAATGGCACCTTCAGAGACTAACACAGCCTCTGTGGCCTCCCTAACAAGACCAACCCCAACTAAATTACCAAAAGTAAGCCCAGCTACTCCCTTGGATTGGCTACTAGTAGGTTTGCTCCCACCACCACTGCTATTACTAGGGGCACTAGAGGTTGCAGTAGGGGCTTTGGTAGTGGGAGGCTTGGTGCTTTTCTTTGGACAACTGGCATCAGTTGTCCAATGGCCTTTTACTTTACATAAATAGCACCATGGTTTCTTTACTTGATTAGAAGAGGATTTGGACCCACCACCCCCACCAGAGTGTTTTTGTGGGCCTGATGAAGACTCATTTTTAGATTTGTCCCCACCCTTGTCTGAAGACTTACCATCCTTCTTCTTGCCATCCTTGTCACCCCCTGTATGAACTTTTCTGTTCACTCTTGTTCTGACTCATTTGTCTGCCTTCTTTCCCAATTCTTGGGGAGAGGTCAGATCTGAGTCCACTAGATATTGGTGTAACAAATCAGACACACAGTTATTCAGAATATGCTCTCTCAGGATCAGATTATACAGGCTTTCATAGTCAGAAACTTTACTGCCATGTTACCACCCCTCCAAGGCCTTCGCTGAATAGTCAACAAAGTCTACCCAGTCTTGTGAGGACTCTTTTCTGGTTTCTTTGAACTTAATCCTGTATTGTTCAGTGGTTAAGCCAAATCCATCCAAGAGTGCATTCTTCAAAACTGTAAAATTATTGGCATCACTTTCCTTCATAGTAAGGAGCCTATCCCTACCCTTTCCACTGAAAGATAGCCATAGGATAGCAGCCCACTGCCTTTGAGGGACCCCTGTACAACACAGGCCCTCTCAAGTGCAGCAAACCACTTGTTAATGTCATCCCCCTCCTTGTAAGGGGGAACTATCTTATGCAGATTCCTAGAATCATGCTCTTTCACAGGATTACTATCTGTAATACTGCTGCTGCCACCATGGGGTCCTAACCCCAACTTCTGTCTTTCTTTTTCTAAGTCTAAAGATTCCCTGTCTAGAGCCAGCTGTTGCTGTTTAAGCTTCAGCCTGGTCTCTTCCACTCTCAATCTATTGAGCTCCCTTTCTAACATTCTGTCATCAGGGTGGGTGGGTTGGGCATGTTTTGACACAGAAGAATGATGTGAAAAAACAGGAGACCTGTCCCTAACAGTTGGCACCTAACAACCTGGCCTAAAGGGATGACATCCCTACTGTGATGAGAGCTCACATTAGTACCAGTTATGCTAGGAGGTCTGCTAAGGGGCAGGTTGGAAAGAATACCATCTAACATTCTTGCAGGGGCTGCCCCAGAATCAGAGTGTGAACCATCTCCTAACTTCTCAATTGAAGTGCCAGCTAAGGCCTTATCATTTTCAATAAGCATGTTAGACAATAATTCTCTAGAGGGGTTCTTTCCTACCACTAAACCTCTATCAATGCAGAGACTCTTTAGGCCCTTTAAGTTAAGGTGGTCATAAGCTGTATTGACCAAATTAAGAGGAGTTCCTAAATCAGACATGATAGAAAAAGGTTTAGGGACAGATAAAAGAGAGAAAAAGTTTCAGGACTTTTTAAGGAAACAGAAACAAAACTTTTTCAGTTTTGTAGAAACTTTTTGAACGTTTAGGAGTACTTTTCAGCACTTAACAGATAGTGTAAGAGAAGAAAAGCAAAACTTTTTGGTTAGGTGTACATACACTGAACTTGTTTTGTATATTATTCTCTTATGAAAAGTACAAAATGACAAAGTGGTAAGTAGTTACAAGTACTTATCCCACTGCTGCACAACCAATGTAGGAGGCTGGCCTGGCTTGTAGTGGGTACCAATGGGTACTTACACTCTGTACCAGGTCTAGTTATACCTTATTAGTGTAGAAGAGGTGTTTCTAGCAGCTTAGGCTGTTAGAAGGTAGATATAGCAGAGCAGCTTAGGCTGAACTAGGAGACATGCAAAGCTCCCACTATACCACTGGTGTCATATGCACAATATCATAAGAAAACACAATACACAGATATACTAAAAATAAAGGTACTTTATTTTTATGACAATATGCCAAAAGTATCTCGGTGAGTACCCTCAGTATGAGGATGCCAAATATACACAAGATATATGTACACAATACCAAAAATATGCAGTAATAGCAAAAGGAAGTAATGCAAGCAATGTAAAGTTACAGTAGATTGCAATAGGAGCACATAGGTATAGGGGCAACACAAACCATATACTCCAAAAGTGGAATGCGAACCATGAATGGACCCCAAACCTATGTGAGCTTGTAGAGGGTTGCTGGGACTGTAAGAAAACAGTGAGGGTAAGAAAAATAGCCCACCCCAAGACCCTGAAAAGTAGGTGTGAAGTGCACCTATAACACCCCAGAGAGCACAGAAGTCGTGATAGGAGGTTTCTGCAAGGAAGACCAACACCAGCAAAGCAACCAAAGTGGATTTCCGGACTAGAGTACCTGTGGAACAAGGGGACCCAGTCCAAGAGTCGCGACAATGTCGAGAGTGGGCAGATGCCCAGGAAATGCCAGCTGAGGGTGCAAAGAAGCTGCCACCAGATGGTAGAAGCTGTGGATTCTGCAAGAACGAAGAGGGCTAGAAACTTCCCCTTTGGAGGATGGATGTCCCACGTCGTGAAGAAGCTTGCAGAGGTGTTCCCACGCAGAAAGACCGCAAACAAGCCTTGCTACCTGCAAGGGTTGCGGTTAAGGTTTTTGGGTGCTGCTGTGGCCCAGGAGGGACCAGGATGTCGCCACTTGGATGAGGAGACAGAGGGGGCGCCCAGCAAGTCAGGGAGCCCTCACAGAAGCAGACAGCACCCGCAGAAGTACTGGAACAGGCATTTGGAAGAGGAGTGAACCGGAGTCCACCCGAAGACACAAAAGGGAGTCCCACGACGCCGGAGGACAACTCAGAAGGCTGTGCACTGCAGGTTAGAGTGCCGGGGACCCAGGCTTGGCTGTGCACAAAGGAAATCCTGGAAGAGTGCACAGGAGCCGGAGCAGCTGCAAATCACGCGGTACCCAGCAATGCAGTCTAGCGTGGGGAGGCAAGGACTTACCTCCACCAAACTTGGACTGAAGAGTCACTGGACTGTGGGAGTCACTTGGACAGAGTTGCTGAGTTCCAGGGACAACGCTCGTCGTGCTGAGAGGGGACCCAGAGGACCGGTGATGCAGTCTTTTGTTGCCTGCGGTTGCAGGGGGAAGATTCCGTCTTCCCACAGGAGATTTCTTCAGAGCTCCTGGTGCAGAGAGGAGGTAGGCTACCCCCAGAGCATGCACCACCAGGAAACAGTCGAGAAGGCGGCAGGAGAAGCGATACAAGGTTGCAGTAGTCGTCTTTGCTACTTTGTTGCGGTTTTGCAGGCGTCCTGAGCATTCAGCGGTCGATCCTTTGGCAGAAGGTGAAGAGAGATATGCAGAGGAACTCGGATGAGCACTTGCATTCGTTATCTAAAGAATTCCCCAAAACAGAGACCCTAAATAGCCAGAAAAGGAGGTTTGGCTACCTAGGAAGGAGGATAGGCTAGCAACACAGGTAAGAGCCTATCAGAAAGAGTCTCTGACGTCACCTGCTGCCACTGGCCACTCAGAGCAGTCCAGTGTGCCAGCAACACCTCTGTTTCCAAGATGGCAGAGGTCTGGAGCACACTGGAGGAGCTCTGGGCACCTCCCCTGGGAGGTGCAGGTCAGGGGAGTGGTCACTCCCCTTTCCTTTGTCCAGTTTTGCACCAGAGCAGGGCTGGGGGATCCCTGAACCGGTGTAGACTGGCTTATGCAGAGAGGGGCACCATCTGTGCCCATCAAAGCATTTCCAGAGGCTGGGGGAGGCTACTCCTCCCCAGCGCCGGCACCTTTTTCCAGAGGGAGAGGGTGTAACACCCTCTCTCTGAGGAATTCCTTTGTTCTGCCTTCCTGGGCCAAGCCTGGTTGGACCCCAGGAGGGCAGAAACCTGTCTGAGGGATTGGCAGCAGCAGCAGCTGCAGTGAAACCCTGGGAAAGGGAGTTTGGCAGTACCCGGGTCTGTGCTAGAGACTCGGGGGATCATGGAATTGTCTGGCATTGGGGTGACAATTCCATGATCTTAGACATGTTACATGGCCATGTTCGGAGTTACCATTGTGACGCTATACATAGGTAGTGACCTATGTATAGTGCACGCGTGAAATGGTGTCCCCGCACTGACAAAGTACGGGGAATTTGCCCTGAACGATGTGGGGGCACCTTGGCTAGTGCCAGGGTGCCCACACACTAAGTAACTTAGCACCCAACCTTCACCAAGTGAAGGTTAGACATATAGGTGACTTATAAGTTACTTAAGTGCAGTGGTAAATGGCTGTGAAATAAAGTGGACGTTATTTCACTCAGGCTGCAGTGGCAGGCCTGTGTAAGAATTGTCAGAGCTCCCTATGGGTGGCAAAAGAAATGCTGCCGCCCACAGGGATTTCCTGGAACCCCAATACCCTGGGTACCTTAGTACCATATACTAGTGAATTATAAGGGTGTTCCAGTATGACAATGTGAATTGGTGAAATTGGTCACTAGCCTGTTAGTGACAATTTAGAAAGGAGAGAGAGCATACCCACTGAGGTTCTGGTTAGCAGAGCCTCAGTGAGACAGTTAGTCATCACACAGGGAACACATACAGGGCACACTTATGAGCACTGGGGCCCTGGGTTACCAGGGTCCCAGTGACACATACACTAAAAGAACATATATACAGTGAAATATGGGGGTAACATGCCAGGCAAGATGGTACTTTCCTACACAGGCCTCCAGAAAAACTGTGATAAATCTGTCATATTCCCCCTCACTCCGGTGATGACATCCATAACACCTGAACATCCCCTACAATGGACAACAGACGCAGTACACTATCTGGGGATTCAGGTGCACAAGGATTCAACTGTGGTTATCGTGAGAACTATGGCAAAGCGTCACATAAACTGTCTGAGGCTTTCGACCGCTGGATAACCTTGTCCTTATCCTTGATAGGTAGATTTGCAGAGTTATGAAGATCGTGATATGACCCAGATTTTCATTTTTATTTCTGAATATCCCAATACTACTACCCTGAACCATATCTACTAATCTGTGGTCCCTCCTGATAAAGTTAGCTTGGGCAGGGAGGCAGCTGGGAGACGCTCATTCTACCATCTGACATGGGTGGTCTGAGTACTGTCGACCTGGAAATATATTACATTGCTGCACAGAGCATGTTTGCCCATTATTGGTACATGGTTCATGTGACCTACCTCATTTACATCTAGGGGGGGATGCTGCGCGCCCCCACACGCTCCCCCAAACACTACTTAGTAACCCAAAGCAAATATATAATGTCCTGGACCTCTTAAAGTCAGTGTTTGCCTGCCACAATCTCCTGGAACAAACAACAGGCTCCCTATAGTACTCTCTCCAAATTCTAGTGGCCTGGTGCTCCAGGTTCCCTATTAGTCATGAGAGGGGGCGGTGAGGGCTCTGCACACACTTGAAATTGAGCACATGGGAGATTTTTTCATGACAGTGTAGTGAACACGTGGGGACAGGCACAAGAGAGTAGAAGGACACCCTCCGCTTTAGTGAGATATCACTATTACACAGCCAGATATGCCTAAAGAGACTTGCTGGTTGTGGATCTCCTGGAACCCCCAGATATGCCAGCTTTGTCATCCCTGATACAGCTGAATACCCAACAAGACTAGTAGCTAGAGTTTATGCTTATGTCCAGGAGGCGCACAGACCAGGACTGACCAAACCTCACCTAAAGTGTCAGAGGGGGCTAGGCACATTTATCACCAATAAGCAATGGCACTATTGCTGTGCTGTCATCAAGACGGTCTCCCTCAATGCCAGGCACAGCCTTGTACACTTTAAATATGTTAACGGAGTATACTACACCCCAGAAAGGCTATACTGATCTGAGCGATAACTCTAATTGCCAGAGATATGGCGTGGGTGAGGCAGGATTTCTACATACCAGCATGACTCTCCCCCGCTGTACACAAGTTCTGGCAGGCAATCTTCTCTGAGTTCGGGGCAATTATGGGCATATTGGTGAATAACACTCCATTGCTTGCATTACTGGGGTATGGCAGAAATATAGCTGGGAAGGTCAGGTGACTGGTGGCTATAGGTTTGCTGTTAGCCAGGCGCAGGGTCGTAATGTGATGAGTCTGTGGACCCCACCAACACTTAAAGAATGTCATGTGGATATGGTTTATTGCAATATACAGACAGACACGTACAACAAGTTACTACCGCCCCAGAGTCACCCTATAGATCCCTGGGGACCACACCAGAGTTACCTATGTGGCGAAGAGGGTGAGGGAGAGATTGAGGGACACAGACCCTCCTGGCGAGGAGGATGAGTGATGGTGATGTGTGCTTTTTATTGGTGCCCCTGGGAACCGGGGCACCAGTAGGCAGTTGCTCACCTTCCTCTTCCCTCCCGAGGGGAGAAGAAGGGTACTCTTGATTATGACTCCTCAGATTCAGGTGGGGATTGCCACCTTTCTCTACGGCATAATGCTTTCAAGTCTAGGTGACATTGATTTATTGACTGCTTCTCTGTCACCCGAATGTATGATTTTAGCATATATTTACTCCTTTATTTGACAATAAATGATTGTAGCTGAAATGTATTGTTTTTGGCTGTGCCCGGGCAAACTGTATGTATTTCTCGATTTACAAATGTGTTTCATAAAAAGAGCTGGGGGACCTTCACTGGATGTGTGGGCCACTTGGACTCGGGCCAGGGGTGTCAGGCACAGTTGTCACTTCTGGTATCGGTTTTGCAGTTCCCCAGGCAGGCTTACTCTTCTTTAAAGATGATTTCTTCTGGTCAGGTCCGCTGTCTGCGGAAGTTCTTAGTCTTTTTCTAAGGCAGGCAGTTCTCACAAGGCTTTGGAGGTCACTGGGCTGCAGGACATTTGTCTTCCGAGTGGAGGTTTATTTGAAGGCTACAGACAGGCTGGTAGGGCTGGGGCCAAGTCAGTTAGTGTCTTCAGGCTTCTCTGCCGGCGACGGTTCCGGTTCTTCTGGGGTTGCAGGAATCTAATTCTAGGGTTCAGGGGTGCCACTTAAATACTAAATTTAGGGGTATTACAGGGAGTGCCAGGTTGTAGCCAATGGGCTACTCACCATTAGGGTGCCTACACCCTTTCTATAACGACTTCCTTTGGGAGGTGGCATAGCCTTAACTCTATTGGCCTAATTCCTTCCATGCAAGATAGAGGAATTTTAAAAGTAGTGTCCACTTCAGCTCATCAACCTTAAGGGTGGGACTGGCATGAAGTTGACACTCCTACTAATTTACTTAATTTTCCTGTCAGTCATGCCACCAAAAGTGGGGTTTGGAACTGGGGGTCGACCTCCCCCACCATTTGGAGAGGCCTGGGTTGCATTTCAAAGGTGGCAAGGCCTTCGAAGCTCCCTGCCCTGAAATGTCCATCCTGCCTTGGAGAAGAGGTCACACTTCTATCCCAAGCAAGCTTTTGTCCAGAGCCCTCGAGAGTATTAACTCTCACCTAAGGGGGTCAGAACTCTGTCTAACGTGGCTGTACTGGTTCTGACCAGTCAGTACCCATGCTAGGAGTTGGTAAGTTTTGCATGGGTAACCTCTAGGGTGCCCTCTGACTGCATGTATTAATAAATTCATCACTGGATTCTGTTAGGGTTTATTAATATGAAATCTTGGATACCAAACATCCCTATCTTCAGTGAAGCCATCATGTAGCTGTGGAACTCGTAATGACCAGTATCCATCACATGTACTTAAAATGGCTTCACTGTTCACTTACTATGTCTGAGAATCGACAAAGACATAGCAGAGGATATCTGCTCATGCAGGTATCCCCTCACATGTAATATAATGCACCCTGCCTTTAGGAATGGAAGGCCTGCTAGAGAGGTGACTTACATATATTGCATGCTAAAGGGGACAAGGCACACAGGCTGTGTTGCATGTCGTGTTTTAATTTTAGTTATGACCCCAAGACATGCAGCCGCGAAAGCAGCACTGTGTGCACTTAATGAGGGAGTCCCTGAGGGTGGCAAAATTTGTGCTGCAGCTATCAGTACCCCATGCCCAGCCGCCTGAACCTGAACTCAGACAAGACGGAAGTCCTCATCCTTGGATCATCACCCTCTGCCTGGGACGACTCCTGGTGGCCCCCGGCCCTGGGCAGCGCACCCAAACCAACGGACCACGCACGCAACCTGGGCTTCATCCTGGACTCCTCCCTCTCGATGACCAGACAAGTCAACACCGTCTCATCATCATGCTTCAACATCCTACGCATGCTCCGGAAGATCTTCCGATGGATCCCCACCGAAACCAGGAAGACGGTCACCCAGGCACTCGTCACCAGCCGACTGGACTACGGTAACACCCTCTACACCGGAACCACGGCCAAACTACAGAAAAGACTCCAACGCATCCAGAACGCCTCCGCACGCCTCATCCTTGACATCCCCCGACACAGCCACATCTCCGGACACCTGAGAGACTTGCACTGGCTCCCCGTCAGCAAGAGAATCACGTTCCGCCTCCTCACCCACGCACACAAGGCCCTCCACGACCTGGGCCCCAGGTACCTCAACAACCACCTAACCTTCTACACTCCCACCCGCCAGCTACGATCGACCAGCCACGCCCTTGCCGCCGTGCCACGCATCAGAAAAGCCACCATGGGAGGAAGATCCTTCTCCTACCTGGCAGCCAAGACTTGGAACTCACTCCCCATCCACCTCCGTCTGACCCAAGACCACCTCTCCTTCAGGAAGCAACTCAAGACCTGGCTTTTTGAGCAGTAGCGGTCCCCCCTACCCCAGCGCCTTGAGACCCTCCGGGTGAGTAGCGCGCTATACAAATTTCTTGATTGATTGATTGATGCCCGAGGTACCAGGAATACCATTAATTAAGGCCTAATAGTGATAGCTAAAGGTTTGCCAATTGGGGAAAACAACTTTGCAGTTTTGGGGAAAGCGATCTGGCAGTGGGGACCTATTTTACGCAGGGACCCAGTGCACTCTCAGAAAATTGTACCAGAAATCAGGCAAAAAGTGTGTGTATGTGGTGGTGCCCATGTAAAAAGAGCCACTTTCCTACAAACGCGAGACTCGAACCTGGTTCCTCAGCGCCAAAGTTGGCATCTCTGGCCCTTACGCCACATTTCATTAGCAATCTGCCGATTGTCGTCGGAAAGACTTTCATATGAGTGTGAATTCTGGAAAGTTCCTACATTAACGTCAGTCTAACCCCTGAAGAGTGACGCCTGGCAAAACCGGGTTTAGGTGATTTTGCTTCTTTTAGTACCGTCTCACACTCTGACATAATGTCACACTTGAGGAATTTGAAACTTGGCCAAAGATAGCTCTTTTTTTGGTTGTTTCCCTCCTGAAATAGCCTTTGCTTCCATAGAAGCCATTGGGGGGAATACATGCTCCCGATTATTCTTCTAGAATCGACAACTTTTCTCTTCTAAATTGTCGGCATGAATGGGTTAAGGAAGTGTTGTTCTTTATTCTTCCTATATTCTTGAAATACGGCTCCTAGACAAATAAACAAGGAAAACGACATAGTACTCGCCTTCGTGTTTCCAAGAAAATTATGATTTTTTAGAAATAGCTCTTTAGCATGTCGAAATTTCACTCAAAACTAGCGCTGTGTTGTGACGTCACAAACATGCGACAGCACCAAGTCACCACACAGGAGCCCGCGCGGCACCTAGACGTCAGTTGTGCGGTTCAAGCCTCATTTCCACGTGATGCCCCATAGGACGCTAGTGGCATCTACAGAAAGATTTTTGCCTTTCTAGAAGCTCGCCAACATGACGAGCATTGAAGTAAAGTACGAATGCGAAACCCTCGCTACGGCGGTGAAAGTTATCATGGACCCGAAGTCCACAATTCCGCAACGGACAGAGGCCCAGAAGGTGCGTCACGGGCTCGCGGCTTACACGGGCCCGACACAATTCTGTAATGCGCATGTGCCTTGTGAGCGCCGACTAGCTGGGGAACTGCTGGTGGCTGAACGGCGTTGGCGGCATAGACGGACGGATGGATGGATGCATTGTGACCCTTGAATGAGTGTTCGTGTCTTTAAGTCGTAGTGCGTCCGTACTGTCTGAGTTTTTGTTGAATACACAACGAAACAGCTCTTAAAAACTGAAGGATTGCACACAAACTACCCTTCCTCCTCTTTATGTATATTTTCTTATAGCA
Organism: Pleurodeles waltl; assembly: GCF_031143425.1. NCBI lineage: Eukaryota > Metazoa > Chordata > Amphibia > Caudata > Salamandridae > Pleurodeles > Pleurodeles waltl. Next base: position 1,800,181,500 of record NC_090444.1, on the reverse strand, counting down.
CGAACTTGTCAAGGGAAATTTAGGGACGCTTTAAATTGGCTCCAGTTCCATCAAACAAGGTCATATATTTTTTTGTAAAGGAGGAGGAGATTAAATGATTTTCCAAGAACTACAGGATGTTCAGTCCACACCCGGATGCGATCCTGGTTCCAGAATCGGCAGCCCTTGCCCTAAGGCCATATCTTCTCTTTTTCCCATGTTGTAATTTTTAACACTGTATTCAGCAAGAAAGGGTGTGTGCTTCCTGTACACATTTAGCTCCAGGTGCACATTTAGAAGCACTCAGGACAGTTCTTAAGTACATGTGAATCTTTGCCCTTTATACTTTCATTTACATTTTATTTGAAAGTTGTAAATATCTTTCTTTGTATGTTACGCTCTGTCCCTATTTTGATAATTCCGTTCACATGAGAGTACTCGGTTGTTGCAAGGACCCTTGTATCTCTACAAAACTGCTGGATTAGGGGCATGGCCCCATGAGCAGTTTGCCTTGTAAAACCTAGAGGTGTGGGTGAGTCAGCAAATTTAGAGGGATAGCTTAGCCAAATAGCGAAGAAAAAAGATGATCCGAGTGGGTCCGATCAAAAGCTATATAAAGGCCTTAAAATTTTCCAACATGTTGATGCTGTCTCTTTAACAATGGCAGCCAGAATCCTTTTGGCACCAGGAGCTTCATTTCTGTTAATAGCTAACTTGACAACACTCAACGTGAGTAAAAGACCATAGGTGTTAAGATAGATGGCTGATATAGACCTTCCAATTCCATCTTGTTAGAAATGGGTTCTTTAGTTGGCAGTCAGTTTACACCCTGTCCAAGTAGGGACCCTCACTCCCGTCAGGGTAAAGGAGTCACATTCATAAGCTAACACCTGCTCACACCATTGGTAGCTTGGCCCAAACAGTCAGGCTTATCCCAGATGCAATGTGTTAAGTATTTGTACCTACCATACACAGTGACACAGTGAAAACACTACAAATGGACACCACACCAGTTTAGAAAAATAACCAATATTTATCTAAATAAAAAAAGACCAATACTACAAAAACCCAGCATACACAAGCAAAGATATGAATTTTTAAAAGTCAAAAGAGTCTCAGTCCATAGAAATCATTGGATGGATTATTGCACTATAAAGTACCTGGTAAGCGTAAAAATAAAGCCGTAGTGGTGCGTCAGAAAAGCAAGCAATGCATTGATTCCTTACTCTCAAGTGAGGTTGTGTGTCAGTTATTTCACCGCTGGGTAGGCAATGTGTCGCTTCTTTCTCCTGCAGGAGAGAAATGCGTCGATTTCCAAGTGAGCAACCTCGAGCCTGGGCTATGATGCTGCAGTTTTTGCGCCCAGGGATGATGCGTGGAAAATCTGCACGCACAGCAACAATGGAGCTGTGCTGAGCTGATGTGTTGATTTCTGCAGGCGCTGCGGCAATTTTTACAGGCACAGTGGGGGAGTTCTGTCAATTTTACAGCTGCTGGGTGGATGCTGCATCAAATTTTTTTTTTTTTTTTTTTGCATGACTAGCCCCTGTCAGTCTAAACCAGACTTTGATTCCACAGGCAGGCAGAGGCACAGAATAGTTAAGCAAGAAAATGTCCACTTTCTAAAAGTGGAATTTTTAAACTGACAATCTAAAAAGCTACAACTAAACAGTCTTTTTAAATAGTGAGTTCAGAGCCCCCAAGCTCCATATCACAAACACACCAGTACATGTCCTACCTTTTAAATACACTGCACCCTGCCCATGGGGTTGCCTTGGGCCTGGCAAGTGGGAGCGCTTGTCAGGTCGTCATGGCAGTTTAAAACTGCACACACACATACTGCAGTGGCAGGTTTGAGACGTTTACAGGGCTACTCGTGGGTGGCACAATCAGTGCTACAGGTCCACTAGTAGCGTTTGATTTATAGGCCTTGGGCACCTATAGGGTACTTTACTTGGAACTTACTAGAAAATCAAATATGACAATCATGTAAAAGACAATTAGCAATACAATTTAGAAAAGAGAGCACTTGCCCTTAAGCACTGGTCAGCAGTGGTAAAGTGCCCAGAGTACCAAAAATCAGCAAACGAAGTCCAGCACGCAGTCAAAAATACAGGAAGCAGAGGCAAAAAGACAGGGGAAACCAGACAGAGGATGCCAGATCTAACACATCTTTTCAGGTGGCATAGTGCTGTTGAAAAATACATTTTATTGTAGGCAATCTGTATGACCAGCAGAATATTCAGTGAGAAACGTTTCATAAGGTGAGAAATTCACAGGTTCATTATGAACTAAAATTGCCTTTCATCATTGTGTTTGGCTGCCTCATAGAGCATGATTAGTTGTTGGCGTTATTTTCCTTCTTCTTTTTTTTTTTTTTTGTTTTTTTTAATTGCCCGGAGTTTCTTCCTATAAGCAGATCTTATTTATATATATATATCTATATATTTTTTTTTACAGATGAAGTGCCCTATGAAACAGTTTTTGATTCTTTTTGTAGAACCCCCCTGCAAGTTGATGCCATCTGTCAGAGATAGTAAAGGCCTGATTATTCCCATTGTGATGTTTGTCTAAACATTGTTTCATTACCTCACTCAGGTTCACTATCTCCACAGCTTGCTATTTTATTTTCTGAATCATTTCATGTTTAAACAAATGGAAGTCTTGAGTGCAAAATACAGTTGATAGAATACTCTAGAACAGGAACAATGGTATATTTGTAGGGAGTTGGGGAAATTGTTTAATTGAGGACTTCAAGGCTAGCCAGACATTGTGGTGCAACATGAGCAGATGCTAAGGAATGGTCAGACTGAAAACGGCCAGAAAACGCACAGTTACTGCCGCAGACCCAAGTTGTGTTAACCATTGACCAAAGCTGCCCGATTCTTATCTGTACCGAAGTGATTTGGTGATGTTCCAGTGTGAGTCATACATATTGTGCTATGCTGAATCACAAATTGAGGAGGGAAGGTTTAGATTAAAATCCCCTCTGAGGATCCACATGACACTGTGATATGTTCTCATTATGATTTGAGCCACTGCCAAAATGTCTCCCAAGGTTTTCTTTTTCTTGACAAAATCAGACTATGTTACATATAGAAACTGCTCTTGCTTTCTGTGCGCTATTCCAGCTGCAATTTAGCCTTACAAATACAATGACATTTTTTTCTAATATGACCTCATATGTGTCCATAACTATTGAATTGTGTATTGAGCTGTGACTTTTCCTGAAGAGCGGCCTTCGTACGTCAAGGGTGCTGTAGGATGAAAAAAACAAAAAACAACTCAGTTTAACCATCGTTGACGGGATTTGGAAGCATATGAGGCACATTTTTTTCAAGGTGCTTAGCATTGCTGGATTTGGAATTGGACAGTTAATTCCCCAAATATTTCAGAAGCACATAGCCAGCTTCTTACTCTGCTTACTCAGATGAGTGCAGGGGCTTTTATGGAAATGCAGTCCGAGAGCCAGGATTCCACAGAATTATCATCAGAGCTTTCAGCTGATCTGCAGGAGTTAACTAATTATAGGCCAATCTCACTGCTACCTGTTTCAGTACAACTCTTAGAAATCAACAAACAACTGAAGACACACCGAGAAATAAATGACTTGCTTGGCAAAACGTAAGTTGGCTTCAGGCCATTACATTGCAGCGAAACAGCCCTCGTAACACTATGAATTCCGCACGACTCTATTTTTACCCCTACTTTATTTAATGTATATATTTCTTCACTGGCCTGCCTGATCAATGATTTTTGGATTATCTTTAATGGCATACTCAGATGACACTCAAATTGTCTTGTCAGTTAGACATGAAAAAAGCAGTGGTCACAAACTTCCATAATCTTTGGATGTGCAAGAATGCATTAAAGTTAAATGGATTCAAAACCTATGTTAGTTGGACTGTCAGTTTCTCATACACCAAACTGGTGGTCCCAAAGCTGCCGAGGTTAGCACATGGGAGAACCCCTAGTCCCAATCTCTGCAGTAAGAATCTTGGCTTTATAATTGATATGGACCTAAACTTAAATATTCATATAAATAACGTTAGAATGCTGAGTTAGGTCCTAACTTTTATATATAGCATGGACAACTGTGCACTATACTTGCAGCTACTGACTAATGCATCAACTCCAAAATTGGGCAGCCAGGCTTCTGACCGGAATCAGTCACTGCAGTTTATTCAGTGTTAAATTCCTTACATTGGTTAATGGTAAACACAATAATTATGTTTAAAGTTGTAAGGTTTTAGCTGAGAAACATCAGGTATATAAGCCTAGCAGATCCTTGCATAAAGCCTGTTTTCTCGATTCACCGAATACATTTTGCATGCAAGGGAGGAAAACCTTTCTCATTTCATGCCCCCAAGATTTGGAACAGCTTACCCTTTTTAGGACCAAAACTGTACACTTCCGTTTTCAACAAATGGACTTAGTCAAGTTCTTTTTTTTCTTACACAATAAAGACCATCATTTTGAAGTAAATTGTGGACCTCTGTTGGTTATCAAGACCTGTGGTATTACATGCAAACAAATATGATGTAAAAACATTGGTGATAACTTTTCAGAAGAGGAAAACCAAGTTACTGCAGTAAGCTGCTCTATTGTTGCCAAATAATAAACAACTAGAATAGCTGTACTATTGTGACGCTTGGGCAGTCCCAAAATAAAGTCCATGTACACTGTACACCAAGGATTAGGTTTGAAAAGGAAATGGTCACAAAAGCCCCATAGTAGGTGGACTTTTGATCTCTCAGCACGAATGGAACATGCCTGAGCATATTGATTAAAATCAGTATACAGAGTTTGCCACCAAAATAACCTTATATTGTTTAACCCCTTCGCTGCCAGGCCTTTTCCAACTCAGGTGCCAAGCCTTTTTTTGGCTATTTCGGGCAGTTTGCGCTTAGGCCCTCATAACTTATGTCCACATAAGCTACCCACGCCAAATTTGCGTCCTTTTTTTCTAGAGGTACACAGACTTTGTGGGTTCCCCTGAATGAGACCAAGAAATTAGACAAAATATAGTGAAAATGTCGTTTTTTCCCCCAAAAAATTGGAAAAAAGGGCTGCAGAAGAAGGCTTGTGGTTTTTCCCCTGAAAATGGCATCAACAAAGGGTTTGTGGTGCTAAAATCACCATCTTCCCAGCTTTCAGGAACAAGCAGGCTTGAATCAGAAAACCAAATTTTGCAACACAATTTTGGCATTTTACTGGGACATACCCCATTTTTACTATTTTTTGCGCTTTCAGCCTCCTTCCAGTTAGTGACAGAAATGGTTGTGAAACCAATGCTGGATCCCAGAAAGCTAAACATTTCTGAAAAGTAGACAAAAATCTGAATTCAGCAAGGGGTCATTTGTGTAGATCCTACAAGGGTTTCCTACAGAAAACAACAGCTGAAATAAAAAAAATATTGAAATTGAGGTGAAAAAAATAGCAATTTTTCTCCACGTATTACTCTGTAACTTCTTCCTGTGATGTCAGATTTTTGAAAGCAATATACCGTTACGTCAGCTGGACTCTTCTGGTTGCGGGGATATATAGGGCTTGTAGGTTAATCAAGAACCCTTGGTACCCAGAGCCAATAAATGAGCTGCACCTTGCAATGGGTTTTCATTCTATACCGGGTATACAGCAATTCGTTTGCTGAAATATAAAAAGTGAAAAATAGGTATCAAGAAAACCTTTGTATTTCCAAAAAGGCCACAAGATAAGGTGTTGAGAAGCAGTGGTTATTTGTACATCTCTGAATTCTGGGGTCCCCATACTAGCATGTGAATTACAGTGCATTTCTCAAATAGACGTCTTTTTTACACACTGTCTTACATTTGGAAGGAAAAAATGTAGAGAAAGACAAGGGACAATGTAGGAGGCTGGACTGGCTTGTAGTGAGTACCAAGGGGTACTTGCACCTTGCACCAGGCCCAGTTATCCCTTATTAGTGTATAGGGTGTCTAGCAGCTTAGGCTGATAGATAATGGTAGCTTAGCGGAGCAGCTTAGGCTGAACTAGGAGACGTGTGAAGCTACTACAGTACCACTTAGTGTCATATGCACAATATCATAAGAAAACACAATACACAGTTATACTAAAAATAAAGGTACTTTATTTTTATGACAATATGCCAAAGTATCTTAGAGTGTACCCTCAGTGAGAGGATAGGAAATATACACAAGATATATATACACAATAGCAAAAATATGCAGTATAGTCTTAGAAAACAGTGCAAACAATGTATAGTTACAATAGGATGCAATGGGGAAACATAGGGATAGGGGCAACACAAACCATATACTCCAAAAGTGGAATGCGAACCACGAATGGACCCCAAACCTATGTGACCTTGTAGAGGGTCGCTGGGACTATTAGAAAATAGTGAGAGTTAGGAAAATAACCCTCCCCAAGACCCTGAAAAGTGAGTGCAAAGTGCACTAAAGTTCCCCTAAGGACAAAGTAGTCGTGTTAGAGGAATAATGCAGGAAAGACACAAACCAGCAATGCACCACCTGTGGATTTCCAATCTAGGGTACCTGTGGAACAAGGGGACCAAGTCCAAAAGTCACAAGCAAGTCGGAGATGGGCAGATGCCCAGGAAATGCCAGCTGCGGGTGCAAAGAAGCTTCGACTGGACAGAAGAAGCTGAGGTTTCTGCAGGAACGAAAAGGGCTAGAGACTTCCCCTCTGGTGGACGGATCCCTCTCGCCGTGGAGAGTCGTGCAGAAGTGTTTTCCCGCTGAAAGAACACCAACAAGCCTTGCTAGCTGCAAATCGTGCGTTTGGCGTTTTTGGACGCTGCTGGGGCCCAGGAGGGACCAGGAGGTCGCAAATTGGACCTGAAGAGAGAGGGGACGTCGAGCAAGACAAAGAGCCCTCACTGAAGCAGGTAGCACCCGGAGAAGTGCCAGAAACGGGCACTACGAGGATGCGTGAAACGGTGCTCGCCGAAGTTGCACAAAGGAGTCCCACGTCGCCGGAGACCAACTTAGAAAGTCGTGCAATGCAGGTTAGAGTGCCGTGGACCCAGGCTTGGCTGTGCACAAAGGATTTCCGCCGGAAGTGCACAGGGGCCGGAGTAGCTGCAAAGTCGCGGTTCCCAGCAATGCAGCCCAGCGAGGTGAGGCAAGGACTTACCTCCACCAAACTTGGGCTGAAGAGTCACTGGACTGTGGGGGTCACTTGGACAGAGTCGCTGGATTCGAGGGACCTCGCTCGTCGTGCTGAGAGGAGACCCAAGGGACCGGTAATGCAGCTTTTTGGTGCCTGTGGTTGCAGGGGGAAGATTCCGTCGACCCACGGGAGATTTCTTCAGAGCTTCTGGTGCAGAGAGGAGGCAGGCTACCCCCACAGCATGCACAAGCAGGAAAACAGTCGAGAAGGCGGCAGGATCAGCGTTACAGAGTTGCAGTAGTCGTCTTTGCTACTATGTTGCAGGTTTGCAGGCTTCCAGCGCGGTCAGCAGTCGTTTCCTTATCAGAAGGTGAAGAGGGAGATGCAGAGGAACTCGGATGAGCTCTTGCATTCGTTATCTAAAGTTTCCCCAGAGACAGAGACCCTAAATAGCCAGAAAAGAGGGTTTGGCTACCTAGGAGAGAGGATAGGCTACTAACACCTGAAGGAGCCTATCAGCAGGAGTCTCTGACGTCACCTGGTGGCACTGGCCACTCAGAGCAGTCCAGTGTGCCAGCAGCACCTCTGTTTCCAAGATGGCAGAGGTCTGGAGCACACTGGAGGAGCTCTGGACACCTCCCAGGGGAGGTGCAGGTCAGGGGAGTGGTAACTCCCCTTTCCTTTGTCCAGTTTCGCGCCAGAGCAGGGGCTAAGGGGTCCCTGAACCGGTGTAGACTGGCTTATGCAGAATTGGGCACATCTGTGCCCAACAAAGCATTTCCAGAGGCTGGGGGAGGCTACTCCTCCCTTGCCTTCACACCATTTTCCAAAGGGAGAGGCTGTCACACCCTCTCTGAGGAAGTTCTTTGTTCTGCCATCCTGGGCCAGGCCTGGCTGGACCCCAGGAGGGCAGATGCCTGTCTGAGGGGTTGGCAGCAGCAGCAGCTGCAGTGAAACCCCAGGAAGGGCAGTTTGGCAGTACCAGGGTCTGTGCTACAGACCACTGGGATCATGGGATTGTGCCAACTATGCCAGGATGGCATAGAGGGGGCAATTCCATGATCATAGACATGTTACATGGCCATATTCGGAGTTACCATTGTGAAGCTACACATAGGTAGTGACCTATATGTAGTGCACGCGTGTAATGGTGTCTCCGCACTCACAAAGTTCAGGGAATTGGCTCTGAACAATGTGGGGGCACCTTGGCTAGTGCCAGGGTGCCCTCACACTAAGTAACTTTGCACCTAACCTTTACCAGGTAAAGGTTAGACATATAGGTGACTTATAAGTTACTTAAGTGCAGTGTAAAATGGCTGTGAAATAACGTGGACGTTATTTCACTCAGGCTGCAGTGTCAGGCCTGTGTAAGAATTGTCAGAGCTCCCTATGGGTGGCAAAAGAAATGCTGCAGCCCATAGGGATCTCCTGGAACCCCAATACCCTGGGTACCTCAGTACCATATACTAGGGAATTATAAGGCTGTTCCAGTAAGCCAATGTAAATTGGTAAAAATGGTCACTAGCCTGTCAGTGACAATTTGGAAAGAAATGAGAGAGCATAACCACTGAGGTTCTGATTAGCAGAGCCTCAGTGAGACAGTTAGTCACTACACAGGTAACACATTCAGGCACACTTATGAGCACTGGGGCCCTGGGTTACCAGGGTCCCAGTGACACATACAACTAAAACAACATATATACAGTGAAAAATGGGGGTAACATGCCAGGCAAGATGGTACTTTCCTACAGACAATAACACTTGTTTTGCTGTTTGTGTTCCCCCAAGTCTCCCGATAAAAATGGTACCTCACTTGTGTGGGTAGGCCTAGCGCCCACGACAGGATATGCCCCAAAACACAACATGGACACATCACATTTTTAGAAAGAAAACAGAGCTGTTTTTTACAAAGTGCCTAGCTGTGGATTTTGGCCTCTAGCTCAGCCGGCACCTGGGGAAACCTAGCAAACCTGTGCATTTCTGAAAACTAGACACCTAGGGGAATCCAAGATGGGGTGACTTGTGGGGCTCAGACTAGGTTCTGTTACCCAGAATCCTTTGCAACCCTCAAAATGTGGCCAAAAAATCATTTTTTCCTGTCATTTCGGTGACAGAAAGTTCTGGAATCTGAGAGGAGCCACAAATTTCCTTCCACCCAGAGTTCTCCCGATTAAAAAATTATACCTCAATTGTGTGGGTGGGCCAGGTGCCTGCAACAGAAAAAGGCCAAAAACTTGTAGAGATTGAGGGGATAGCACAGCAAGTTGATAAGCACATATTCTTATTTTATACATCTCTAGGCTGACTCTGCTTTGGGGACCCACACAAGTGAGGTGCCATTTTACTTGCGAGACTGAGGGGAACGCTGGGGAGTAGGAATTTTGTGCTGGAGCGGTGATCGTACAAAGAAAATTCAGGAAAATATGCTTTTTTTAAGCACATTTTGAGGTTTGCAGAGGAGTCTGGGTAAGAAATGTTGGAGGATCCACACAAGCCACACCTCCCTGGACTCCTTGGGTTGTCTAGTTTTAAAAAATGTCTGGGTTTGGTAGGTTTCCCTAGATGAAGATTGCACCCAAGACCAAAAACATAGGTAGTTTTGTAATATATCATTTTGATGTGTCCACATAAGTCTGTGATGTGCCAAACACAAAAATTGTGAAAAGAAATGCGCTTAGGTTATGTGAAAAAGACCCCTAAAAAAAAAAAAGTTGGTGGCATGCTTCATCATTGGGGTCCCACCTGAGACACCTAGCGTGTCACAAGTGTGCTGTGACGCCTGATTACAGCGGAGCAGGTTTTGTCATTTTTAACCACACATACTGGTTGGATTTGGCACGAGGGTGAGTGATGGTTCAGCAGATCAAATTTTATTAACAAGAGATTTCACAAAAGTGAAATGCACTGTTAATAACTGAAAGGCCAAAAAACTGAACCAATGACTCACAGCTCGTGAGCTGTAAAGCCACGGCAAGGCACCAACCGCTTTACAGTCCATTCACACACCTTTCATACATGACATGCACAAGACCATTCACGCCGCCAGCCACGGGCCTAGCACATTGCAGCACTCGCATCGACAGACAGCGCCACTCAAGGGCCCATCACTTTCATACGCCCACATGCCTGATACAGCAATCACACCAACTGATGTGTGTGGACTGGTGTTTGGCCGGCACCGCCAGCCAAGCGCCACCCCACGCACAGCGCCAGCCAAGCGCCACCCCACACATACATCCTTTTTTTTGTGTTTTTTTTTGTTTGTAAACAACAAAGAAACCACTAGTCATAAATAAGTACAAAACTACAAACACAAAAGATCTAACTGAATACATGTCTAATGCCAACCGTGAAACTGAACATATAAAAATATAAAACAGCAGTTTACGCTCACGGAATTTCCCAATAATTCTTCTGTGTGTGGTAGCTCCTGAAACAGCCACCCACACATCAGCCCAGGTTTTGAAGGACAATCAGGGCAGTACATCCTAGTCTCCTTCCTGATACCTCTTCGAGCACAGACTCTACATCTCTCCCTTAGCAGGAAAGGTTTTTTTATTTTTTATTTTTGGCCATGGGAGGAATGTGCTCAGCAAAGTGACGATCTTTGAATCTAGCCACTTCCTCCACCACTGCTTCTCTAGGAACTCTTGCCTGTTCCAGCACAACAAGGCCAGCTATGATAGACTCCTGAAATTTCATCCTTGTCTCTGGAGAACTATCCTTGAACACAACAAAAGTATTAAAAGTTGCCAAGTGAACCGCTAATTTCTTACACCAAACATAAGACTTAGGAGCAGCAGTGTAAGGTTCCAACCTCTGATCTACTCTATCAACACCACCCATGTGCTGCTTATAGTCTAAGATGCACACAGGCAACCTGACCCCAAACAGCCACAGGTGAAGTACTCTCATCATGGATGGTACTTAGCATGTATACATCCCTCTTGTCTACAAATTTCAGAGCTAGCAGCTCATCATTCCGCAAGGCACTGCACTGTCCCTTCTCAAGTTTTTTACAGACAAGCTCTCTTGGATAGCCTTTCCGATTAGAGCGGATTGTGCCACAAGCAACAGTGTCCACTCTGAACAACTGAACTCCAATGTAGAAGTTATCTACATATAAATGGTGACCTTTGTTAAACAGTCGTCTACCAAGTTCCCACACAATTTTCTCACTAACTCCAAAAGTGGGTGGACAACCAGGGGGGGGCAATATTGGAATCCCTACCAGTGTAGACCCGGAAATTATAAACATATCCTGTACTACTTTCAGACAGCATATACAATTTAATTCCATACCGTGCCCTCTTGCTAGGAATGTACTGCCTAAAAACCAAACGACCCTTGAACAGGACCAAAGACACATCTACAGATATTTCTTTGCCTGGAACATAGATCTCTGAAAACCGATCTACCAAATGATCAAGGACAGGTCTAATCTTAAAATGACGGTCAGAATCAGAATGATCTTGTGGCAAGGCTAAAGCATTATCTACAAAATGCAACATCAGAAGAAGAAGCTCATGCCGGTTACGACTCATGATGGCAGGAAATATAGCAGTTGCCATCAAGGGACTAGTAGACCAATATGATGACAGGGCTGGCTTCCTTATCAGTCCCATCAAAAAAGTTAAACCCAAGAACTTTTTCAACTCTTCCAGATTTGTGGGAATCCACCGGCTAGCTCTAGAGTGTGGCCTAAGTCTGGCAGCGTTGTCCCTCAAAAACTGCTCTGCATACAAATTAGTGTGCTCAACAATCTCTTCCAAAAATATATTGTCCATAAACAACTCAAAAAAAGTTGACGGGCAAAAAGTTTTCTGTATTAACTCGACACCCTGGAAAACCAGTAAACACAGGCAACTGTGGCTGCTCCACGTTTGGTGCAACCCACGTGTCAGGTCTTCCAATGGGAAGCCTTTCAGCCGCTGGCTCCTGCACCATCGGCACATCACTGTCCTCCTCTAAAACAGGCCCTTCATCAGCACTGAGAGTGGCTTCATCATCAGATGATTCATCTCTGACAGAAAATTCACTTCCAGAATCCTGCACTTCCTCCTCTGCCTCAGATGCAGAGTCAGTCTCATATTCATGGTCAGAAGATGACTCAAAAAGCACACTAACAACCTGCTGAGCGGTCATCCTACAGCTAGCCATGATCCTTCCTACAAAAATTAACTGGACAAATACACCACCAACAACCAGCACTGTGTAAGATAAGTAACAAAGTGTAGCTTTATCACTAAGAGTTATAAACTCAAAAACTATACTGATCACTTGCCTGAAAAAGCTTGACTCACCAGCAACTACTCTGCACAGCCACAGCAATCACCAATGATATCCCACTAAAAAGAGCACAAAAAAAAGCAAATTAGACATAAGACAACACAATAATCATTGTGCATAAATCTAAGGACAATTTCGCACACAATCCTGCATTCAGTACACCACCTACAAACATGTCATTCATGCATGGCAACAATACTCACTTGGAGTAAATTTATTTACTTACCTAAAACATGCAACTACGCAAACCGCAGGACAACTACTGCCAAAACTGCAACAAGCCACAGCAAAGTCAGCAAAAGCTTTGAACTAGAACAAAAAGGAGAAAAACTGTTATTATCATAAAAGCAAATACTTCGCCAGTTGACAAACACACCGCCACCAACCATTTAAAATGTTTCCCTTGTGTCTAGTGTTCTGCTTGGGGGAAGATGGGCCTAAAAAAAATAGGCAATCTACTCCCAAGGGGGGCAGAAATGCCATAGAATATATTGCCCCCTTTGGGGGTGACCCTTGCTCAAGGGGCCAACCCCCCCACACAAAGCACACACATAATCCCTGGCGCTAAGTGGATTCTGCCCCCCGTGGGGGCTGATGGGCCTTAAAAAAAAAAAAAAAAAAACAGGCCGATCTGACCCCAAGGGGGGGCAGAACTGCCCAATAGTGCTTTTTGGCCCTTGGAGGCAACCCTTGCCCAAGGGACCAACCCCCAACCCCCCCCCCACACAAAGTACACACATGATCCCTGGCGCTAAGTGGATGGGGGCAGATGGGCCTTAAAAAAAAAAAAAAGGCCGATCTGACCCCAAGAGGGGGCAGAACTGCCCAACAGTGCTTTTTGGCCCTTGGGGGCGACCCTTGCCCAAAGGGGCACCCCCCCCCCAACACAAAAAAAACAAAAGAAAGAAAAAAAAATCCCTGGCATCTTCATGGTTTCTGCCCCCCCGGGGGGCAGAAATCGCCCAAATTACATTGCCCCCTTTGGGGGGGCGACCCTTGCCCAAGGGGCCACCCCCCACACAAAGCACACAGAAACACACATACATTATCCCTGGTGCTATGGGGATTCTGCCCCTGGGGGGCAGAAAGGCCTAAAAAAAGAAATTGGCCTATCTGCCCCAAAGGGGTGCAGAACTGCCCAATAATGCATTTGTGCCAATGGGGCTGACCCTTGCCCAAGAGTCCGCCCCCCCAACACAAAAAAAAAAACAACAATAAAATCCCTGGTGTCTAGTGGCTTTCTGCCCCCAAGGGGGGGCAGAAACGGCAATAAATACATTGGCCCCCCAGGGGGAACGACCCTTGCCCAAGGGGCCACCCCCCCCCCACACAAAGCACACATATAATATCCCTGGCGCTATTGGGATTAAGGCCTAAAACAAATAGGCCTATCTGCCCCCAAGGGGGCAGAACTGCCCCATAATACATATGGGCCCCTGGGGGTGACCCTTGCCCAAGGGGTCGCTCCCCCACACTAAAAAACAAATACACACACACATACAGAAATCTCTGGTGTCTAGTGGGCATCAGGAATGCTCAGAGACATTGAGGGAAAGGAAAACCCTTTCCTTTCCCTCGATACCTCTTTCAGAGTCATCCCCCCCCGCATGAAGGTGAAAAACTCACCTTCTCCTTAGACGCGCTGGAAGCAAATGGCTTCCAGCGTGTCTTTCACCCTTTCATGATATCAGCGCGCGATCGCGCGCTGACGTCGTGGGGGTAGTGGCCTGTGGGGGTGGGGGGGCGGCCCTCGGGGGGAGCGCTAGCGCTTCCCCCGACGGCCAGTCCCAGGACGTAATGGTTACGTCCATGGCGCCACACGGGTGCTGCCATGGACGTAACCATTACGTCCATGGCGAGGAAGGGGTTCATACATTTTTATTGACTTTTAAAGTTTGTTTCTCAGAAAACTGGATGGACATCAGTGTTGTTGCAGACTGAAATCTTGTTTTATAGAACCCTCCCCTATCCCATCTCCTCCTTCAGCCTGTCCCATGTGGCCATATCTGGGCGGTAGCAATCAATTGTCTTTCTGCTCTACTCTTTTAGACTTCTCTGTTTCCTCCATTCACTTAGTTATAATGACACAGTCTCCCTGGGACATAACCACTTTGGGCACGCCAGTTAATAAAGTCTCTACCGAGATATATTATCAATTAGTCCCATATTGTCATGAACGTCTTTTTCCTACTGTGGAAGGAGTATGCTAATTTCTCAGCCCGGCAGTGATGATAGCTTTACCCACTAGGACCCTATAGTAGTTACTCATTTGGCCACTGTGCCAACAATTCTTGTCTTGCTGCAAGCAGTAGATTTGCCATAGGCTTACCATTTGTCGTCTGTAATCGGTAGATGTAATTCAATGGGGTACCTCATATGATTTCCTCCTTCATAATATTTATTATCTAAGTGATGTAAGGCTTAGTTTGCTTTTTCTAAATTGGGAATTTTAATCTGATTTCTAACGGCTACAATCATAAGCCAGGGGCATTGTGAAAGAGCTTTTTAGGTCTCACCTGAGGCAACACATGCGCTATCATTTGCCATAAAATGTGTTTACTTACAGGGGGCTTAGAGCCTTCCTGTTGCTTACCATTGGTTTTCTTCATTGTCATTCTTATTTCCTTGCTTCCTTTTGGTTACCGTGTGCTGGCTTCAGTTTCTCTTGGTGTGTTTGTCTTCCGTTGGAGAATGGGATAACCACCTCTTACTTTCCTGGTGTTCATTCACTGCTCCTGCTTTCAGAGCTAGTGTTGTCTTTTAATTGCATCATTCCAAAGAGTGTATGTGTTTCTTCCTCTCTCCTACCCCACTGCCCTTTATTGTTGCTTGCTCTGTCCCGCGTGCCCCTGCGTTCTTACTTGCCCTGCCTACTGACCACATTGTATTACTTGCTCTGTCCCTCTGCCCCTCCCTGCAATGCGTTGTTTGCCACGTCTGTCCCTTCCTCTCCGCGCGCTCTGTTGCTTGCACCATTCCTCTCTCTCCTCTCATGCATTGGTTTGCTTGCATCGTTTTTTCTGCGTTGGTTTGCTTTCCATACCCCTCCCACCAGAAAAAAGCAGAATGATGTGGCCAGCGCTCGGCATTTTTTTCCCTTACTTTCAGCCATGCTGCGCAGGAGCCTTCTTGCAATGTAACATGGCTAAAAATATTTACAAAGCCAATAGCTAATGTAGTGTGATGGCTTCGTTCTGTGTACATGTGCCAATGTGTTCACATTGGATTGAGGGCGCAGGGGTCTGGATGTCACACTTGCATAGTTTAAACAGTGAATTCTGCCTGAAGCTTCTTGTTTTGGAGTAACTTCGCCGTCTCCTGGTTTACACCCTCTGGCAATGAGAGATAAGAGAGAGTCTAATCCCAGCACAAGAGGTAAAGAGCATAAGCTTTAAACAATTTTGATAATCTGTTTTTATCTTTTTAAACAGCTATTAGCATTAGTAGATATTCCAGTTATTGGGGAAAAATTAGGTATTAGCAACTAAAATGGTGTTTATTTTTTTATTTTTTTTAAATTAAATGTTTAGCTGGTTTCTGGGCTAAGAATTGTGGTCTTTAACAATCGATGATGACATTGGGTGGTAACCAGCTAGATCCCTGTTTTGGCAGCCATTCTTGAGCTGGAACTAGATTCCAGACTGGGTTCAATGAATCATTGCAATTATGTGTCAATGAAGTTTGCCAACATCGGGACACATGCAGAGGGACGCATGTGCAATTTTCTGCATAACCGGTCAGCAAATGCCTCTCTTCTTCTATAATCAGTAATTCTTCTTGTTTAATATGTGTTGTGGCCCTGAGAAGGTGGAAGTTAAATAGAGCACAGCTGCACCCTCACACCTTACCCATATACTGCACAGCCCGGCAAAGAATCTGCCAGTGTGGCATTTCACGAGTTGCCAAGTTTTAAGTGAATTTTGAAAGTGACTTTGAATCAAGCTCTATATCCAGATAAGATATTTATATCCGTCTATATTATGTGAGAACGTCCGGTATGTCTGCACGTAAAGAACAATAATAATTACGTGCATAGCACACAGTCTAGACTGATTGTTTTGATCCCCATTAATAAATGTTTATTGCTACCAAGCTGAAAGCATTTATCAATCTTAGAAGAACTAAAGATTTAGTTGAAATCTCCAAAGGTGCAAGCCTAAATCTTGCATGTTAGACTCAACTGTTTGCAGCATGTGATTATCTCAATGAGCTATCTAATTGTAACATGTGAACTGCAGTTTAAACATATTTTTGTAGCAGGTGTTTTATCCTTTAAACTATCTTAAGATGAAGTTCATGTTTGAGGCAAAACAGCTGTACTTTCCTTTTTTCGTAGTGGCAATTTATTTAGAAGTAGAGTTTGTTGAAATATAAGTCATAAGCTGACAGATATTGATTTTGCTTCTCATGACTCTGCCTCTTATGTCTTTGTTTCTGTTCTGCTGAAGTTGTCCTTCCAACAATTTCTACTGTTTCCAGGACTGTCTCAAGATACATGATTTGGTCCCTCCACTTCCACCCTGATGCCATGACAGATATATTTTCATTCATAGCTCAGTGTTTGAAATCAATCCTTGATTTCTGCATTCCAAGCTACTGACTTCACCTCAAGCTAGTCTCTATAGTCAGTGTCTGAGTGGAATCTCCATTTACCTCTATGCTGCTGAGTGTAAGGGTGTTTGTGCTTTTTCCGTGCTAGCTCTTAGATCATGGAACAACCCTAACTTTTCACTTTATTTGACCAAGAGGTTTTCTCATGTTATGATACCATTAAGTATGTCCTTGTTTGTGATCTAAGTAACTCCTCTAATTCGGTCTACCAAACTATCATGACCAATGCCAAGAAGCCAGTGCGTGAACGTGCATTCGTATAATTATCCCACATTTATACAAAGGTTGATGATGTCATTCAGCGGGAGAACTAATAGAGCTGCTTCTTCTTATGATGCATTTTTAATCTTTGATTCGATTTAGGTCATTTTTAGGTGGAGCCTACCAGACAGCACAAGAAGTCTGGTTGTGAAAGACATTTTGTGATATCTTACCAAGAACATACAGGTGCTTTGAGCCTGTCCATTGCTTACGATTGATAGGCTTTACTGTAACTCCTATTCTCCTTGCTAGTCCCCTCCAGCTTGCTCTCTTGCTCATGTGCTTCTCTCCTCCATGTACAGTTGTGTTGCTCTCTTGCCCATGTGCTTCTCCCTCGTACTCCTCATTACACTCTCTTGTGTATTTTCTCCTGCTTGTTGCTTCTTCCCTGCTTTTTGTGTTGTTTCACCCTACTCCTTCCCAAATCCGCTTCCACAACCCTCTAAAACAACTATTTTGCACTATATTTTGACCCCTTCACTGCCAGGCCTTTTCCCCTCCTGTGTTGAGCCTATTTGGGGCTATTTAAGCTTAGGCCCTCATAACTTTCTGTCCACATAAGCTACTCCCACCAAACTTAGGCCTTTTTTTTTTTTTTTCCAACATCCTAGGGATTCTAGAGGTACCCAGTTTGTGGGTTCCCCTGAAGGAGACAAAGAAACTAGCCAAAAAAAAACAGCGAAATTTTAGTTTAAAAAAAAAAAGGGCTGCAAAAGAAGGCTTGTGTTTTTTTTTTTTTTTCTCCTGTAACTGGCATCAACAAAGGGTTTGCAGTACTAAAATCACCATCTTCCCAGCTTTCAGGAACAGGCAGACTTGAATCAGAAAACCAGATTTTTCAACACAATTTTGGCATTTTACTGGGACATTTTTTTTAGCTTTTTGCCTCCTTCCAGTTAGTGACAGAAATGGGTGTGAAACCAATACAGGATCCAGGAAAGCTACACATTTCTGAAAAGTAGACAGAATTCCGAATTCACCAATGAGTCATTTGTGTAGCTCCTACAAGGTTTTCCTACAGAATATAACAGCTGAAATAAAAAAAACAAATATTGAAATTGAGGTGAAAAAAAACAGCCATTTTTCTCCATGTTTTACACTGTAACTTTTTCCTGCAATGTCAAATTTTTGAAAGCAATATACTGTTATGTCTGCTGGACTCTTCTGGTTGCGGGGATATATAGTGCTTGTATGTTCATCAAGAACCCTATGTACCCAGAGCCAGTAAACGAGCTGCACCTTGCAATGGGTTTTCATTGTATACTATTTATACAGCAATTCATTTGGTGAAATATAAAGACTGAAAAATAGGTATCAAGGAAACCGTTGTATTTTCAAAATGGGCACAAAATAAGGTGTTGAAAAGCAGTGGTTATTTGCACATCGCTGAATTCTGGGGTTCCCCATCTTAGCATGTGAATTACAGGGCATTTCTCTAATAGATGTCTTTTTTACACACTGTCTTACATTTGGAAGGAAAAAATGCAGAGAAAGACAAGGGACAATCTCACTTGTTCTGCTATTCTGTGTTCCCTCAAGTCTCCCGATTAAAAATGGTACCTCGTTTGCCTGGGTAGGCCTAACGCCTGCGACAGGGAACGCAACATGGGCACATCACTTTTTTATATTGAAAATGGACGTGTTTTTTGCAGAGTGCCTAGCTGTGGATTTTGGCCTCTAGCTCAGCCAGCACCTAGGGAAATCTAACAAACCTGTGTGTTTTTTTAACACTAGCACCTAGGGGAATCCAAGATGGGATGACTTGTGGGGCTCTCAACAGGTTCTGTTACCCAGAATCCTGTGCAAACCTCAAAATCTGGCAAAAAAACCCACCTTTTCATCACATTTTGGTGATAGAAACTTCTGGAATCTGAGAGGAGCCACAAATTTCCTTCCACCCAGCCCAAGTCTCCCGATAAAAATGGTACCTCACTTGTGTGGGTAGGCCTAGTGCCCGCGACAGGAAATGCTACAAAACACAATGTGGACATATCGCATTTTCCCCAAAGAAAACAGAGCTTTTTTTTTTTTTTTTTTTTTAAAGTGCCTAGCTGTGCACTTTGGCCTCTAGCTCAGCTGGTGCCTAAGGAAACCTACCAAACCTGTGCATTTTTTATAACGAGATACTTAAGGGAATCCACAATGGGGGTGACGTGTGGGGCTCTCACCAGGTTCTGTTACCCAGAATCCTTTGCAAACCTCAAAATTAGGCAACCGCCCCCCCCCCCCCCCACTTTTTCCTCACATTTCGGTGACAGAAAGTTCTGGAATCTGAGAAGAGCCACAGTGTTCCCCCATGTCTCCCGATAAAAAATTATACCTCACTTGTGTGGGTGGCCCAGGTACCTGCAACAGAAAAATGCCCAAAACCTGTAGAGTTTGAGGGGATAGCACAGCGAGTTGATAAGCACGTCTTTTTTTTTTATTTTATTTTTTTATATACATCTTTAGGCTGACTCTGCTTTGGGGACCCACACAAGTGAGGTATAATTTTACTTGGGAGACTGAGGGGAACGCTGGGTGGTAGGACATTTGTGCTGGAGCAGTAATTCTACAAAGAAAAGTGAGGAAAATATGCTTTTTATAGGCAAATTATGAGGTTTGTAGAGGAGTCTGGGTAAGAAAATGTTGAGGGATCCATGCAAGCCACACCTCCCTGAACTCCTTAGGCCTGTCTAGTAAAAAAAAAAAAAAATTCTGGGTTTGGTAGGCTTCCCTAGATGAAGGCCGCACCTGGGACCAAAACATCTAAACACTAAAATTGTGAAAAGGAACAAACTTCGGTTATGTTTAAAAAAAAAAAAAAAAGGCCCCTCACCCACCAACCAAGTTGGTGGCATGCTTCATTATCGGGGTCCTACCTGAGACAACTAGTGTGTCACTGGTGTGCTGCGACGCCTGATTACCCCAGAGCAGGTTTTGTCATTTTTACCACACATACTGATTGGATTTGGCACGAGGGTGAGTGATGGTTGAGTAGATCAAATCTTATTAACGAGATTTCACAAAAATGAAATGCACTGTTAATAACCGAAAGGCCAATAAACTAAACCAATGACTCACAGCTCGTGAGCTGTAAAGCCACGACAAGGCACCAACCGCTTTATAGTCCATTTACACACCTTTCGTACATGACATGCACAAGACCATTCACGTCTCCAGCCACGGGCCCAGCATGTTACAACACTCGCATCGACTAACAGACAGACTCAAGGGCCCATTACTTACATATTCCCACATGCCTGATACAGCAATCACGCCAGCTGATGGGAGTATGTGGACTGGTGTTTGGCTGGCAGTGTGTTGCAGTGGCCAACATCTAGTCAGTATTTACACCACCAGCCAAGCGCCACTTCACGCACACCGCCATGACTTTTTTTTTTTTTTTTTTAATCAACAAAGAAACCACTAATTATAAGCAAGCACAAAACTGCAAACACAAACCTCTAACTAAATATATGCCACCAATGCCAACAAAGAAACTGGATATATGAAACAGGCAGTTTACGCTCACGGTATTTCCCAGAAATTATTTTTTGTGCGAACTCCTGAAACAGCACCCACACACAGCTCAGGCTTTGAAGGACAATCTGGGCAGTACATTCGAGTCTCCCTCCGGATACCTCTTCGAGCATACGCTCTACATTTCTTAGCTGGACAGTCTTTTTTTGGGCGTGGGAGGAATGTACTCAGCAAAGTGGCGATCTTTCAATCCAGCCACATCCTCCACCACTGCTTCTTTAGGAACTCTTGCCTGTTCCACTACAATAAGGCTCTCTATCACTGACTCCTGAAATTTCACAAATGTAATCTTGGACTCTGGAGAACTATCATTGAACTCAATAAAAGCATTAAAAGTTGCCAAGTAGAAGAGGTGAACAGCTAACTTCTTATACAAAACACAAGACTACAAATAGCAGTATAAGGTTCCAACCTCTGATCAACTCCATCTACACCTCTCATGTGCTTATCATAATCTAAAATTCACACAGGTTTGAGCACTTCGGCAACCTGACCCCTAAGTCACAGGGGAAGTACTCTCATCATGGATGATAGTTAGCATGCAGACATCCCTCCTGTCTGCAGACTTCAGACCTAGCAGCTCATCATTC
Source organism: Pleurodeles waltl (assembly GCF_031143425.1). Taxonomy (NCBI): domain Eukaryota; kingdom Metazoa; phylum Chordata; class Amphibia; order Caudata; family Salamandridae; genus Pleurodeles; species Pleurodeles waltl. The sequence continues at coordinate 1,800,160,138 of NC_090444.1, read as the reverse complement.
CGCAAGGCACTGCACTGCCCCCTCTGAAGTTTAAAGATAAGCTCCCTTGGATAGCCTTTTTGGTTGGAACGGATTGTGCCACAAGCAACAGTGTCCACTCTAAACAATTCCTTGAACAACTGCGCTCCAGTGTAGAAGTTATCTATGTACAAATGGTGACCTTTTGTTAAAGAGTCGTCTATCAAGTTCCCACACAATTTTCTCACTAACTCCAAAAGTGGGCAGACAACCAGGGGGGTCAATACTGAATTCCCTACCAGTGTAGACCCGGGCATTATACACATATACTGTACTACTTTCAGACAGCATATACATTTTTATTTCATACCGTGCCCTCTTGCTAGGAATGTACTGCCTAAAAAACAAATGACCCTTGAACAGGACCAAAGATTTATCCACAGCTATTTATTTGCCTGGAACATAGACCTGAAAACCGATATACAAAATGATCAAGGACATGCCTAATCTTAAAAAGATGGTCAGAATCAGGGTGATCTTGTGGCAAGGCTAAAGCATGGTCAACAAAATGCAACATCTGAAGAAGAAGCAAATACAGATTATGACCCATGGTTCAGGAAATATAGCTGTTGCCATGAATGTACTAGTAGACCATTAAGAAGCCAGTGACTGCTTCCTTACCAACCCCATAAAAAAAAAAGTCAAACCCAAGAACTTTTTGATCTCTTCCAAATTTGTGGGAATCCGCTGGGTAGCTCTAGAGTGTGGCCTAAGTCTGGCAGCGTTGTCCCTCAAATACTGCTACGCATACAAATTAGTCTGCTCAGTCTCTTCCGAAAATACATCGTCCATAAAGAACTGAAAGAAAATGACAGGCAAAAAGTTTTCCGTAATTACTATATACCCTGGGAGACCAATAAAGGCGTGCAAATGGGGCTGCTCCATGTCTGGGGCAACCCAGAGTTCAGGTCTACCAACAGGAAACCTTTCAGCTCCAGGCTGCTGCTCTATTGGCATGTGAGTGTCCTTCCCTAAAACAGGCCCTTCATCTGCACTGAGAGTGGCTTCATCATCGGAAGATTCCTCTCAGACAGAAAATTCACTGCCAGAATATCTCACTTCCTCCTCTGCCTCAGGTGCAGAGTCAGTCTCATAATTATGGTCAGAAGACGAATCAAAAAGCATGCTAACAACCTGCTGTGCGGTCACTCTGTGGCTAGCCATGATCCTTTCTAAGAAGTGTAACTTGACAAATGCACCAACAACAACCAGCACTGTCTAAAATAAGTAATATACAAAGTGTGGCTTTATCAAAAGAGTTATGTACTCAAAAACTATACCACTCACTTGCCTGAAAAAGCTAGACTCGCCAGCAACTACTCTGCACAGACACAGCAATCACCAATGATATCCCACTAAAATGAAAAGCAAATTAGACCTAAAACAACACAAATATCATTGTGCACAAATTTTAGGACAATTTCACACACAATCCTGCATTTAGTATACCACCTACAAACATGTCATTCATGAATGGCAACAATACTCCTTTGGAGTAAATTGTTTTTACTTAACCAAAACATGGAATTACACAAACCACAGGTCAACCACTGCCAGAAACGCAAGGAGCCACAGCAAAGAAAGCAAAAGCTTTGAACTATAACAAAAAGGAGAAATAAACAGTTAGAATAACAAATACAAATACTTCGCCAGTTGACAAACACTCTTCCACCAAGCATTTAAAAATGTTCCCTGGTGTCATTGTGGCTTCTCTTCCACCCCCCCCCGCCCCCAATGAGCAGATCAGCCTAAAAATAATAGGTTGATCTGCCCCCAAGGGGAGCCACCCTGGCCCAAGGGGCCGCCCCCAAACAAAAAACACACACACACTCTGTCTCTCCCTCTCCCTCCCTCTGGTGGCTTCTGTCCCCCTTGGGGGGCAGATGGGCCTACAAAAATAGGCCGATCTTCCCCCAAGTGGGGCAGAAATGCCCAACAGTCCTAAGGCCCCCTTGCTGGGGAGGGGGATTACCTTTGCCAAAGGGCCCCCCCACACACACAGAAAAACACAAAGAAACAAAAATCCCTGGTGTTCCAGTGGTTTCTGCCGACCTTGGGGGCAGATCAGCTTAAATATAATAGGCCGATCTGCCCCCAAGGGGGACAGAAATGTCCATAGATAATATGCCCCCCAAGAGGAGCGACCCTTGCCTAAGGGGCTGCTCCCCAGTAAACAAATAAACCACAAAAGACAATCCCTAGTGTCTAGTGGGCGTTCCTGCTGCCCAATCGCCTGGCGATCAGGCAGCAGGAATGCTAAGAGACAACGAAGGAAAGGAAACCTCCCCCCTCCGCTGCCTCTTTGTTGGGAAAGCCCCAATTCCCAACCTCTCCCCCCCCTCCCCCCACCCCCCACGGCTGGTGGAGAAACTCGCCTGTTTCCTCTAACATGTGACCGGCACGCGATGATGCGCTAACGTCATTAAATTGGGGAGGTGGGTCGGGGGTGGAAGGGGAAGCTAGCGCTCCCCCCCCCCCCATGTTCCAGTATGAGGATGTAATGGTTAAGTCCTCTGCACAGGAGCACTGCGCCGCGGGGCGTAACCATTATGTCCGCGGCACAGAACGGGTTAAAATGGTGATTTTGCATTACTTTATTTTTATTTACCAATACATGTTGGATCGGTAAATAAAAAAAAATGACCACGTACTTTTGTATGTGCTTGCAAGCATGTTGTAAATGTATGCACATCTACAAAATGATGCAGCGGCCATGTTATCTCGCCTTTAAAAAAAAAAAATATATAATAATTTTAAGCCATTCTGCAAAGCAGCTGTGATGCTCTTTACAACATGACAAATAAACATTAGCAGTGCCAAAGGGTCCTATATATTCAAGAACTATTGGCTTTGACAATGATTTATGATGTACATTCAAGTGTAAAGGTTGCTGTCTAAAGACTGTTAACTGTGCTTCCCTTTCATTCTACCTGCCTCTTATGAAATGGTCTCTGATCACGGCCTTTAACCTCTTGGGTGCCGAGGACGAGGTGGCTACGTCCTCTGCCATTCAGGCGTCAGGGACGTAACCTCCTCGTATAGGCCCCCTGGGGAAGTGCTAGCACACCCCCCCACTGAGGGCCTTGGACCCCCCTCCCATGGTCAGGGATGGAAGGGGAATCGCTTCCCCTTCCGCCCCCCAATGTCTGACATAGGCGCCCGATAGCTTGCTGACCTCATCAGAGTCACCCCCCCCCCCCTCGCTGCACTGGAAGCTCAGCTTCCAGCGTGATCAGAGAGAAATGCTTACGATCCTGTGACTGGCGGCGGCACAGAGACATGAAAGGAAAGGCCTTTCCTTTCATGTCTCTGAGTATTTCTGCAGCCCGATCGCAAAGCGTTCAGGCCACAGAAATGGCCACTAGACACCAGGGATCTTTGTTTTTGTTTGTTATTTTACTATTTATGTATAAGGGGGGCAATATATCACTAGGCCTTTTCTCCACTCCACAAAATGGTGTGGCCCCTTGAGCAAAGCTCGCTCCCTGGGGGTAAATTTTTTTATTAGGCCATTTCTGTCCCCCCTGGGAGCAGATCGGCGTATTTTAATTAGGCCAATGGGGGGCAGAAACCACTAGACACCAGGGCTTTTTTTAATATATATATTTTTTTTGAACGTCAGTTTCACACAAGGTGAGTGACCCTTTAGGCAAGTGTCGCTCCCATGAGGGGTCGGTGGGGGAGTGGCCATGGGGGCAGACCGCCCTATTTCTATTAGGACGATCTGTCCCCGGGGTGGGGGTGGGGCAGAAACCACTTAGGCACCAGGGATTTGTGTGTGTGTTGGATTTGTTTGGGGGGGCATACCTCCACCCCAATTAAATGGGGACAGAGTTGTTCTGCCTACCGGTGTGTAGATGGGGCACTTATTCCTGATCCAATCCCCAGGGGGGCAGAAAGGCCACTAGATGCCAGGGAGTTTAAAAAAACAATTGTGGGTTGGTGGCTACCAACCAGTATGGGCATGGAAATCACACACTTCTCCCACTTTTTTTGTGACTGAACCTTCCAGAATCTGAGTGGAAGGAAATTTGGAGCCCCTCTCAGATTCCAGAACTCTTTGTCACCGAAATGTGAGAATTTATTATTTTTGTTTTTATTTTTTTTTAGCCACATTTTGAGGTTTGCATAGGATTATGGCTAACAGAACCTGGTGAGATCCCCAGAAGTTACCCCATCTCTGATTCCCCAAAGTGCCTAATTTTTAAAAAATGCATAGGTTTGGTCGGTTTCCCTAGGTGCTAGTTGAGCTAGAGGCCAAAATTCACACATTGGTACTTTGCAAAAAAACACGTCAGATTTCAATGTAAAAATGTGATGTGTCCATGATACATTTCCTGTCGCAGGCATTAGCCCTACCCACGCAAGTGAGGTACCATTTTTACCGGGAGACTTTGGGGAACACAGAGTAGCAGAACAAGTGTTATTGTCCCTTGTCTTTCTCTACATATTTTACTTCCAAATGTAAGACAGTGTGTTTAAAAAAAAAAAAAAAAAAATCATCTATTTGAGAAACGCCCTGTAATGCACATGCTAGGATGGGGACCCCGGAATTAAGAGATCTGCAGACAACCACTGTTTCTCAACACCTTATCTTGTGCCCATTTTGGAAATACAAAGGTTTCCTTGATAACTATTTTTCACTCTTTATATTTCACCAAATGAATTGCTGTATATACAATGAAAACCCATTACAAGGTGCAGTTCGCTTATTGGCTCTGGGTACCTAGGGTTGTTGATGAACCTACAAGCCCTATATATACCCACACCCAGAAGAGTCCAGCAGACATAACGGTATATTACTTTTGAAAATCTGACATCGCAGTAAAAAGTTACAGAGGAAAACGTGGAGAAAAATGTATTTTTCTCACCTCAATTTCAATATTTTTTTATTTCAGCTGTTTTTTTCTGTAGGAAAACCTTGTAGGATCTATACAAATGACCCTTGCTGAATTCAAAATGTTGTCTACTTTTCAGAAATGTTTAGCTTTCCGGGATCCAGCATGGGTTTCACACCCATTTCTGTCACTAACTGGAAGGAGGCTAAAAGCACAAAAAAAAGTAAAACTAGGGTATGTCCCAGTAAAATGCCAAAATTGTGTTGAAAAAATTGATTGTCAGACTCCAGTCCACCTCTTCCTGAAAGCTGGGAAGATGGTGATTTTAGCACCGCAAACCCTTTTGATGCCATTTTCAGGGAAAAAACCACAAGGCTACTTCTGCAGCCCTTTTTTCCCATTTTGTTTTTAACAAACATTTTCACTATATTTTGCCTAATTTCTTGGTCTCCTCCGCGGCAACCCACAAACTCTGGGTACCTCTAGAATCCCTAGGATGTTGGAAAAAAAGGACGCCAATTTATTGTTTAGATAGCTTATGTGGACAAAAAGTTATGAGAGCCTAAGCGCAAACTGCCCCAAATAGCTAAAAAAAGGCTTGGCACCTGAGGGGGAAAGGGCCTGGCAGCGAAGGGGTTAAGGCACCCCACTTCTTCACTGCATGTACTCCACTAGGCCCATTAAATGAATGTGTTCCTTAGCATTGTCTATAATATTCTGCATGGTCGTTGGAAGTACTTATTGACTTTCCACCCCCATCCTCTTCCAGTTCTTAAAGTTACAAATGCAGGCCCTTGATCCTATAATGGAATTGGGCCTTGTTCTTCCCTTCACAGTCCTAGTTCTTTTTCCTGTTTAAAAAAACAAATGTGTATGCATGTATATGTTTTGGGCGCATGTGGGTATTTAGACTAGTCTGTAGAAAGGTTGGCTATGTTCACCAGTCATTAATTAGTCCAACGTCCTCTAAGAGATGTGTTCCATGTAGTGTAATGACACTCTTTCTTCCATATATCTACTGGGTTTTATGTAGATCAGATTTCAGGACTATTTTATGTTCTGTTATCTCGGTTTGTTTAGCATACTGATTACCCCCTAGTGAGGTGATCCATGTTAATATCCCTCCCCATCACTATAAGCCAGCCCATTTCATTTTTTCTTGCCAGCCTCTGAAAGTTTGTAATCGGGGACTGTTCTTGCTGTGTTTGGAGGTAATTATTATTAGGCTCCCAGTTTTATGATATGTATTTTGACATTTCTGCCTGCATTTATCAATAATTATTTTTTGGTGGTTTTAGCAGTGTGTATCCATATTTGAATTGCTTTAGTGTATAAAATGAAGCTGTAATGGGTGTATTTCCAAATTTATTTAGAAACACGTTTGCTCATGTTTGAATGTCCAATGGATTTTAACCAATCACAATACAATCATTTGAAGCCAACTGCATTGCAAAACAGTATAAGCAGCTGTAATGCTGTAGTTAGTTAAGCTTCATTAAGAAATCTTTTCAATTTTTTACTTTGTGTATTTGTCAATCTGGACAGTACTGACCCAGCACTCATGATTGACAGTAATGAGTATTGTATTGTAATAGTATTTATATAGCGCTTACTACCCCTGACGAGGCGTTGAAGCGCTTTTCGGCGAGTAGCACGCTACTCCGGAACCCAACAAGAATTAGTGATGGATTAGTATCTTGAAATATGAGTACAGCTTTAGTATTATTATGAGTTAATTTGAGCCGCGGATATGAGAGTTTGTTAATTAGATTGACTGGAGTAATGGAGTAATGGAGGAGTGGAGGAGGAAAGAATCCGGAAGTGTTAATTGGGAGTATATGGTAATAGGATTTAGGCTTGGGATGAGTAAAGGAGGATTGTGGAAGGGGTTAGGGAGATCATAGCAGCAGGGTGAGATAAATGAGGGCGAATTTAGTAGGGTTGTTTGGGAGATCATGGTAATAAAATGAGGCTTGGTGAGTTAGATGTGGAAGCGGAGGGAAGAGTTTAGGCAGTTATTTAGGAGATGAAAGTAGTAGAATGGATTTGGGATAAGTCAGAGTGGGAATGAAGGATAGATTGATGGAGACAGGACATATGATGATGGGTAGATAATTGTGATATAAGATGAGAGCAGGGATTCATAGATATCTAGTATATATATAATAACCCACCCAGGAGCCATGCAATGGCCCACGAACATGCCAAGCAAAGAACAACATACACACACACACACATTATATTTATATATATATATATATATATATATATATATATATATATATATATATATACACATATACACACACGCACGCACACACACACACATGAATACACACACACACATACAATAGATATTTAAAACCATGGGTAAATATACTTAAACAGGTTTAAAGAGTGTGTGTGTAGTTTATTATGACATAGTAGCGATACATATTTCCTAAAGATCTATACATAACTAGAAATATGCACATAATCAGAAAAAATATTTATCAACATAGGCATATGCAGTCCATAGTTGTTTGAATATGGTGGTTATGAAGGAAAGAGTCAACTCTTGAGTAGTGGCTCTTATAGTTTGGGGTAAGAAATTTCATAGTTTGGCTGCTTGAACGGAGAAGTATGTACCACCTATAGTCTTTTTCTTGTATGGTGGTGTTCTAAGGCGGGGTGCCAATCTTGAGCGGAGGTTTCTTTGTTGAATGTATTTGGTTATTTTGTTTGTGATAAAAAGCGGTCCTGTTCCATGTATAGCTTTGTGGTGATGAAAAGCAGCTTGAAAGTGCATCTTCTGGCAACGGGTAACCAGTGTAGTGCTCTCAAGGCGAGGGAGATGTGGGCTTGTGGCTTTACATGTAATAGACGCCTGGCTGCAGACTTCTGAATATGTTGTAGTTTTTTCATAACAGAGAGAGATGATCCATGGTAGAGGCCATTGGCATAATCCAGTTTGGATAGTACAACCGAGATAGTAGCTTGCACTTTGTGTGGAAATCCGAGGTGGAGGAAGATGCGTTGTTTAGTCTTCAAGGTGATGAAGCTTGTTCGTGCTAATTTGTCTACTTGGGCATTCATAGTTAACTTGGAGTCCATGGTGATTCCAAGGTTTTTAACTTCCTTGGATAATTGAGGAGGTGGTCCGAGATCATCAGGCCAGGCGCACAGTGGGTCATAACTTTTCCAGTCACCACATATGAGCAATGTTCCCTGTAAGGTGCACGCGCACCTTTCCTTCCCCCAGTGCGCAGACCACTTTGGCAAGCGCGGCCATTGTTCCACCATTCCTGTACTTTGTGGTAGTTTATATGCGTTATTACTTTCTTAGCCTAAATAAGCCTTTTAGAGTGATATACGTGCTCCCCTCAGGCAGATAATGCTCATATTTGAATCTGGATTGAAGTAAATGAAAACAGCGTTTAAAGGCCGCGGGGAGTGTTTTAAACATCATTTGCTGTACTTTAGCATACAAGCGAGCAAGTGATATTTATGTTGAAAATGAATGGTTAATGAGCTAGGAAATGCTTCAGAACAGTAGAAAATGTGCTGTTATCAACTTTTCCACCATTGTCGTACTTCATAGTTGTTTATATGCATTATCACTTTCTCAGCTCAAATAAACCTTTTAGAGCGATAGTCGTGCTCTCCTATTGCAGAAAATGTTCATATTTGAATCTGGATTGAAGTCAATGAAAACAGCGTTTAAAAGCCACGGGCAATGTTCCCTGTAAGGCGTGCGCGCACCTTCCCTTCCCCCGTCGCGCAGGCCCCTTTGGCAAGCGTGCACGTTGCAACGTTCTTGCAACGTCGCTCCCTGCATCATGCACAGCAAATGTGACAAGACAACAACAAGACGTAAAGGCACCTTCATTGCTCATTTACCATCTGAATGGACAGAACACTTTTTTTTTTTTTGTCCGCTTGCCAGAACGAGCCAGTAGGCCTAAAAATGGCTCACCCTTATAAATCCGATTAGTCATAGCGAGTGGCTGAGCAGATAACTTGAGGCCTCTACTTCAAGTTCCGATCTGTAACATCAACAGAGCACAAAACAGTGTAGAGGCTAATGCCAAAGATCTTGGCTAGTTATGCGCTGCGCGCGCGTGAATGGTCAATTTCTTGGCGCACGTATCCTTGGCTGCAGCGCACAGAGACCGCACACAGTGGAAAAAAATTAGAGGGAACATTGCATATGAGTATTTCTGTTTTGGAGGTATTTAGTTTGAGATGGCTCCAGGTCATCTGCTGATCAACGGCTCTGAGGCAACTGAAGATTTGAGTTTTCAATGTTTTTGGGGCATTCTAATTTAAGTAGTATTTGTGTGTCATCTGCATAGTTGTAGCATGTGAGATGAAAATCATTGATCAGTTCTGGTAATGATATCATGTAGATGTTGAAAAAGCAAAGGTGAAATGATTGATCCTTGGGGGACCCCTGCTTTTGTGAGGTAGGGTTTGGACAAGGAGGGGGGCGAGTAGATGATATTAGATTTTTTTTGAAGATAGGAAGTAATCCAGTCGAGAGCATTCCCATGTATGCTGGCTTCGTGGAGTCTTTTTAAGTAGGGTGTCATTGTCAGCTGTATCAAAGGCAGCCTAGAGGTCCAAGAGAAGTAGTGCAACAACTCCATTGCGGTCGACTGTGTTTTTAAGATCATCCCAGATTGCTATGAGTGCCGATTCAGTGCCTCTTCCTGGGCTGAATCCAGTTTGGAAGTCTGAAAGTATAGAATTGTCTTCAATGAATTGTGACATCTGGGCGAATGCTGCTCTTTCTGTCAGTTTGCCCAGGAAAGGTCCATTTGTGATTGGTCTGTAGTTGTTGGGGTCCTGCGGGCCTAAGTTTGTTTTCTTTAAAAACGGTCGTATGTATGCCTTTTTCAGGTTCCTGTAGTTAAAGAGTTGTTGATGATTCTTCTTACATGTGTGGCAGCAGAAGGAGAGAACATAATGTTATCGAAGATTTGTGGTGGACAAGGGTCAGAAGGGCAACCGGAAGGCCTGCTTGCTTTGACCAAATCCACTAATTCACCTTGGGATATTTGTTGGACGGACTGTAGAGGGTGGGTTGGTTTATTCTTAGAGCGTATTTAATGAAAGGGGTTGGTGCTGTTGGTTTTCTTCTGTTTTAAATAGGAGTCCAGTGTGTCTGCCTTGGTTGTGTAATGAGTTGTCAGTTTGCTTGTGAAATCTTTAGTGGGATGACTTCCTTCCATGCATGTAGGTTTTCGCAATTCATTGAGAATTTTATAAAATTCCTTGGTTGTAGATTTAGCATTTTGAATTCTGTCTGAGTAGTACTTTTTTTTTTTTTTTTTTTTTTTGACTGATGATTTGTATATTCTGTTAAGTTTGGGTTGTTGCAGTTTGTCTTGAATGTTGTTTGTTTTGAGCTAGGTCCGGTGCAACTTTCTGATTTGTTGCTTTATCTTAAGTTCTGTGTTTTTCCAAGGTGTTGGTTTTCTTTTGTCGTGTTTAGTTTTTCTGAGTGGTATTAGGATATCAAAAGCTTCCTGTAGCCACTCAAAGTTTTGGAACAGAATTAATTGTATCTTGATCTGTGTTGGCTGTTAGTTGTGTTTCTAAGTCATCAAAATTGAGTTTGCTCCATGGCCGATAGGTGCATGTATGTAAGTAGTTGTGGTGTGTGTTGATTTGTGGAGTTTTATGTCGGAAAGAGTCTCTCTCAGAGGGATATTCTTTTTCGAACTGGGTACTATCCAATCCAAACAATATTCAAGACCCATTTGTCTGGTTACATTTTGCCAACGTTTGACAAACTCCCACCCCAAGACCCCCATTTTACCTAACAGACAAGATTGAAGGGAGAAGTCATTGATTTGCCAGTGGTTTTCCAGATGCCACAGATAGTTGCTGGCCGCCTCTGCCTCTAAAAGGTGACCACTGAGGGCTTGAAAACACTGCTATAATGACAGAATATCATACTATCTGTAGGACATCCTCCACTCCTTTTTTTTTGTTTTCCTAAACCCATCGCTTTTAACGCCTTTGCTGCCAGGCCTTTTTTCCCCTCAGGTGCCAGGCCTTATTTTTGATATTTGGGGCAGTTTGCGCTTAGGCCCTCCTAACTTTTTGTCCACATAAGCTACCCACGCCAAATTTGCGTCCTTACCCTCCCCAACTGGGAGCCTTAATGATCAACCCTTTTACAAAATAACTATATGCCTTCGAGCCTTTATGTTCAGTCTGCGTCATATGAAAATTCTGTAGACAACCAGAAGCCCATCTTCAGGCTTTTTCACACTAATTGCCATTTATAATACAGAAAAGTTTCACGATTTGAGTTGTTTGTGATCAACTGACAATAAGTGAGCTTCTTGCTTGAAGCCTACATCATTTTTGCTTCGTCTAAGTTCTTATATGATTGCTAGGTACTTAAGCAGTCTATTTAACTTGCATACTTTGTATGTTGCACATTTATATGTAATAACATGGCAATATATTGCTTGAATTAATATCAGACACTAGAAATTGCTGGAGCCCCATCCCAATACATCCTTTTTTTGGCCCACTATATCACCTCAGTTTTGATTCTGCCATATGCAAATCAGCCATGACCCAGCTCCAGTGGGAACAGTTCAGCCTAAACTGCCTGGCCAGTTTCTTCTTGAACTGAGACACAATCAACCTAGCACTAGTTCCACCCTGATTTGGGCTCATCAGCCAGGTATAGTTTGGTTCCAGTTGCACAGTGAGCATGGGACCCACTTCTGGGCATAACTGGCTAAGTCCTCCCTGAACTGTAACACAAGCACCCAAGGACCTGTTTTGCCATGATTAAGGCTCATCATCGAGGTATGGCTTGGTTCTAGAGACACAGTGAGTATGGGTCCCACATCTGGCCATAACTGATCGTGAGTTGCTTGGGTTCCCATTCAGGGAGGACCTGGCCTGGCAGTCCGGGCTGGGCTATTCCCATTACAGCAGAGTCAAGACTGATTTGCATATGGGTCGTTCTAAACTGAGGTAGCATGGTGTGTATGTAAGAAAATGTTTTTTTTTTGTATGGTCATCCCTAAGTTTTTTGGAATTATGCTGCTGGTTTTTCAACTCTGAGAATGTACTGAGGCCTGCTAACCAGAGTACAGTGCTTATGCCCTTACCCTTAAACTGATATGCTGAATTGTCTCTTACCCAATTGGTTAAGCTGATGTACCTTTAAGTCCCTAGTAAATGGTACACAGGGCATGTAAGTTGGAGAGTTCCTCCAAGGATTGCAGCAGTGGTTGTGCCACCCTGGGAGTGATAAGAGTGAAACAAGACTCCCAGCCAGCCATTTACAGGCTGGAAGACCAGTGTAAACTACTTGCCTGGCTTTGCCATTTAAAGTAATGGCAACGCCAGACTTCCCCCTGGTATATTTGTAAGTCACACCTGTGCCAGGCCTATCAAGTTCTAAGGTAGGATGTAACGTATCTCTTTGGGCAGAACTTGCAATTTTACATGTTCTGGTGGTAGAAATACAAACCTGTTGTTTTCACTGTGGAAAAGCTTTATAGCTGTAAGGAAATGCCTCCTTGGCATGGTTGCCCCCTGACTTTTTGCCTTTGCTGATGCTATGTTTACAATTGAAAGTGTGCTGAGGCCTGCTAACCAGGCCCCAGCACCAGTGTTCTTTCCCTAACCTGTACTTTTGTATCCACAATTGGCCGACCCTGGCATCCAGATAAGTCCCTTGTAACTGGTACTTCTAGTACCAAGGGCCCTGATGCCAAGGAAGGTCTCTAAGGGCTGCAGCATGTCTTATGCCACCCTGGAGACCTCTCACTCAGCACAGACACACTGCTTGCCAGCTTGTGTGTGCTAGTGAGGACAAAACGAGTAAGTCGACATGGCACTCCCCTCAGGGTGCCATGCCAGCCTCTCACTGCCTATGCAGTATAGGTAAGACACCCCTCTAGCAGGCCTTACAGCCCTAAGGCAGGGTGCACTATACCATAGGTGAGGGTACCAGTGCATGAGCATGGTACCCCTACAGTGTCTAAACAAAACCTTAGACATTGTAAGTGCAGGGTAGCCATAAGAGTATATGGTCTGGGAGTCTGTCAAACACGAACTCCACAGCACCATAATGGCTACACTGAAAACTGGGAAGTTTGGTATCAAACTTCTCAGCACAATAAATGCACACTGATGCCAGTGTACATTTTATTGCAAAATACACCCCAGAGGGCACCTTAGAGGTGCCCCCTGAAACTTAACCGACTATCTGTGTAGGCTGACTAGTTCCAGCAGCCTGCCACACTAGAGACATGTTGCTGGCCCCATGGGGAGAGTGCCTTTGTCACTCTGAGGCCAGTAACAAAGCCTGCACTGGGTGGAGATGCTAACACCTCCCCCAGGCAGGAGCTGTAACACCTGGCGGTGAGCCTCAAAGGCTCACCCCTTTGTCACAGCACCGCAGGACACTCCAGCTAGTGGAGTTGCCCGCCCCCTCCGGCCCGGCCCCCACTTTTGGCGGCAAGGCCGGAGAAAATAATGAGAATAACAAGGAGGAGTCACTGGCCAGTCAGGACAGCCCCTAAGGTGTCCTGAGCTGAGGTGACTCTAACTTTTAGAAATCCTCCATCTTGCAGATTGAGGATTCCCCCAATAGGGTTAGGATTGTGACCCCCTCCCCTTGGGAGGAGACACAAAGAGGGTGTACCCACCCTCAGGGCTAGTAGCCATTGGCTACTAACCCCCCAGACCTAAACACGCCCTTAAATTTAGTATTTAAGGGCTACCCTGAACCCTAGAAAATTAGATTCCTGCGACAACAAGAAGGACTGCCCAGCTGAAAACCCCTGCAGAGGAAGACCAGAAGACAACAACTGCCTTGGCTCCAGAAACTCACCGGCCTGTCTCCTGCCTTCCAAAGAACTCTGCTCCAGCGACGCCTTCCAAAGGGACCAGCGACCTCTGAATCCTCTGAGGACTGCCCTGCTTCGACGACGACCAGAAACTCCTGAGGACAGCGGACCTGCTCCAAAAAGACTGCGACTTTGTTTCAGGGAGCAGCTTTAAAGACCCCTGCAACTCCCCGCAAGAAGCGTGAGACTTGCAACACTGCACCCGGCGACCCCGACTCGGCTGGTGGAGAACCAACACCTCAGGGAGGACCCCCGGACTACTCTCCGACTGTGAGTACCAAAGCCTGTCCCCCCTGATCCCCCACAGCGCCGCCTGCAGAGGGAATCCTGAGGCTTCCCCTGACCGCGACTCTCTGAAACCTAAGTCCCGACGCCTGGAAAAGACCCTGCACCCGCAGCCCCCAGGACCTGAAGAACCGGACTTTCACTGGAGAAGTGACCCCCAGGAGTCCCTCTCCCTTGCCCAAGTTGAGGTTTCCCCGAGGAAGCCCCCCCTTGCCTGCCTGCAGCGCTGAAGAGATCCGTTGATCTCTCATAGACTAACATTGCAAACCCGACGCTTGTTTCTACACTGCACCCGGCCGCCCCCGCGCTGCTGAGGGTGAAATTTCTGTGTGGGCTTGTGTCCCCCCCGGTGCCCTACAAAACCCCCCTGGTCTGCCCTCCGAAGACGCGGGTACTTACCTGCAAGCAGACCGGAACCGGGGCACCCCCTTCTCTCCATTCTAGCCTATGCGTTTTGGGCACCACTTTGAACTCTGCACCTGACCGGCCCTGAGCTGCTGGTGTGGTGACTTTGGGGTTGCTCTGAACCCCCAACGGTGGGCTACCTTGGACCAAGAACTGAACCCTGTAAGTGTCTTACTTACCTGGTAAAACTAACAAAAACTTACCTCCCCCAGGAACTGTGAAAATTGCACTAAGTGTCCACTTTTGAAATAGCTATTTGTCAATAACTTGAAAAGTATACATGCAATTGAAATGATTCAAAGTTCCTAATGTACTTACCTGCAATACCTTTCAAACAAGATATTACATGTTAAATTTGAACCTGTGGTTCTTAAAATAAACTAAGAAAAGATATTTTTCTATAACAAAACCTATTGGCTGGATTTGTCTCTGAGTGTGTGTCCCTCATTTATTGTCTATGTGTATGTACAACAAATGCTTAACACTACTCCTTGGATAAGCCTACTGCTCGACCACACTACCACAAAATAGAGCATTAGTATTATCTATTTTTACCACTATTTTACCTCTAAGGGGAACCCTTGGACTCTGTGCATGCTATTCCTTACTTTGAAATAGCACATACAGAGCCAACTTCCTACAATAGCTCATTGGGGAAAGTTCTGAGTTAGACACTGATCCCTCAGGTGTGCTAACTCTGGAACAGTGGAACCAAAATCGGCCATCCAAGATATCAAACAACTGAGTACCTCAAGCATGACTTAATTTCCTGGTTGAAACTAATGTGGCAAGTTGCTGTATGCAACTTTACCAAAGTTGCAGCTTCCTTGCCTTTAGGCCCTGTGACCAGTGACACACAAAGTCCTGTCACAAAGCCAGCTTTCTTCCCTCCCAGGGAGACATGCTAATGACTTCCAGGAAAGGATACAAAAGGGGCCTGCTTTGAAAAGAAGTATCACCTTCCTCCTGCAGGAAGCCACATGAGTATTGGTCCAAAAGGTGAGCTTCAAATGAAAAAGCCACATGTGAAGGGCAAATGGGTAATGCTTGGGAGAGGGGCTGCTCCATTGTTCAGGCAGACAGGCTGGCACTAAGGACGGGAGAGGGGAATTCATTTGCCAGACGGTTTTCCAGGAGTATGTAGCCATGCCTCTAGGAAGGGCTCGGGAGAGGGGTCCTGCCATATTGGAAGTGGGCAGAATGGTGCATCCTGGGATGCCTGATTCCACTGTTGACCAGAAATGGTCATCAGGTGGGAAGCCACCAACCGCATCCTTCCCTGCAGGCATTTTCTGAGCATATGTAGGGAACGCCTGGCACCCCAAATTCAGATCTCGACTGAATAGAAAGAAGAACAAAGGTAGGACTGTCCAGCTACACTGAGGAAGTGACAGAGAGGTTGCACCTGCCTGAACTGCAGCTGCTGAACTTGGTGGCTTTCAAAAGAGTTTGCTGTGTCCTGTTCACATAGAAGTCATCTCCAGAGCCCAGCCAAAGCCAAGAGTCTCCAGGGGTCAGTGAACTGGCCTCCTGTTTACAGCTCAGGGACACAACAGCTGAGAAGCTGCTGGGGAAAGTTGTTAGTCAAAAGCTTCAACCTGCTGCCGTGGAGCACCAAGGACCAGCATCTGTTGCGGTCGAGTTCTCTGAGCCCAGGAGTGTCATAAAAGGGCAGCAGTTATCGACCCACAAAGTATTGGCCTGTGACCGCAGTACTGGGCAACTGGTAGCCCGGTGGCAACTGGACTTCTGCTAGCACCAAGAGGACTTCAAGAAACGTCAACCTTGTAACCAGGACTGCTTCACCCCCTCTGTGGACTGAGGAGTAGTCACAGCAAGACCCCTGTCGACCGCATCATATCCACAGCATCCTTTGAGCATTTTCACAAATTTTCAAAATAATTTCCATCACACCCACTCTCATCCTCATGACTACACAAATTATACAAATTCTGACCAAACTTTACTCCAAAATTCTCACTCTTTACAAACATTTCCCCCATACACCCCAACACAGCAACATTCATTCACCCGCCTCTTATCCATTGCAGAATTTAGAGCCTTAGATTATGATCCACATGCTCCTCCAACACTCCTAACCCATACTCCTTCAGACAGACAAACAAAATAAACAGGCCATTCTTAACAACTTGGCATCCCCCTGTCTATTACACAACAAGGCTACTCTACAAAAAAATAAAATAAACTCATCTTGTCACTCTCAGCCACCAAGCCCACCACCAACGCACACAGACCCAACAAAATGTTTCCTAAGCCTGCTGGACGAGGAACAAAATATAGAAAAACAACACTATTGTGACCCTCATACAGTTATCACAACTAATGACACACCTGCTATAAGCTCAAAATATACTGCACACCCTGAACAAAATGACACGACCACCAAAACACACTTTCTAAACTGCCTGCTTATAAATGCTCTGACTCTTTTATAAAAAAGAAAAAACAAAAAAAACAAAAAAAAATAACTCCACGACCTGCTCACAGACCCACAACCTGACTTACTATTCATAACAGCATCATGGTTGGAAGATGACATGGCCCCAGTCTTGTATGAAGCCGTTCCTCCAGGCTATCAAACCAACACAGAAAACCATATAGGCAAGAGGAGGTATACTAGCTATTATATTCAAACAAGCAATAAATCTCTGCACAACAGAAAACATTTCCATACAAGGTTGTGAGACCCTCATCAGCAGGTGCAACCTAAACATGTGGTTTGACAAACCCAACATGCACCATCCAAAAACTATAACCACTGGTCTGGTCACATTGAACCTACATCAGATTGTGCATAATCCCACACACATCGATGGGCAAATCCTAGATGTCATTTTTGTAAAACCCGGAACTAGTTACATACTGTTCAAAGCATCACACCAGTTGCATAGTCAGATAACCATAGTAAGACAACCAGCCTCTGCACTCCTTCAACCTCCAAACAAATACCACACAGTGAATTTATGGATCTGATCTAAGCAAGCAGAGATCCTAACAGCCCTTCTGACGCTTTTCCAGCACATATCTTCAAGAACATTCTTTTATCTACTTCTGCTGTCACACCAGTATGAAGAATCATCAATAATTATTTAACTACGGGAACCTTTCCTGAAGAACTTAAGGCATGCATACACCTGTTATTAAAGAAAACAAACCTGGACCCTAAAAACTACAGATTGATTAAAATGGACCTTTCCTGGGCAAACTGATAGGACAGCCTTCTTCATCTCACAGTTCATTGAAGAGAACTCCATGCTTTCAGACTACCAAACTGGATTCCGCCCAGGAAGAGGCACTGAATCTGCACTCATCGCAATCTGGGATGATCTTAAAAACACAGTAGACCACAATGGAGTTGCTGCACTACTTCTCTTAGACCTCTCAGCTGCCTAATTCAAAGACTCTCCAAAGCTGGTATAGAATAAACTACTCTCGACTGGATCACATCCTACTGTCAAAACGGAACAAATGTCATCTATTCTCCCCCTCTCTCGTCCAAACCCAACTTCACAAATAAAGGGGTCCCTCAAGGATCAGTCATCTCCCCTTCGCTTTTCAACATCTACATGATGTAATTACCACAATTCATAAATGAATTTCAGCTTACGTGCTGCAACTTTCAAATGACACACAAATACTCCTTAAATTGGAATACCCCAAAGACATTAGAAACTCTCAAATCTTCAGTTGCCACAGAGCTGTTGATCAGTGGATGACTTGGAGCCACCTCAAACTGAATGCTTCCAAAATGAAAATACTCACATCTGGTGACAGGGAAAATTATGACCCACTGTGTGCCTGGCTGGACAATCTGGGACAACCTCCTCAACTATCTAAGGAAGTTAAAAACCTTGTAATTACCCTGGACTTCAAGTTAACAATAAATTTACAAGAGGACAAATTTACTACGATCAAAAGTCCTCACCTTGAAAACTCTGCAACGCATCTTCTCCCACCTCGGATTTCCATACAAGGTCCAGGCTACTATCTAAACTATATTACGCCAGTGGTCTCTACATGTATCATCTCTATCTACTAAGAAAAAACGTCAACACATTCAGAACTTGGCTGTCAGACTACTACTACATGTAAAGCCACAAGCCCACATCTCCCCTGCCTTGAGGGCACTACATTGGTTACTGATTGCCAGAAGATCCACCTTTTAAGCTGCTTTGTGTCACCCACAAAGCAATACATGGAACAGGACTGCTTTTTTTAAAATTTATTTTTATTTCATTTCATTGAGTTTTTATGAGGATCCACCATGACAACAAGAAAAAAAAAAAATACATTGAGGTTCCCGAACTTTATCTTACATTTCCCCAGCAATTCCCCGGAAAAAAAGCTCTAAACGGAAACACTAAGATTAGGTAGCTATGCAAATTCATTCAATAGGTGACTCAAGAACAAATTTCTCCACGGTTGTCTAAAAAGAATTTGCCCCAAATCGAGATTTTTTTTTACCACTTCCTATTCTACTAGCATAATCTAATTTCCTGATTTCTGATTAGCACCATTTTGCTCTGCCATTCTTGAGGGGTGTGAGAACTCCCTTTCTTAAGAAGAGAGATCTGGCAACCACTTTGGCGATAAAAACGAGTTTCTCCCACCTGGAAGGGAGTCTTGCCTCAGGGTCGAAGCCTATACCGCCGGATACTGGAAGTTATAATAACCTGGGCCATATTTGGTAACATCTTGAATATTCCCTCCCAGTAGTCCTGTATACATTGACATGTCCCAATCAAATGTATCCAACCTGCCACCCCTGCTGCCCTAAAGCGAAAACAGAGATCAGGGCAGCTGGGCACCACACGAGATCAGGCTTGCGGAGTTCGATATAATAACCATTTACTGAAAAATATAATTCGATGCCAATTCGTGCCCCTGAGAACTGAGAAATTTAGATGATTAATTCTCTCCCAGCACTCACTTGAGAGATCAAAGTCCTCCTGACGAGCCCATTTTTTTGTGTCTTTGCCTCCAGATCGACCTTATCCCTGTCCATCAATAGCCTTCTCCAGGACCTGGCGCTCCTTATTCCAGGTGGCTCAACCAATTCTGAGACTAACGCCTGGGCATTAATGATTAAATTGATATCCAGATCCTTTAGACTGTTTAGCATAATATTATAGGAACCCACCAAAAGAAAGTCATTGTTTACAACCATCTGGATATTTAAGGGAGTTTCCCAATTGTCATTGATACAAAAAATCCCTGATTTTGCTAAATCCTGCATGCCCCCACCTCCTTACTAATTCTGCATTGAGCTGAGCACCTGAGCGTAACATGAACTGTTTAAGGGGAGTGTTGAAATGCAGATATGGGATTGAATATTTTCTGAAAAGATCTGACTTTCTCTTAAAGAGCCATTTAAGAATCTTATAACAAACATTTTTTGGAGATTTCGCCAAAAGTGCTGGATTCCGAATGTCGTGCTCTCTACATATTAACTCATGAAAGTCTTTAGGGAATGTCGAACCTACTAAACTAGTGAGATAATGCGCAAAAAAGGCAAAGTAATAGTCTTTAAAATTGGGCAAAGCTAAACCCCCCCCCCCCATTTTCTTTATCCCCATATAATGTGCTTAATGCGGCTCAAACCTTCTGATTTTGCCAAATAAAAGGACGAAACATAGACTTCAGTTTTTTTGAATTTTTATTGTGTTGAAACACACAGGATGGCTGAGAACAGAAAATTAAATAATGGTAAAACTAACATTTTAATCAATGCAATTCAACCTAGTATAGAAAGGGGGAGAGACCCCCATCGGGCAATTAAAGCCTGAGTTTTCTTGAGCAGCGGAGTGTAAGTAAGGTCATACAGGTCCCCTATATCGGCTGAAAAATAAACCCCAAGGTATCTCTTCGGTCTAGTATTCACACAGTGTCGTAATTCGGGGAGGAGATTAATAGAAGAGGTGCCACACAGAATAAAATCAGTCTTGCTCATATTAATCTTGTAGCCACCAATTTGCTCAAATTTGGCAAAAGCACTAAAAGCCGCTGCATGCGAAGTTCGTTCTTAATCCGAAAACATAATAATATCATCCGCGTAGAGTTTAATCTTCCCCATTGATGTTAAAGGGGGTTGAATCTGACTATTTTGACTAATTTTAATGGCTAAAGGCTCGATGAAAAGAGCAAAAAGTATAGGAGATACAGGGCAACTCTGCTGAGTCACTCGTATTTGAAGTTGACCAACACACACGGAATTAATAATGATATTAGCTTTAGAGTTTGAATACAACCTTTGAATTAGTCCAGAGACCTGAGAGGGCACCTTATAGCTAGCCAACACTGTGAAGGGTGTATCCCATATAACCAAATCAAATGCTTGTTCCACATCTAATAAAAGAACAATGGCAGAAGTCTTATTAGAGGCAAAATATACAAGAGCCTCGGCCAAAAAAATGCGTATTAGTTGTCAGTTGCCGACCAGCTATAAACCCGTTTTGATCGGGATGCACCAGTTTAACAATCCCATTGAGCCTGTTAGCCAAGAGTTTCATAATAATTTTATAATCTGTATTTAACAAAGAGATTGGACGATAGGCATTAGGATCTTCCCTGTCCTTATTTGGTTTGGGAAAACTGACCACATTCCCTGAGTGCCAAGAATTGGGAGTCTGTTCGCCCCTGAGTAGGCCATTAATCAAAGAGAGCAAATCATCAATAAATATCTTAATAAAAGTTTCATAAAATTCAGCCAGAAAGCCATCAGGTCCACAAGCCTTCCCCGTAGGGAGGTTCTTGACAACCTCAAGGAGTTCTGGCTTCGTAAACGGCTGTATTAGAACATCGCTGTCCTTCTGTAAGACTAGGAATATCTAATTTCCCCCAAGAATTCCTTAATTGACCTAGGGTCAATATCCGGAGCATGGCTCTAAAATCATCTATAATGCTCTAGCATAATTTCGTCCACAGCTCTGGGGTCAGTATGTCGAACCCCAGTGACAGGGCATCTCAGGGCATGTATGATATTACCCACAATTCAATCCCTAGCCTGCCATGCCAAAAGTTTACCTGTAAAATTACTCTCCTCATATACCTTTTGTTTAGAAGTGTGGAATCCTATATCAACTTTCTTAAGAAAATTGTCGGCCAGTGCCTTTTTAGCTAATTCAAAGGACTGCCTATTATTTTCCGAGGGAGCCTGTAGATAAGCAGCTAAACACCTTTGCACTGCCTCTCCTAGGTCCCTGGTTTGTTTTCTCTGAGAAAATGTATCTGCTGCCTCCTTGGCGATTACCAAGCCCCTGAAGAAGGCCTTAAACGAATCCCAAATTATAGCCGGAGTTGAAGATCCCTGATTGCGTTTGAAAAATTCACTAATTTCATTCTTAGAGATCTGGACCCATCCCTCGTCTTGAAGAAGCTGCTGATTGAAAACCCACCTTTTAGTTTGAAGCTTTGGGACTTCTGAATAAAGAAGCACTTCTAGCACCAGGGAGGCATGGTCAGATAAGCCAGAGTGCCGCACCGACTGAGCCTTAAAGTGCAATGTTTTAGATATCAGAAAAAAATCAACCCGAGAGGCACTTTTGAACCGGGTTGAGATACACGTATACTCTTTCTCATGGGGGGCATTCATTCTCCAAGGATCACAAAGCATCAACACTTTGCCAAAATCTTTAAAGACTATGTCAACTCTAGGCTTATTTTGTTCTTTGCCCCTAACAGTGGTATCTACAATTGGATCCTGAAGAAAATTAAAATCCCCTCCAATAATAATTTTACCTGATAATTGCAAAAGGGATTGGAACATTGCTGCATAGGTAGCACGATCATCTAACAAGAGTGCATAAAAACTCACGAAAACAAATCTTTCTTTAGCAATTAAACAGTGCACCCAACACCATCGTCCTTCGGAATCTCAGCAAAAGTCAAGCGGCCGTGCATTGAGACCTCAAGTTAGAAAGACCGCAACGCCTCTATGGGCTGCTGAGGCTGCGGTAGCCACCTTGAAATCAGCCATTTCTTTAAACATATGAAAGCCCGCAATTTTTTTGACTGGAATATGAGTTTCCTGTAAAAAGAATAACCCAGGGATTTAGGGCAGCTATCCTTTCTTCGATTGCAGACGTTTGCCTCCGGTTATTTAACCCACTCATATTCCAGGAAACTATTCTGAGTGAACGATTCAAGCTTGCCATTGAGTTCTCAAGAAAATTACCAAGAAAATACCTGATCTGAACCTAGCCCAATTAACAACACCGCCCTCTATAACCTTCTCCATTCTGAAATGCACATAGCTACTATTTAGTGTGGCAAACCAGGATCCTGTGCCCCTTACCAACCCTCCCGACACCCAATCCCAACCCACACCACCAACCTTGGGTGGCCTGAGCCTGGGGCCCTCCTGCCTGAGCAATCCGGGGCTCCCCCCCAACCCCCCCCCCCCCCCAACCCCACCCTTCTTTAATCGGGTGCCTTGACGTTGCGCCCTTCACCATAGACTTGGAAAGGACTACAGAGTAAGTACCATAAAGACTAATTTGATTTTAGCTCTATGAAGCCCACCTTTCTGAAGGAGCCATTCCACCCCCCCAGTGTCTAGTCCATCCTCCTATCCCCCTCTCTCAATCATCACCCCCCCGTCTCCCCACCCTCTGCCCCGACTGCTTCTGAATTGAATACAACAAAGTCTTAGCAGTATCAACTGTATGAATTCAATTAGAATGTCCCTGATAAAACACCTTAAGTTTGGATTGCTGTACAAGTCCTGCCGGAGCACCAGCTTTTTTGGAAAGCCGGAATCATACCTTTCAATTCTCTCCTTCGATGAGCAGCCGCCGCAGACAAATCAGTATTTTTTTTAAAGGCAAAATCGCCAGGAACCTGATGTATTTTACTCTTAATTGCTTGTTGAAGAATACGTTCCTTGACCCGAAAATCACAAAAATTTACGAGGATAGTTCGAGGATACTTTGCTTGGGATGACTGCACTGCTGGTACCCGATGGGCGCGCATGATCGTAAGATCCAAATGCTTATCGCCTGGTTCAGAGAGAACATGCTGCAGAATAAGGTCCGTGATTAAGTTTGTGACAGTCTGTTCGTTTTTGCGCCCTTCAGGAATTCCCGCAAATCTCAAGTTTGATCTGCGTGAGCGATTCTCAGCATCTAGCGGGATCAGTAAGTCTAACAAATCAGCTTGACATTTTGCCACTGATGGTTCCTCAGAGACGCGAGCATCCTCCAGGTCGGATACTCGCTGTTCAGTCTCCTTGATGCAGGAGTTAAGTTGCTGTATATTACTCGAAATTAAATTGAGTTGTGATTTCATCTTCTGATTTACCTCGTTTTGTGTGATTTTCAAGGCTTTTAACTCAGACAAGATCTGAAGAAGCAGATTTTCCGAAAAAATGTCGGATCTTGCCTTGACTCTAGGTGCGTGAGAAAACAAGCCCATTTGAGAGTTCAGCTGATCCTGGACCGATTCAGAAGTTCTATTAACAGAAGGGTTCGGGGGGGTTGGAGGGGTCACCTGTAGCGCTTATCCCTGATGTAGCAACTGAGTCGCAGGACTCGCAAGAGAGATCAAGTAGAGAGCTGTTAGCTTGAAGAGCAGAGGCAGAGTCTGAGTTAGTAGTCAGTGTGGGAGTGTCGGCCTTTTGAACCTTCACTAGTCCAGAGAACAGAGGATAGAGCATTTGTGAGCCTGCGCCCATATCCAGAGCCTGACTGAAAGTGGCATCGACGCTACATCTTAAGGCCGATTGATTCAGAGGCAGGCTAGCCTTATTCATTGAATCTGAATCCAAGTCTGAGCTCTTAGCCTCTGCCAGTAGAGAATCTGAACCAGCATTTTGCGAGCTAGTCATAGAGGGCGGTAAGCTGTGAGAAGAAGTGTCGCTAGAAGGTAATACGACAGTTGGTGGAGGAACAATATTAGAAGACAAATCCATGTTGATGTGATTGTCGAATGTGGCTGGGCGCTTTGGTTTAGCAGTGCGGGCAGCTTTAGGAGCCCTAGAAGCAGGGCGTCCTTTCCCCTGGAGATAGTGCGGAGAACGGGGCATTATACAGCGCTGCTCCTTTCCCTTACACGCATCCTGCTGCCCCCTTCCTCTCCCCACCAGCGCAACAGGCTTTGGAAAAAAAGGAGAAGCAAAAAAGGGACTCCAGCCTTGTACCAATTAGCGCTTCCTTCCAACCAGCCCCTTTTCCAGTGCAAAAATGTACAAAAATGTACTACACCAAACAATGCTCATAGCCCAGTAGCCTATTCCCCGTCCAATTTAAGAAAGAGAGGGAAAACCTTCCTCAGTAGTGAGAAGTCATGCCCTCTATAGCCCCCCCCCACCTCCGTTTCCAGTCCTCTTTTCCTGAGAGAAGAAAACTCTGACCATGCAGTCTCAGGCCTCTTCAGGACTGCAGCCGAATTCCCTTGTGAGCCAGCTAAGCCCGAGGGGAAATTCCTCCAAAGAAATGCCTCAAACAGCAAACACGGCAAGCGGTGAGCAGCAGGGGGGAACAGGAACTCTGACTGTCTTTTTCCGTATTGCAGCGGCAAACACGGGAAGCGGTGAGCAGCTGGAATACGAATTGTCTTTTTTCCGCTTTGTAGCGGGATGGTGCCAGCATTAACGAGTCTCCCTGCATGCGTGCGTCCTTCCCAGCCGGTATTTCAGCCGAGGAGCATGACGGGAGCTCCTACGCGGCCGTCCTCCCAGGACTGCTTTTCATCAGGAATAAAATTAACAAATACATTCAACAAAGAAACATCCCCTCAAGATTGGCCCCCTGCTTTAAAACCACCATACAAGAAAAAGACTATAGGTGGTACATCCTTCTTTGTTCAAGCGGCTAAACTATGGAATTCATTACTAATATAAAATCCACAGATAACTATCTTGTCTTTAGAAGACTACTCAAGAGTTGGCTTTTTCCTTCTTAACCACCATATCCAAACAGCAATAGACTGCATATGCCTGTGTTGATAAACATTTACAATCTGATTATGTGTATTTCTGTAAGAAATATGTATAATTTCTCTTTTGTGATAATAAAATGTACATACTCTTTAAGCCTTTTTAACAAATATATATTTACTCACCGTTAAATGTATACATGTGTGTCTGTATATGTGCATATACGTATATACAAGTATGTATACAAGGTATGTGTGTATGTATATATGTGTATATTATTCTATGCCTAAAATGTTCAGGACCACTTCTACAGGAAAGCCTTAGCTTGCTGGTCCCCCTGACTGGCTCCCTACTCTAGAGAGTCATTTTAGGTGATCAAAAGTGACCACATTACAGCTAGCCCAGATGTTTTGCTGAAAATGTTTCCAAGTTTTGAAATTGTTGAATTTGCCAGTGCTTGTTCAATGTTGAGTAAAATGCTTTGATTTACTATACAGTGAAAATTATGTATCTCTGGAAACCTGTAGTGGATCTTTTTCACTGTGGTGTCTAAAAATAAGTAACAATAGTCCTTCCTTTATTTTTTTTAATTCGCATCAGATTTATTTGGTGTCTTGTTGATTTCTTCCCCAATTGTTTTGGTGATAAATAACCCGTTAGCTACTGACTACTACACCACCCAACCTACCTACCAAGCGTGGAGCCCTTTTTTCAGCTATTTTGTGTAGATTGTGCTTAGGGCACCGTGCATTTTCTTCCACATTAGGTATCCATGCCAAATTTGCCTCCCTTTTTCCCAATATCCCGGGGATTCTGAGAGGGACTTTTGAATCCCCTGGAGGGGACTGAGAAAATATGCAAAAAAGTTTGAGAAAAGTAGGGAAAAAGTGCTCCTCATAGAAGTGTCTGTCTGGTTGTCTTTTCCCAAAAATGGCATCTACACTGTACCAAAGTCACCTTCTCCCCAGTTTTCAGGAACATGCAGAGTTGAATAAAAAAAACTAAAAAAAAAACTAATTTTGTACTACGGTTTTGGAATTTTTCTAAGAGGTAGCCCATTTTCCCTATTTTTTTGTGTTCTCTCAACCTACTTCTGGTTTGTGGTGGAAAGCAGAGTGAATCCCACTGGTGAATCCAGAAAAGTTATTCTGTAACATCGACAACATTTTGAATTTAGCAAGGGGTCATATGTGGAGATCCCTCAAGGTTCCGAGGAGGGTCCAGTTGCAGTCCTGGGTGGCAGAAGAGGAAGTGGTTTATGCAGAGGAATCCTCCAGGTGGCCACTTTATTCTGCCCTCTTGAATCCAAGATGGGCAGAGGCCCCTGGGAGCATATTAGAGGTCAGGTCAGGCAGGTGATATGTCAGCCCCCTCTTGATAGGTGGGCACCCTGCTAGGTGACCAGTCCCCCTTCCTGGGCTATTTAGGTTCTCCCTCTTGGGTGGGTCCTCAGATTCGACATGCATGATTCCAGCAGGACTCCTCTGCTAGTTTACTTCATCTTCTGGCCACCAGGACTGCAACTGGACCCTCCACGAACCGACAATCTTCAACTTCAGTGACAGCTCCGCTTTGCTACATTGTTTCGCTGGCTCCTTCCAGCAACTGCAACATTTCCCTCCCTGTGCATCCTCTCAGGGCGACAAGTCTTTAGCATATACAAGAAGTAAGAAGTAATCTCCCTTGGACTGAAGGAGTCCCTCCCCTGCATCCGCAGGCAGCAACTGCAATGATGTCCAGCTTGCAAGGAACTTCTCTCCTGCAAAACTGTGTGGATCCTGCAACATAGGTGGTGGTCCTCTTGGTCCACTCTACCAATTCTCCAACTTAGGAGATAGTGAGCCCTTGCCTTTCCTTGCAGGACAGTACACCTGTGCACTGCATCTCTTGCAGCTACCAAGGCTTGTTTTCCCTTCTTCCAAGGGATCTTCAGGCTCCTTGTAGCCCCGGCCTCCAGCACTCTTTCCAGCAAAGTGCAGTGTCCTTCCTACTGCTCCAGCGACGTGGGACTCCTCTCCAGGTGTGCTTAGTGGGCCTCACAGCGACTCCTGTGCCTGCTGCCTGTGAGTTGCCTGCAGGGGCTGCTTACTCATCTTCCAGTTCTCCTCACCCCAAATCCCCCCTCAAACTTCCCAATTGGGTTGAGTTCCCCTGGACCTTCCTGGTTTCCGGCAGCTCTGCAAATCTTCATCAGTGGCGTTTGTCTTTGCCAAGGCTTGTTGGTGGTTCTTCCACACCAGTGACCGACTGCAACTCTTCTTCCGACGTGGGACATCGACTGCATCTCTCCTGGAAACTCTTCTCCTGCTCCTGTGCTGCATAGCTGACTTATTGACTCCACCCGTCGACCTGGTCCTGCATCCTCAGAAGGTTGGGTAGTGGCTCCTGCCACAACCGGACACTCCAACTTGAACTGGGCTTGGCCCCCTTCACTTGCAGGTCCTCCTCTGTCAGGATCCACCTTTTGGTCTTGCACAGTCCACTTCCAAAGATTACCTGTGAGTTTGAGGAAAGACCAGATACGTAACTCTTCTTTCCTGGTTGCTGTGGGGCACCCTAGTACTTAACATTTGGGGTTCCTAGTTCCACCAGCACCCCTCTACAGCTTCCACTTCCTGGGGTGAGGGACTGACTCTCACATTCCATATTCTTAGTATATAGTTTGGTCTCCCCCTAGGGTCTCCATTACATTCTTCTATTTCACTGTTTTCTGTTGCTTTCTATGCCAACCCCTAACCTTTAATGTGTATACAATAGTGTGTTTACTCTCCTGCTAATAGAGTATTGCCTATACAGTATTTTAGTATTTGTGTTACTATAATAAAGTACGTTTATTTTTGTAACACTGTAGTTCTTTCATGTGTGTAACTGCTGTGTAACTATAGTAGTATTGCATAAGCTTTGCATGTCTCCTAGATAAGTCTTGGCTGCCCATCCACAGCTACCTTTAGAGAGTCCTGGCTTCCTAGACACTGGCTACCCTGAGAGGGGATACCTGGTATAAGGCGATAACACCACACACCAGGCCAGATTCCTACAGTACTTTTAACACCTGCCAACATCAACTACTGTGTAACTTCAAAACGTGTACCCTGAAGATATGAGGGGTTACACATGTGCCTGTATTTTTTTTCCTTTAACTTGGGGGGGGGGGGGGAGGGGGGAATGTACTCGTAAAGAGCGGTTCTTTCTATGAGCTGGAGGCTAAATGGTCAAGATCTCGGTTCATAACCTTAAAGCTCTACGGCCCTCTCTTTTAGAGTCTCCGACCAGCAGCCAAACCCACAACACAGCAGGCTAATTCTATTCTGACCATTTCCTTGGAGCCTGTGAATCATTGCTTCAGGAGCTTGTGCCTCTGGCATTTTCCCCTTTTCCCCCTTTATTGTACATTCTTCCCTGCACTCCATACAAGTGCATGGATTTCTAATGCATTGTCTGCCTGCACCACGTTGCTGCATTTATTTGTTTAGCATGAATTTATGTAGCGCAAACTCAACACTAAGGGATTGAAGTGCTTTACGTGAGTACCACTTACATTACAAAGGGACACTTAGCAACCACTCCATGAGTGCACCTGCAGCGTGTTAACTCTTCACCCACCACCATTGTTTTGAACCCCCCCCAACACCCTCTCCCCGCCCTGGCTATTAACCTACCACCCTGCTCTTTGTGGGTTTATCCACCCTTGTGACTCAGTTGTCCTCCATTGGCATCATGGAGGGCTGAGCCAGACTTACCAAAACGCATGAACAGAAGGTCACTGCATATGGGTAATTTGATGTGTAGTTGGCAGGATCCAACATAGAGTGCAGTCCAAGTTGCATTTGTGGAGATGTGTGGTCAGGATTAAGTATGGCAATGTTGATGATTTGTGCGTTTCATTTGTGGGTGAGGACTAAGACTAATAATAACTTGCATGGGTGTCGCTTTAGGTGATTATTGCCAGGCAAATGTATAGGTCACGTAAGAAGCTGGTGATAGAAAGTGTTTTTGAATTGTTTAACAGCAAGGTAGTTTTGTTTCAAATTCCGGATGAGTTGGGTGCATATTCTGTGTTTGGTTGCAGTGTGTGCTGTTAGGTGGTGATATCTGAGCAGCAAGCCCTTAACTCAAAGAGCTTAAAACATTTTGATGCAGAGACTTCCCTGTCAAATATTTTTTAGGCGTAAGGACCCCCCGACTGACAAAAATGTCTAGAACCTGGTACTCCTCATCATCGACAACCATAAATGCCCCAATTCCCACAGCAAATCATTTTTACAGTATAGAAACAGTGTTTAGCAAACCAGTGGTTTGTGGGTGACTCCTAGTTATGTTAGTTTGCTGCTGTTGTTGGTGTCAGTCATGTTGGTGGGAGGCTGGAGGGCCTTGAGAGTCTGAGCAAGGAGAACCATGTGATAGCGCTTCCCTACCTGGTGGTATAACATCCTGTGCTGTGCCCCCATCCACCATACGGCTTACTTAATGTGTGCACCTGCGACATACTGCTTTCTTTTTCTGATGCTGCCTGGGAGTGAGAGCTGGCCTTGGTGCAAGGGTGCAGCCATATGCTGAGGCAGCCACTGTGTGGGCAGGAGAGCAGCTGTGGCAGCAGCTATCACAATACTGTAGGACAGTGCATGTCTGCAGTATGTGAGGATGAGGTGCACCTCACATAAAAAAAAAAAACACACATGCAGGGTTCATTTTAGCCCCAAATTAAGTCAATGGTTGCATCTTGAGACACTCATGGGTGAGTAGTTTGATTGAATGAGGGATGAACCAAATTGGAGGCATGGGCAGCAGCACAAACAAAAACGTAACTGTCACTTGCCTTTGACCTCGTCCCCATGCTCACTGGCACCACCCCTATTGCATGCAGGATCTCAGTTCCCATTTTTTTTTAAATGCACTTCGACAGCTGATTGGCGTGGCTGCCCATTCCCTTGCGGATGCTGGGAGGTTGACAAGAATTGGAGCACTGTACTGCACACAGCACTGACGCATCAGTGAGTACAGTTCGCTGGCACTGGTAGCTGTGTGGCAGCAGCAGTCTGACCACAGTTGAGTCTCACTCAAGCCGGGTGGCAAGCAGCATTGATGTTTCTTTTTCGTTGAGTTCGGGGTGGTGTGCCATGGTGGACCCTATGAAGTTTTCTTACCGCAATGCTCTATCCTCAAACTGCATTATATTTCACCATCTGGATTAGGTGGGTAAACAGTTTCTTGTACCAAGTTAGAGTTTTACAACTCACATTGTATGGCTGAACAACCTGGTCATTCTTATTCCCTCTGCCTATGTACTTGTTCTATTCAAGTTTGTGAACAATGGGCATCTGACCCCAAACGGTGACGGGGAATGCTCTCATCATAAATTGTAGGTAGCACGTACACATCACGCCTGTCGGAGAACTTGACTGCAAGTAGTTCATTAAAACTTAACGCAGTGCTCTGGGATTTCTGGAGGTTCTTACAAACAAGCTCCTGCAGGGATCCTTGGCGGCTACAATAAACTTTACTGCAGACCACAGTGCCAGCTTTCTGCAGCTCATTGAACAGCTCTACGCCTGTATAGAAATCGTCCCCATAAAGGTTATAACCTTTATGAAGTAGTGGCTGGACAAGCTCCCGAAAAGACTTTCCTGTGACTCTATTTAGGGGAGGGCAACCTACAGGGTTTAGAGTGGAGCCCTTCCCTGCGTACACTCTCAAGCCATACACATGGCCAGTGGAGCTCTCACACAGTATGTACAGCTTGATGCCCTAGTGAGCTCTTTGCTCGCAGTGTACTGCCTGAACAGCAGGTGCTGTTTGTACAGGATCAAGGCCAATGGCTATATTCTTTCCAGGAGTATAAAGTTCTGGGAAACCCAGCAGACAAATGTTCCACAACAGGCTGACTTTTGAAAAACTTGTCATGGTCTGAATGGTTTCCGGGTAGTGCAGCAGAATTGTCATTGAAATGCAGCATGCACTGCAATAGCAAAAAACAATCTCTGCTCATGTACGGTGGGAACATGGGGGATACCCAGATCGTGCGACTAGACCAGTAGGACTGCAAGGTTCGTTTCTGCACTACCCATTTTGAGAATAAGGCCCAAAAATATCTTTAGCTCCTCAAATGCAGTGGGTGTCCACTGATGTGCCCTAGAACAATGCCTTAGAGTGCCTCCATGCTTCCTCAGAAATTGTTCAGCACGTACATTTGTTTGCTGGACAGTTTGCTCAAATAAGTCAACATCCAAAAAGAGATGGACACAAAAAGTTGGCCATATCGACTTTACATCCAGCATTGCCAGTGAAAGGCGAAATTTAGGGCTGAACTAAATTGGGGACAACCAAGAGAGCAGTATGTATGCGCTTGCTACCGCAAATGCCTACTTTCTGGTTTGTCTAACCTGAGACTTTCATCCCGCTGCACAGACTGTGCTTGCAGAGGGACAACACAACTGTGATCATCGTGTCTCACAGAATCGTTGAAGATGAGTAGTCGAATGGAACTTCGCCGACTGGAAAAATTACTTCCAGATTCGGCTCTATTTTCCTCACCCTCAGATATGCTGTCTCTGTATCTCTTGTCTCAGTCTCTAGTCCTACCTCCTAGGTATCCTCCAGAACCTAAGACGCCATCTCTGCTACTGGCTAAAACCGTCTTTCTAAAACACTATTGTAAGGAAATGCCTCCTTGGCATGGTTGCCCCCTGACTTTTTGCCTTTGCTGATGCTATGTTTACAATTGAAAGTGTGCTGAGGCCTGCTAACCAGGCCCCAGCACCAGTGTTCTTTCCCTAACCTGTACTTTTGTATCCAAAATTGGCAGACCCTGGCATCCAGATAAGTCCCTTGTAACTGGTACTTCTAGTACCAAGGGCTCGGATGCCAAGGAAGGTCTCTAAGGGCTGCAGCATGTCTTATGCCACCCTGGAGACCTCTCACTCAGCACAGACACACTGCTTGCCAGCTTGTGTGTGCTAGTGAGGACAAAACGAGTAAGTCGACATGGCACTCCCCTCAGGGTGCCATGCCAGCCTCT
The DNA here is from genome assembly GCF_031143425.1 of Pleurodeles waltl. Classification (NCBI taxonomy): domain Eukaryota; kingdom Metazoa; phylum Chordata; class Amphibia; order Caudata; family Salamandridae; genus Pleurodeles; species Pleurodeles waltl. Next base: position 1,800,127,813 of record NC_090444.1, on the reverse strand, counting down.
CACTGCCTATGCAGTATAGGTAAGACATCCCTCTAGCAGGCCTTACAGCCCTAAGGCAGGGTGCACTATACCATAGGTGAGGGTACCAGTGCATGAGCACTGTACCCCTACAGTGTCTAAGCAAAACCTTAGACATTGTAAGTGCAGGGTAGCCATAAGAGTATATGGTCTGGGAGTCTGTTTTACACGAACTCCACAGCACCATAATGGCTACACTGAAAACTGGGAAGTTTGGTATCAAACTTCTCAGCACAATAAATGCCCACTGATGCCAGTGTACATTTTATTGCAAACTACACCCCAGAGGGCACCTTAGAGGTGCCCCCTGAAACTTAACCGACTATCTGTGTAGGCTGACTAGTTCCAGCAGCCTGCCACACTAGAGACATGTTGCTGGCCCCATGGGGAGAGTGCCTTTGTCACTCTGAGGCCAGTAACAAATCCTGCACTGGGTGGAGATGCTAACACCTCCCCCAGGCAGGAGCTGTAACACCTGGCGGTGAGCCTCAAAGGCTCACCCCTTTGTCACAGCACCGCAGGACACTCAAGCTAGTGGAGTTGCCCGCCCCCTCCGGCCCCGGCCCCCACTTTTGGCGGCAAGGCCGGAGAAAATAATGAGAACAACAAGGAGGAGTCACTGGCCAGTCAGGACAGCCCCTAAGGTGTCCTGAGCTGAGGTGACTCTAACTTTTAGAAATCCTCCATCTTGCAGATGGAGGATTCCCCCAATAGGGTTAGGATTGTGACCCCCTCCCCTTGGGAGGAGGCACAAAGAGGGTGTACCCACCCTCAGGGCTAGTAGCCATTGGCTACTAACCCCCCAGACCTAAACACGCCCTTAAATTCAGTATTTAAGGGCTACCCTGAACCCTAGAAAATTAGATTCCTGCAACAACAAGAAGAAGGACTGCCTAGCTGAAAACCCCTGCAGAGGAAGACCAGAAGACAACAACTGCCTTGGCTCCAGAAACTCACCAGCCTGTCTCCTGCCTTCCAAAGAACTCTGCTCCAGCGACGCCTTCCAAAGGGACCAGCGACCTCTGAATCCTCTGAGGACTGCCCTGCTTCGACGACGACAAGAAACTCCAGAGGACAGCGGACCTGCTCCAAAAAGACTGCAACTTTGTTTCAAGAAGCAGCTTTAAAGAACCCTGCAACTCCCCGCAAGAAGCGTGAGACTTGCAACACTGCACCCGGCGACCCCGACTCGGCTGGTGGAGAACCAACACCTCAGGGAGGACCCCCGGACTACTCTACGACTGTGAGTACCAAAACCTGTCCCCCCTGAGCCCCCACAGCGCCGCCTGCAGAGGGAATCCCGAGGCTTCCCCTGACCGCGACTCTCTGAAACCTAAGTCCCGACGCCTGGAAAAGACCCTGCACCCGCAGCCCCCAGGACCTGAAGGACCGGACTTTCACTGCAGAAGTGACCCCCAGGAGTCCCTCTCCCTTGCCCAAGTGGAGGTTTCCCCGAGGAAGCCCCCCCTTGCCTGCCTGCAGCGCTGAAGAGATCCCTTGATCTCTCATTGACTTACATTGCGAACCCAACGCTTGTTCTAACACTGCACCCGGCCGCCCCCGTGCCGCTGAGGGTGAAATTTCTGTGTGGGCTTGTGTCCCCCCCGGTGCCCTACAAAACCCCCCTGGTCTGCCCTCCGAAGACGCGGGTACTTACCTGCAAGCAGACCGGAACCGGGGCACCCCCTTCTCTCCATTCTAGCCTATGCGTTTTGGGCACCACTTTGAACTCTGCACCTGACCGGCCCTGAGCTGCTGGTGTGGTAACTTTGGGGTTGCTCTGAACCCCCAACGGTGGGCTACCTTGGACCAAGAACTGAACCCTGTAAGTGTCTTACTTACCTGGTAAAACTAACAAAAACTTACCTCCCCCAGGAACTGTGAAAATTGCACTGTGTCCACTTTTGAAATAGCTATTTGTGAATAACTTGAAAAGTATACATGCAATTGAAATGATTCAAAGTTCCTAATGTACTTACCTGCAATACCTTTCAAACAAGATATTACATGTTAAATTTGAACCTGTGGTTCTTAAAATAAACTAAGAAAATATATTTTTCTATAACAAAACCTATTGGCTGGATTTGTCTCTGAGTGTGTGTACCTCATTTATTGTCTATGTGTATGTACAACAAATGCTTAACACTACTCCTTGGATAAGCCTACTGCTCGACCACACTACCACAAAATAGAGCATTAGTATTATCTATTTTTACCACTATTTTACCTCTAAGGGGAACCCTTGGACTCTGTGCATGCTATTCCTTACTTTGAAATAGCACATACAGAGCCAACTTCCTACAACTATTCTTTGTAGAAGGCAGAAACAGTTGGTGTATGTGTGTGTTTGAGTGATGTGCGCAATAGTAAATAACAGTCCCCTAACCTTGTCTTCCTTAATTTCTGCAGGTTCTCCAAATACACTAAAAAAGACAAAAAATACAGCACAGTATTACTTCACATTGCTACATACACATCATCATAGCCTTTAACGCTGGTGGTGCCCAGTGCAACATTCGTTTCCCACTCTCCCAATGACATTGTCCTCGGTTTTCAGCCCTACCATGGGGCAAAAGAGCCCCTCATTTCTCCATAGCCCCTCTCTCACATACATTTCATTTGTTTTAAAGCACTGGTAAAGGTTGGCTTTATCAACAAGAATGTACATCTACCTAAACAAACACTTTTAAGAAAAATTAGGGATAGAGAATCAAACACTTGGGGGGGGGGGGACAGAAAGTCTTAAACTATTTTATGCAGTTTGCATGCAACTCTTTGACAGTTTGTAAGCCACAGTTCCACATTACAGTTTTATCTCATGAACTATGGCAGCAAAAACACTGACAAAAGCAGTAATCCACTCAGCTATCCACATAAAATACAGATCTGTGATCTGAAATGTAGGCATTTGTTTTGCAGCAGCTATATTAACCCTCTGCAGTACTTTACGGAGAGAGTTATGTCGACATTTTTATTGCTGCCTAAAAGCTACATCCAGTACAAGGACCACTGCAGCAGGTGTCAGCACCCACCCTATGAAGTCAGCGCCAGTTGCATTGCCCTAAAATTATATTTATATATAAATGTGTGTGTATGTATATAATGTAATGTAGTGTGTGTGTGTATATGTGTATATATATATAATATAGACTAGCAAGGACATTATGGATCATAAGAAGCATACACAGTAAGCATTCAAAGTTTTTGGCACAATTTGTAAGTCTTGTGAGGTTTCTGTGGCTTCATGGGACATGCAGTCCTTCTTGCTTTCATCACTGTTAGAATTGAGACTTCTGTTCTCACAGTGCCTACTCTTTCTATATTTCTTTTTTCTACACACAGGACTGGCGTGCAAGTGTAAGCACGTACTGAGCCTCATCCTGACAGGCTGACTTATTTTTCCATTCCCCATGCCTTCATACCCCAGTACCTTTTAATCAATGCTGTGGACCCTTCTGAATTCGGTTTCTTGTGTGAGAATATGCCTGCATCTTTGTTTCCATTTCATTACACTTCCCACCCCTCCTGTTCGTACCTACTATCCAGACAATGTAAGTGATGAAGCTTGAGGCAGTATGGCTCAAATGTCTGTGAGTGATTTTTCTGCCTCTGTTACTTTATATAGGTTATGTACCAGCTAAGCACGACTCTCTACTATGGTTTGGTACCACACTTGGGTCGAGTCATTACCTCACCACACTTCTAATAATAATTTCATAATTTACTCACTGTATCGTTTATCAAATTAAAGAATTGTAACTCTACCTTGTGTTAAGAGTTACTCATAACTAACATTTTACTTATGTTTTAGTTCTGTGATACATTTAAAGCCAAGTCTCCACTCTGCATTACTTGTGGTCTGATGCTGGTACAGAAAACAGAACCAACTATTGTGCGACACCTTGGGCTCCAGATCTTAGAACATCTCGCCAAGTAAGACACTCCATTCTACTTTACTATGAGACTAAAACTCTGCTGACAACCATGTTTTTTTAAAAATGTTTTAAGGGCATTTTAGGTTAATGCCTGTTTAATTTAATCAGCTCTTGTCTTTTCATACACATGGAATTGTTAAACGGCCACTGTTGCTGTCTGGGTCAATTACTGTTTTCTTTTGTTATATGTTTACATGCTATCCCTTCAGTTGCTTTCCTACCGATGGCACGTCTGAAGATTTCTGAATTTGTTTTCATATTCTATATTATACTTCCTCTTAGCCTACTTTACTGTAGTTTAATTTGCAAAGTACATTTTTTATCCTAGAGATGAGAAAATAAGTTATTGTTCCGGCATCTACTACTTAAATCTCCAGTCTTCTCATGGTCCTCCATCCATCAACAAGCCCCACTTTTTACCTCTCAAATGTAGACTTAGCTTGATTAACTTACCAAGTCTCTCGTATGTAGGCGTGATACAGAGGGTTCGCTGTTATTGCCACTTGCTCATTCTCCTAAACTGACATAGCTGCTCATGTTAGCTGTTGCAACTTAAAGCACCATAATTTGCAACCGAAATAAGATTGAGGCAACTGTACAAGTATTGCTATGAGTGGAGAGCCGTAACTGTCCTTCTAAGAAGTCCCGTCACCTTAACTCCAGATGGAACTTGGAGCTATATTTATACATTAGAGGTTTTTTAGCCTGAGACACTGTGAAGAATGTGTTAGGAATAAACTAAAGGCACAAAAGCTAATAAATTTGAGCTACCTTCTCCCAGCTCGCCATCTTTGAATATAACTTTCAGTGTTTGTATATAATACAAAAATGTGTCACTGATTAGTACCTTCCTTGCTTCAATGATCCCTTGTAATTGTGCAATCATTTGGACAAGTGAAATTTTACAAAGAAATGCAGGCCTTCTAAAATCATAAAAATGTTACTAGACCTGTGGGACGAGTAACTTTAATAATCTTGTGGACCTAAGTGCAATGTACTTTTCTCGTAAAGAGGTCTCAAACTGTGTGATCGTAGACAAATATTTTATTTTACAGAGTTGCCTTTTTCTTTATTCTCACATGAGTGCACCTTCAGATACTCGAGTTCAGCATTTCTGCTGTATAAAAAAACGCTTTTGTTTAATTACATAAACTAAACGTTTCTTCAATGTATAATAAGGATCTAGCCCACATATAGAGTACATATGATCCCTGACTCGCGTCTTAGCTGAGGAGTGTTTCTCAGTTCATGTTTAAACACTCACTTTTAATAAATACATTGGTAAAGCATGAGGTGGTAGCACACTGTCATTTACAGACAATACATTTCCCATTAAAATGGCCAAAGACGTTCCCACAAACTTGCAGCTTTACTGATAAAACTATATAGTGTATTAAAAACATTCTGTGTAAATTCTCAGAAAACATTTATCAATAGCACATCACCAATTAAAGTGTTATAATTTGTTTTTATCCTATTAAAATATTTTGTTTGTCGCGCAGAAGTACAAAAATGGGCTTTAACAGCTGCTGACATATATTTTGAAGTGTTTGTACAGTTGACTTAGTTTTTCAATTGTGTGTTAGGAAAGACTTGCCACACTACAGCCTTTCTATGGACACTATTTGTACGGCAGGTCAGATAGTTCACATTACAAAATCCTGGCACTCTGTCGTCAAAAGGAAAAGTAATTGTAAGACTAACTGATTTTTTTTTTTTTTTTTTACCTTTGTCTCTGAACATAGAGCAAATGTGACAAGATCAAAACAAGATTTAAAGGCATCTCTATTGCTCTTACACTTTTGGACTGAACAGAACACCTGTTCTTTGTCAACTTGCTAGAATGGGCGAGTAGGTTCTAAAAACAGCTTGACCTGATATAAAAAAATAAAAAAAGACGCGAAGACTCTCAATAGCGGCTGGGCGAGTAGATTTTCCGAGGGCTGAAATGGACAGCTTCAGCCATACGGCTCCAGACTTCACTCTTCTTTAAGTCCGCTCTGGTACAAAGGTCAGCATAAAAGATGTCGCCCCTAAAAATACTTCGGAACATCCTCTGAAAAAACATGTATCCCAAATTCCACCACCCAAACAATTTGAGCCCCAACCTGTAAAGTCTCTGGTTCTTCGTGATGAACTCTGGTCCCCAATGTCTGGACACAGTTCAAATTTCCAGTGGACCTGATTTAGGTTGAACATGGGCATGCTTATGCCAAAATATTGCCAGATGTTCTCATTACCTCTCATGGTATACATAATATGCTATATTGCGCTTATGCACCCAGTTATACTCCCACAAAAGCACTCTCATAAAGACAGTGACTGACACAATCCGCTACACACCCATAAAACCATTTGCACATCCCTTTACTCACCTATACATCCACTTACATTGTCAGTCACACACCAATGCAGGCACTAAAAAACAGACACTCACGCACCTATTCAGCCATTCATGTACTCCGCACTCAGTCAGTTACACTCACACTTACATATCCATGTACCCAGTTATACACAGTCACTCATCCATCCATACAACCACTTGCATACCTATTTACAAAGCCATACAGCCTGTCACACACCCAGTCAGACAGCGACAAAGGCACTTACACATCCAATGACACCCGCAATTCAATAAACAGTAACACACCCAAACGCCCACCAACACACCTAGTCACACACCCACACAGCTACTTACACATCCAGTGACACACCTACAGAGACACTGATACACTCTCACATATCCACTTACACACCCAGTAACCCACCCTTAGGCACTTGTATACCCATTTATACACCAGCACTCAGACAGTTGCACACTGACATAACCACTTATGTAGCTACCAACTTGCTTAAAGTATATAATCTATTGTAATGTAAAGTTAAATATATTCTACGTTTGCTTCTCAGATATCTACTTGTGTTTAAAGAGAAATTGTGAGGTGGAAAAACAATGAACAATTATGCTTGTTGACAGCATCTATAAACTGGGCAACAGATGACATTTTTTTAGTGCAACTTGCATATGACATTTGCCACAGGAAGTGACCATGTCTTGCTGTTTTGGTGAAACAGCAGAGATGGCACCCATCTGGTCAGGTGATAAGGATCCCACAGATGGTCCATTTGACAATGCACCACCTTCCCTCTTTCTCATCAACCTGTGATTCGTCCTTTCTGTGTATGTGTAGGAAAGTGCCACTGTTGGCATGGTTCCCCCCCCCCCCCCCCCCATGCTCCCCCCTTTCCCAAACACACATTTTGGCAAATGTTAATGCCAACTTTGATTGAAAGTGTGCTTGGACCCTGCTAACCAGGCCCCAGCACCAGTGCTCTTTCCCTAAAACTGTACCTTTGTTCCCACAAGTGGCACAGTCCTGGCACACAGTTGAGTCCCTTGTAAAAGGTACCCATGGTACCAAGGGCCCTGTGGCCAGGGAAGGTCTATAATGGCTGCAGCATGTATTGTGCCACCCTAGGGGATCCCTCACTTAGCACATGCACACTGCCTTGCAGCTTGTGTGTGCTGGTGGGGAGAAAAAGACAAAGTCGACATAGCATCCCTCTCAGGGTGCCATGCCCACAAACCACTGACTGTGGCATAGTTAAGTCACCCCTCTAGTAGGCCTTACAGTCCTAAGGCAGGGTGCACTATACCACAGGTGAGGGCATAGCTGCATGAGCAATATGCCCCTACAGTAAGTCCATTTGTTGACCTTGTAAATGCAGTGTTGCCATACTGAGTATATGGTCTGGGTGTTTGTCACTGTGAACTCCACAGCACAATAATGGCTTCACTGAGTACTGGGAAGTTTGGTATCAAACCTCTCAGCACAATAAACTCACACTGATGCCAGTGTGAGATTTATTGAAAAATGCACACAGAGGGCATCTTAGAGATGCCCCCTGTATGTTTGCCCAACAGCTAGTGTAGGACTGACCGGTCTGTGCCAGCCTGCCACTTTCAGACGAGTTTCTGACCACATGGGGTGAGTGCCTTTGTGCACTCTGTGGTCAGAAACAAAGCCTGTCCTGGGTGGAGGTGCTTCACACCTCCCCCTGCAGGAATTGTAACACCTGGCAGTGAACCTCAGAGGCTCAAGCCTCGGGTTACAGTGCCCCAAGCCACTCCAGCTAGTGGAGATGCCCCCCCCCCCCGACAAAGCCCCATTTTTGGTTACAAGTCCGGCAGGAAAATTAGGGAAAACAAGACGGAGTGACCACCCCGGTCATGACCACCCCTAATGTGTCCAAATCTGAGGTGACCCTCCTCCCAGCAGAATCCTCCATCTTTGTGTGGAGGACAGGGACCAATAGGGATAAGAATGGGCCTCTCTGAAGGGAGTGGGCACAAGGAGGGTGTAGCCACCCTCAGGGTCAGTAGCCATCGGCTACTACCCTCTGAGCCCTAACACACCCCTAATCTAGGATTTAAGGGCCTTCTCGAAGCCAGCTCACCAGCTTCCTGGCAACCTACAAGAAGGACTGCTAAGCTGAAACCCCCAGCAGAGAAGAAGGAAGGCACCTGCTTTGGCCCCAGCCCTACCTGCCTGTCTCCTGCTTCAGGGAACCTGCAAGAAGACCAGTGATGCGTCCAGCAGGCCTAGCGACCTGCCAACTCCAGAGGACTGCCCTGCACCCGAAAGGACCAAGAACTCCAGAGGACAGCGGCTCGGTCTGGGGGGGAAAAAAAAAAACCTACAAGTAAGGACTCTCACCTCACTCCAGATGCGTGAGTCCTGACCACTGTGCACCTGATGGCCATGACCCATGTCAAGGTGATCTACCCAGCAAGAAAGGGTCCCCAGGTTATTGTGAGCAAGAGCCCACCCTGGGTTGACCCCTCCACGACGACGCCTTCAGAGGGAATCCCAAGGACCCCCCCCCTTAACTGCGAGCTCTGGGCTAAGATAACTGACGCCTGAAGAACCACTGCACCCGTAGCCCCCAGGCCTTAAAGAAACCGGCCCCCGGTGCAGCATCGACCAGCAGGCAGCCCTACTCCCTGCCTAGCTGATGGTTTGCCCGCTGCAGTCTGAGTGACCCCCGGGGGTCTCCCCAGCCCTGTGTTGCTGGTGGTGGGTGTTTTGGGTTAACTTGAACCCCCAACGATGGACTATGTACACCCAGGAGAGGAGAACTGTAAGTTGTATACTTACCTGCAAACCTGTACTATCTTTTCTTCCCCCAGGAACTATTGAAAAATGCACTGTCCACTTTTAAAATAGCTTTTTGCCATTTTAAGAAAAACTGTATACATTGTCAACTCTGTTCAAAGTCCTGATTGTGGGTGTGTGTATGTATGTGTATGTATGATATATACACACAAAGTACCTTATAGCTTATGTACTTACCTGCAAACAGAATCTAGTGGTTTTAGAAATAAATTAACAAAACATATTTTTCTTTAGAAAATCCTATTGGTCTGGAGTGAAGTCACTGAGTGTGTGTTTCTTCTATTGTTGGTGTACGTACAACAAATGCTTAACACTGCCCTCTGATAAGCCTAACTTCTCGAACACACTACCACAAAAAAGAGCATTAGTGTTCTCTATTTCAGCCTCTGTTGAGCCTCTTGGAGAACCCCTTGACTCTGTGCACACTATATTTTATTTTGATATAGTATATACAGAGCCAGCTTCCTACAGTATGGATTTCAGGTATTTCCATATAGAGGGTGTGCTAGGTGAATACTTCTCCACCGCACCTCTTGCCAGTTTTTGGCTGCATATATTTCATTGGGCAGATTCGTGAAGAACTTTCTTGTCTCCTGAAGGGATGGAGAAATATTTTCAAACATTTGAGGAATTATTTGGAGGTGGTTAATCTGCCTCTTTTTCCTGCTCTCCCCCTTCTCTTATATCTTCAGCAGAAGAGATCTTATCTCCGAAACTCTCTTTTGAAGGAAATCCAGAAACAATGGAGCAGTGGTTTTCAGTCTGTCTCCAGAAAGATGTGAAACCAAATTAACTAATTTAGGGTATGGTTTGTAATGTGGATGGGTGGAGGCTTAGGGCTTGGCCTTATTACGACCTTGGTGTGACAGATATCCCATCCGCTATATTACAAGTTCCATTATATTCTATGGAGCTTGTAAAACGACAGACTGGATATCCATCACAAAATGTATAATAAGAATAAATGTCTTAATACAGTATATATGAAAGTTCCTTCTTTTTGGCATGGTTACCCCCACTTTTTGCCTGCTCTCAGTATGCTTTGACTGTTTTCACTGGGATCCTGCTAACCAGGACACTAGTGATTCTACTCTCTCCCTCTAAATTTGGTTGCTTTGGGACTTTGGTCACCCCTCCCAATTGGCATACTGGCGCCCCCATATAAGTTCCTAGTATATGGTACTAAGGTACCCGGGGAATTGGGGTTCCCCATGGACTGATGAATGTATTGTGCCACCCGTGGGAGCCCATGCAAAATGTGTCTGCAGGCTTGCTGTTGCAGGCTCCATGGAAAGGCGCATGCACCCTTTCACTACAGGTCACTGCACCAGGTCAGTGTAAGTCACCCCTATGGTAGGGCCTCCTAGTCCAGAAGGCAGGGTGCAGATACCTGTGTGTGAGGGCACCCCTGCATGAGCAGAGGTACCCCTACGAACTCCAGCTCCTTTACACTGGACTTCATAAGTGCGGGAAAGCCATTTTACCCGTGTACTGGACACCGGTCCTCTAGCTGTGTCCAGCTTCATAATGGTAACTCCGAACCTGGGCATGTTCGGTATCAAACACATCGGAATCATACCCCAATACTGTTGCCAGTATTGGTTGTATGATTCCATACACTCTGGGAGCAATACGCAGGGTGGAAGCACTGTCAGTTGTTGTTATGTAGGGATGATCATGATTGAAAGGTGCCTGGAAGAGGAAAAGGTTGAGGTACAATAATCAGTGCCTATCCACATTTTGTACATGATAGCTATGCCACCTTTGTTCTTTTGTGGCATTTTCTTATGAAGGATGGTTTAACTGTTGGATATTAGCTTAACTAAGTCGATATTAGCTCTGTCTCTGTGATGAACAACATACTTAGAATGTGTAAAGTTACAGGACCTGAGGTCTTACAAGTATGTCCTTGTGTGGGGCTGATATTGTTGTGGTTTTGTAGTTTTGATGGGTTCTACTGAGCAAGTTATTGAATATTGAGGCCTGTGTGTCAGAAGAAGAGGCTTGAAGGGTGTTTCTGAACGTATTTGGGGAGCACCTGCCAGATGGTGAGCTAACAGTTAATTTATTGGTTACATTTATGGCAGCCTCGTTAAATTAACAAAGTGTGGCTTGACTCGTGGTGCAAGGAGGGTTCACTTTTGTCAGAGAGGATGTGGTCAGTAATGACTTGCAGTTGAAAGTCTGTCTGTTGCCTTTGTTAAGTGATGGTCATACACAGAAGAAAGGGAAGATTTATTGTAGCAATCAAATGCTTCTAGATATCAACGCAAAGGGTGCACTTCACAATTGAGCATTTCGAATGGCATGACCGGGTTCTTTCTGGGTATTCAGCACTCTCAGTTGAGAGTGAATCCTTTCACATTGAAGTGTGCCCCTGTCACCTTCTCCAGTTGCCTGCCATTGGTGGCAGCAAATTCTTCATACGCCTATACCGAAGTGACATGGAGGGGTCCACTTCTAGTATGCCCATATTGTGGATGTTTGAAGTATTGGATTATGAGTCATTCTTTATTTAGTGTTCATTAGTTTTTAAAAGTTGAACTTGTCAAAAAGTGTTGTGTGTTTTTTTTTTTTGGTGCTAGAGTGCTGTTTTCAGTTCATTCGAAATTCCTCTATTATATCTGTGTGTTATCTCGGCTGTTTTACTCCTCAGCTTCCATTCAGTTAACTATCCTTAAAGTTCCTGCTCTGTGAAGAACTGAAAATAAAGTTTTGAAACTAGTTGATAGTTCAGTATGTCCACACGACTAGTTGGGGCATGTGTGCATTTTCATACTTTTTATTTTATTTTATTTTTTTATAGTTAAATCATGCAAGACCTATTCACAGCGAGGACCGGTTTACTAGAAGGCGGCGGCAGTTGTGCTGCGATAGACCTACAAGGCACGCTGCGGACCAGCCTCTTTCACAGTAAAGACTTTAATGTTGTACAATCCGGCTCCACAGCACTGCCGTTCTTCTCTTCCTTTCCCTCTTATGAATAAGCCAGAGCACTACATGTGGCTAGCTATTATAGACTTATTTGCCCTGTACTTCTTGAAGTGCAGTCATAGCGAGCTGCTCATTACCCTGGACTTTAGAAGGTCAAACTGTAAATTATTTCCCCTTCCCATAGTGTAGCTGTGCACAAAATCTGTTGCAGAGTGTACACGGTTCACACCTATATTCTGAACCCTTTCAGTGGCTCCATTATGGAGTTGCAGCTGCTAAATGTGGGTTGTGGAAGTACATTGTAGCAGTTTTATGGATATAGGGATGTGCTGATATTAGCCCAGGCCAATACTACAACCCATCTCATTTTCACACATAAATGCTTAGTACTGGGTTATGCAAGTTCATTTTAGTATATTTATGGGCAGATGTGCTCTGGGATGCTTCTCGGGGATTTGCACACAATCAAATAGCAAGAAGTAGCTGTAGGAAAGTGCCTCTTTTGACAGGGTTCCCGCCCCACATTTGCCTGGGTCTGGTGTAATTTCGACTGCAATGGCACTGGGTTCCTGCTAACCAGGACCCAAGTGCCAGATCTCTTTTCCCCAGATCTACTCAGTAGTCCTTTCCAATTGGCAAGATCATTAGCACACACTGTGCATCCTAGTAAACAGTACTCCTGGTATCCCTGGTACTGAGGGCTTGGGGTACTAAGGAGGGTCCCTAAGGGCTGCAGCACGAATTTTGCCACCGTAAGAGACCCCTTACCAAGCACATCACAGGCTGCATGTTTTAGTGCAGACAAAAAGTGAAAACACGACATGGCACACAGCCTGTGTGCCATGTCCCCTAAACACCGCATGCAATATATGTAAGTCGCCCCTCTAGCAGGCCTTAAAGCCCTAAGGCAGGGTGCATTATCTTACATGTCGGGGCATATCTGAACGAGCAGGTATACCCCTGCTATGTCTGTCGCTTCTCAGACATAGTAAATGGCCAGGAAAGCCATTTTAAGTCCATGTGCTGAACAATGGTCACTAAGAGTTTCCCAGCTACATGATGGTTTCTCTGAATATAGGAATGTTTGGTATCAGATATCTCAAATAATAAACCCTCACTGATGCCAGCCAGTACTCCCGAGGGCCAGAGGCAAAAGCCTGCTCTGGAGAGGGATATTAGCACCTCACCCAGGCATGATTGACATTCCAGTCTGAGAAACTTCAAAGGCCTAGCCGCCTTTGCAATGCGACCCAGGTCTCTCCAGATGGCGGAGACGATTGTGACTTGGTACCAGCTCCACCAGCCTACCCGCTGATCTCAACAGACTCTATAGACTCTACCCAAAAAGACAACTCGTCGTGCAGCTGAGCTTCCAAGAAACCCAGGAAGACAGCCTGTCTACCACAAAGACAGACTGCCATGAGCAGCGGATCTGCTCTGCAAGAAAGTCTCAAGAAAGGAATCTGCAGCCTCTGAAACAGCGAAGACTCTGCACCTGACTTCCACAACCCGAGGTGAAGCCAACCAGCAGTGCCAGCAAAGTTCCCCAGCTGTCCAGAGTCTGATTCCACCTGAATGTGACCCCTTTTGGACTCCAAGTTGCCTGCAGCCTCTGCACGCAGGTCCCCTCTCTCACAGGCTTGTGGTGAGAAGAAAAACCGGCACTTCCAGCAGCCACTGCACCCTTCACCCACAACCCAATCTGAGGTGGATCACCAGTGCTAAAGACGTCCCCCAGCCTCACCTGAGCTCTAGCCCACCCTTGTGTCACCCCTGCTGGGCTCCCCATACCGCCTGCAGCCTCAACACACAGGCCCCCTCTGTACCCGATGCCTAAGGACACCCCATGCATCCATTGCCCCTGAGCACTGGTGAAAAGGACCAAAGGTGCACCTACGTCCCCGAACACCTCAAGTCTGCAACCTACGTGTTTGTTGTCCCTGACTGGCTTCCTAGCCAGAGCCTGCAGCCTGTCTTCATGAGGACCAATTCCCTTAGAAATCTATTGGGAACCTGACGTCTTGCTCCACCTCGGCACTTGGCCGCCACAGTGCTGTTCGGAGTGACCTGCTGTTGTGGTTTCGATCAGTTCCCAGTATTTGCCTTAACTTTGAGATTGGCCTTGTAAGTCGTTGTTAACTGTGTGTTTTGCTTAACATTGTTTTCCTCCGTAGGTTAGCACTGAAGAACTCTGAAATTGTGATTAGTGTCGATTTTTTTAAATTGAAAAAGTATTTATGCTTGAAAAGGTACTTAACTGAAATTAAGTTCTTGGGTTTAAAGTATATATAAAAATAAGTGTTATTTTTCTAAATTGGTCTCTGATTTTGTTCTTTGTGAGTATCTTTTATTGCCTCTGTGAGTACAACAAATGTTTTGCACTACCCTCTGACATGCCTAACTGCTTGCCCTCACTAGTACAAAATATAGCATTAGTCCTATCTACTTTTGCCTCTGCAAACCAATTGGGGATCCACTGTACTCTCTGCACGGTGTACTTCTTTTAGTGCATCATATAGAGAGCCAGCTTCCAAAACTTGCGTAGGCCCAGTGTATCTGTTTTATAGGGTCATGCTGAGGTGACTGGTATCAGTCGCTGCCTGAAATTAGAGTGAAGGTCATTAAAGATTGTATTGGCAAAGCCTTCACATTTACAATGCCTAGATGTGTGTTATTTACCCCCCTTTTGTCATATTTCTGCGTTCCTTATGACCAGTTATGCATAAGATTTTAAATGATTGTTTATTTTCCAGGCACCGCTGGGACACAATTCCACAAAAAGAAAGACTTTTCCTGAAGGAGAGGGTTATGCAGCTAATATCCACTGTGAGTACTCTACAGGGGTATGACTTTGAAAACATTGGGCCAGATGTATAAAGATTTAATTCTCAAAAAAGGATTGCAAATTTGATTTTGCGAAATGACCAATGTACTAATAGGTAATTTTGCTAAATAATGATCCCACGAGGGCCATAGAATGGCCTGTCTAATTAATAGTCATTACACAGGTCACAATTTGTGATACCACGTGTGATTGGCTGCAAACACAGTGAACGTGGCCTGCAAGGGACAACAAACCATAACTTTCCCTATGATTGCAGGGAAAATAAAAGCAGCCCGCGCTTCTTACAGGCTCCTAGACCACTACCTATTCTCCCAGAAGCTGCCAACTCATTTCACCAAGGGAAAGCAGTCCAAGGGGGTACCTTCACCTTTGCGAATCAGTTACCACTCCAGCGTGGGAGTCAGCAACTGATCAGTAGTTTACAAGTGGAATTGCTGTTGCAAACAATTAATACATGCCATATCAAACCACAATTCAAAAGAAATACCCTTTCCAGATTGCAGTTTGGTAGAGGTTGCTGAGTGAATTTAGCGTATCTGGAAAACATTTCTGACTTGCAAATGTGGTTTTATACATTAGGAAAGGAGATTTTTTTGGGGGTAAACAAAGTGATTTTGTGAATCACTGGGTTTACAACTGCAAAATCTTTTAGAATCTCTGAACTATTGTGCTTAGAGCATCACTGGAGAAAGACATAATTTGTTTTCAGGGTGCAATAGCTTTTAAGTGCTTTGCTTTAGTAAAAAGGCCCAGTAAACATGGCTATCTTTTGATGTAGTGAAGAATGGTGTTTCTTAGTCTTCTCCTCACCTGTGTATTATTTTCTCCACCTCATCCTTATAATCTCCTTAACTGTATTTCATTCTCTTTTCTTAGGGATTGAAACCTGGTTTAGAAGAAGAGGTTTGCATTAAAAATGGCTATGCTCGTATTATGGTGGAAATAATAAAAAAAGAAGGGATAAAAAATTGGTCGGAACAGTTGGCTGAGTTGCAGACTCTTCTATCGAAAGGGGTATGAATCACTTCTCTATTGCATTCAATGTGCATGGAAGCTATTCGATTAGGATGATTTTTAATGAAACTGATACTTGATTTACAATTTCTACCTGCCTGTTCCACATGCGTGTCACACATTCACCAGCCATCCCTGGCCAGTTCTAGTGTTTTCTGAAGAACACATCAAAAGCTTCTTCTATTCTCCTTTTTTTTTATATTTTTTTTTTTAAATCTAATCACTTATTGTCCATACCTTATGTGAATTTAGATAAGCATGCTTCTGTCATCTACTGTCGTTGCAAGTTGTTTTTCTTCGACAACGATTTTCGAGTCAGGTGCTCCCAAGGAAAAGAAGGCTTGCCTTTGCAGAGGAGCATGCAGCACGAATGCCTAAAGGTTCCAGGACAGCTTTCTCAAAAAGATAAGAACAACCAGGCCCAAGTCGTCTTAGTGACTTTGGATTGGGCAAGGAGAGTCCTGTACCCAAGGGTAGGTCGCTCCCCCTGCCGCTCCTCCAGCTCCTCCAGGTTCCTGAGTTCCTGAGACCCACCTCACAGTAAGTACCCCCCACCTCCCAGCCCCGCGCTACTCACCCTCTCTCCTGCTCCTGCTTCTTTTCCTCCTCTCTGTCTCTTCCTCCTCGCTCCTCCTCTGCAATCTTCTTCTGTACTCTTCTTTTCCCCGTCTTCTCTCTTCTTCTGTGCGCTCCTCAGCCTCTCCTGTCGCCTCTCTTCCTCCTCATCTTGCTCTGTGGTCTTCTGCCTTCTGCTCTTCGTCTTCTGTATCTTCTTTGTTGATCTTCTGTTCGTCTGCTCTTCTGCTTCTTCGTCCCCTGCATCTTCCTCCGTGTTCTTCTGTTCCTCTCTGTTCTTTTCTTCGGTTTCTTCTGTGTTCTTCTGTTCTTCTGTGCTCTTCTCTTCGGTTCTTCTGTGTTCTTCTGTTCTTCTGTGTTCTTCTCTTCTGTTCCTCTGTGCTCTTCTGTTCTTCTGTGTTCTTCTCTTCTGTTCCTCTGTGTTCTTCTGCTCTTCTGTGTTCTTCCGGTCTTCTGTGTTCTTCTCTTCTGTTCTTCTGTGTTCTTCTCTTCTGTGTTCTTCCGGTCTCCTGTGTTCTTCTCTTCTGTTCTTCTGTGTTCTTCTGTTCTTCTGTGTTCTTCTGTTCCTCTGTGCTCTTCCGGTCTTCTGTGCTCTTCGCTTCCTCTGTTCTTCGGTCTTCTACGACCCCTGTCTCTTCCCGCCCCTGTCTCTGCCCTCCTGCTCCTGCCTCACCCCCCTCTATCTCTCCACCTCTCTCTCACTATCACCCACATCTACCCTTTCGCTACCTGCCTCCCTCACTCCTCTACCTATCTCTCCATCTAACTCCCTCACTCACCCCCTCCTCCTATCTACCTATTTTTCTATCTCTCCACCTATTTCTCTATTTCCCTTTCTCTCCCCCCCGTCCCGACACCCCCTCTGTTACCTATCTACCTATCTTCTCACTCTACCTCTCACCCTCACCCGCCTCTACCACCCCCATCCCCTATCTTTTCAACCCTACTCCTATCTCTCTCCCTAATCTCCTAAAACTCCTAACACTCACCCCCCTCCACCCTTAAACCCCCCTCCCCCAGCTCTTCTCACTCTACCTGTCCCCCCCTCCCTCGCGCTTTCCCGCCGCGACCTCCTGCACGCCCCCGCCCCCCAGCTCCCATTCGCCCCCAGCTGACCCCTCCCCCCCTCCTCCCTCTTATGGCGGCCGCTGCGCGACAGTGGTAGCGACCCTTGACCCAAGGGTAGGTCGCTCCCCCTGCCGCTGCAGCTCCTCCAGCTCCTCCAGGTTCCTGAGTTCCTGAGACCCACCTCACAGTAAGTACCCCCCACCTCCCAGCCCCTCGCCCTGCCCCGCGCTACTCACCCTCTCTCCTGCTCCTGCTTCTTTTCCTCCTCTCTGTCTCTTCCTCCTCGCTCCTCCTCTGCAATCTTCTTCTGTACTCTTCTTTTCCCTGTCTTCTCTCTTCTTCTGTGCGCTCCTCAGCCTCTCCCGTCTCCTCTCTTCCTCCTCATCTTGCTCTGTGGTCTTCTGCCTTCTGCTCTTCGTCTTCTGTATCTTCTTTGTTGATCTTCTGTTCGTCTGCTCTTCTGCTTCTTCGTCCCCTGCATCTTCCTCTGTGTTCTTCTGTTCCTCTGTGTTCTTCTCTTCGGTTTCTTCTGTGTTCTTCTGTGCTCTTCTCTTCGGTTCTTCTGTGTTCTTCTGTTATTCTGTGTTCTTCTGTTCTACTCTTCTGTTCCTCTGTGTTCTTCTGCTCTTCTGTGTTCTTCTCTTCTGTTCTTCTGTGTTCTGCTGTTCTTCTGGTCTTCTGTGTTCTTCTCTTCTGTTCTTCCGGTCTTCTCTGTTCTTCCGGTCTTCTGTGTTCTTCTCTTCTGTTCTTTTGTGTTCTTCTGTTCCTCTGTGTTCTTCCGGTCTTCTGTGCTCTTCGCTTCCTCTGTTCTTCGGTCTTCTCCGACCCCTGTCTCTTCCCGCCCCTGTCTCTGCCCTCCTGCTCCTGCCTCACCCCCCTCTATCTCTCCACCTATCTCTCACTATCACCCACATCTACCCTTTCGCTACCTGCCTCCCTCACTCCTCTACCTATCTCTCCATCTAACTCCCTCACTCACCCCCTCCTCCTATCTACCTATTTTTCTATCTCTCCACCTATCTCTCTATCTATTTCCCTATCTCTCCCCCGTCCCGACACCCCCTCTGTTACCTATCTCCCTATCCTCTCACTCTACCTCTCACCCTCACCCACCCTATCCTCTCACTCTACCTCTCACCCTCACCGGCCTCTACCACCCCCCTCCCCTATCTTTTCAACCCTACTCCTATCTCTCTCCCTAATCTCCTAAAACTCCTAACACTCACCCCCCTCCACCCTCAAACTCCCCTCCCCCAGCTCTTCTCACTCTACCTGTCCCCCCCCTCCCTCGCGCTTTCCCGCCGCGACCTTCTGCACGCCCCTGCCCCCCAGCTCCCATTCGCCCCCAGCTGACCCCTCCTCCCTCTTATGGCGGCCGCTGCGCGACACTGGGAGCGACCCTTGACCCAAGGGTAGGTCGCTCCCCCTGCCGCTGCATCTCCTCCAGGTTCCTGAGACCCACCTCACAGTAAGTACCCCCCACCTCCCAGCCCCTCGCCCTGCCCGCGCTACTCACCCTCTCTCCTGCTTCTTTTCCTCCTCTCTGTCTCTTCCTCCTCGCTCCTCCTCTGCAATCTTCTTCTGTACTCTTCTTTTCCCCGTCTTCTCTCTTCTTCTGTGCGCTCCTCAGCCTCTCCTGTCGCCTCTCTTCCTCCTCATCTTGCTCTGTGGTCTTCTGCCTTCTGCTCTTCGTCTTCTGTATCTTCTTTGTTGATCTTCTGTTCGTCTGCTCTTCTGCTTCTTCGTCCCCTGCATCTTCCTCTGTGTTCTTCCGTTCCTCTGTGTTCTTGTCTTCGGTTTCTTCTGTGTTCTTCTCTTCTGTTCCTCTGTGCTCTTCTGTTCTTCTGTGTTCTTCTCTTCTACTCCTCTGTGTTCTTCTGCTCCACAGTGTTCTTCTGCTCCACAGTGTTCTTCTGCTCCACAGTGTTCTTCTGCTCCACAGTGTTCTTCTGCTCCACAGTGTTCTTCTGCTCCTCTGTGTTCTTCTGCTCCTCTGTGTTCTTCTGCTCCTCTGTGTTCTTCTGCTCTTCTGTGTTCTTCTGTTCTTCTGTGTTCTTCTCTTCTGTTCTTCTGTGTTCTTCCAGTCTTCTGTGTTCTTCTCTTCTGTTCTTCCGGTCTTCTGTGCTCGTCGCTTCTTCTGTTCTTCTGTGTTCTTCTCTTCTGTTCTTCTGTGTTCTTCTCTTCTGTTCTCTGTTTTTCCGGTCTTCTCTGTTTTTCCGGTCTTCTCTGTTTTTCCGGTCTTCTCTGTTTTTCCGGTCTTCTCTGTTTTTCCGGTCTTCTGTGCTCTTCGCTTCTTCTGTTCTTCGGTCTTCTCCGACCCCTGTCTCTTCCTGCCCCTGTCTCTGCCCTCCTGCCTCACCCCCCTCTATCTCTCCACCTATCTCTCACTATCACCCACATCTACCCTTTCGCTAACTGCCTCCCTCACTCCTCTACCTATCTCTCCATCTAACTCCCTCACTGACCCCCTCCTCCTATCTACCTATTTTTCTATCTCTCCACCTATCTCTCCATCTATCTATTTCCCTATCTCTCCCCCCGTCCCGACACCCCCTCTGTTACCTATCTCCCTATCCTCTCACTCTACCTCTCACCCCCCTCCCCTATCTTTTCAACCCTACTCCTATCTCTCTCCCTAATCTCCTAAAACTCCTAACCCTCACCCCCCTCCACCCTTAACCCCCCCTCAGCTCTTCTCACTCTACCTGTCCCCCCCTTCCCTCACGCTTTCCCGCCGCGACCTCCTGCACGCCCCCGCCCCCCAGCTCCCATTCGCCCCCAGCTGACCCCTCCTCCCCCCTCCTCCCTCTTATGGCGGCCGCTGCGCATCTGTGCAGCGGGCGCGCCAGAGGCAAGCCTGTCTGCGCCTGGCCCGCGCCCTGCGCCACGACCCCTGGTCCCCAGCCCTCCCCTACCCTGCTGACCCGCTACGACCCCACCACCCTCCACGCCCTCAAACCCGGGCGCTCCAACACCTGCTTCCAAGCCCACCCCAAGCGCACCCATGGACCCTTCGCCTGTAACTCCTGCAAACGCATCTTCCACCACGCAACTACCACGACCACCAGCCCACGCGCCATCAACCACCTCAAGTGCATCCTTGTCAACGCGCGCTCTGTCCACAAGCATGCCGTCGAACTCTGGGACCTCCTGGACTCCACAGCTCCGGACGTCGCCTTCATCATGGAAACCTGGATGAACGCCTCATCAGCTCCAGACATCGCCACTGCCATCCCCGAAGGCTACAAGATCTACAGAAAAGACCACACCAACCAAGTAGGAGGAGTGTAAAGAAATGGCTTCCTGTTGCAGTTACCCCCCACTTTTTGCTTGATACTGATGCTGACTTGACTGAGAAGTGTGCTGGGACCCTGCTAACCAGGCCCCAGCACCAGTGTTCTTTCACCTAAAATGTACCATTGTTTCCACAATTGGCACAACCCTGGCACCTAGGTAAGTCCCTTGTAACTGGTACCCCTGGTACCAAGGGCCCTGATGCCAGGGAAGGTCTCAAGGGGCTGCAGCATGTCTTATGCCACCCTAGGGACCCCTCACTCAGCACAGACACACTGCTTACCAGCTTGTGTGTGCTGGTGGGGAGAAAATGACTAAGTCGACATGGCACTCCCCTCAGGGTGCCATGCCAACCTCACACTGCCTGTGGCATAGGTAAGTCACCCCTCTAGCAGGCCTTACAGCCCTAAGGCAGGGTGCACTATACCACAGGTGAGGGCATAGGTGCATGAGCACTATGCCCCTACAGTGTCTAAGCAAAACCTTAGACATTGTAAGTGCAGGGTAGCCATAAGAGTATATGGGCTGGGAGTCTGTCAAAAACGAACTCCACAGCTCCATAATGGCTACACTGAATACTGGGAAGTTTAGTATCAAACTTCTCAGAATAATAAACCCACACTGATGCCAGTGTTGGATTTATTAAAAAATGCACACAGAGGGCATCTTAGACATACCCCCTGTATTTTACCCAATTGTTCAGTGCAGGACTGACTGGTCTCTGCCAGCCTGCTGCTGAGAGACGAGTTTCTGACCCCATGCGGTGAGAGCCTTTGTGCTCTCTGATGACAGAAACAAAGCCTGCTCTGGGTGGAGGTGCTTCACACCTCCCCCCTGCAGGAACTGTAACACCTAGCAGTGAGCTTCAAAGGCTCAAGCTTCGTGTTACAATGCCCCAGGGCACTCCAGCTAGTGGAGATGCCCGCCTCCTGGACCCAGCCCCCACTTTTGGCGGCAAGTCCAGGAGAGATAATGAGAAAAACAAGGAGGAGTCACTGGCCAGTCAGGACAGCCCCTAATGTGACCTGAGCTGAGGTGACTCTGACTTTTAGAAATCCTCCATCTTGTAGAAGGAGGATTCCCCCAATAGGGATAGGAATGTGACCCCCCTCCCCTTGGGAGGAGGCACAAGGAGGGTGTACCCACCCTCAGGGCTACTAACCCCCCAGACCTAAACACGCCCTTAAATTTAGTATTTAAGGGCTCCCCTGAACCTAAGAATTTAGATTCCTGAAACTTAACGAAGAAGAAGACTGCTGAGCTGAAAACCCCTGCAGAAGAACAAAGAAGACACCAACTGCTTTGGCCCCAGTCCTACCGGCCTGTCTCCTGCCTTCTAAAGAAACCTGCTCCAGCGACGCTTTCTCAAGGACCAGCGACCTCTGAATCCTCAGAGGACTGCCCTGCTTCAAGAAAGACAAGAAACTCCTGAGGACAGCGGCACTGCTCCAAAAGAACTGAAACTTTGTTACAGAGGAGCAGATTTAAAGACCCCTGCAACTCCCCGCAAGAAGCGTGAGACTTGCAACACTGCACCCGGCGACCCCGACTCGACTGGTGGAGAACCAACAAATCAGGGAGGACCCTCCGGCGACTCCGAGACCAAAGTTGTCCCCCCTGAGCCCCCACAGCGACGCCTGCAGAGGGAATCCCGAGGCTCCCCCTGACCGCGACTGCCTGAACTCTACTTTCCCGACGGCTGGAAAAGACCCTGCACCCGCAGCCCCCAGCACCTGAAGGATCGGAACTTCTGTGCAGGAGTGACCCCCAGGAGGCCCTCTCCCTTGCCTAGGTGGTGGCTTCCCACGAGGAGCCCCCCCTTGCCTGCTGCACCGCTGAAGAGACCCCTTGGTCTCCCATTGAAATCTACAGAGAACCCGACGCTTGTTTACACACTGCACCCGGCCGCCCCCGCGCTGCTGAGGGTGTACTTTTTGTGCTGACTTGTGTCCCCCCCGGTGCCCTACAAAACCCCCCTGGTCTGCCCTCCGAAGACGCGGGTACCTACCTGCTGGCAGACCGGAACCGGGGCACCCCCTTCTCTCCATTGAAGCCTATGTGTTTTGGGCACCTCTTTGACCTCTGCACCTGACCGGCCCTGAGCTGCTGGTGTGGTAACTTTGGGGTTGCTCTGAACCCACAACGGTGGGCTATCTTGGACCCAAAACTGTGACCTGTAAGTGATTTACTTACCTGCTAAAAATAACAATACTTTACCTCCCCCAGGAACTGTGAAAATTGCACTAAGTGCCCACTTTTAAAACAGCTTATTGTGTTTTATGTAAAAAGTATATATGCTACTGTGATTAGTCAAAGTTCCTAAAGTACTTACCTGCAATACCTTTCAAATGAGATATTACATGTAGAATTTGAACCTGTGGTTCTTAAAATAAACTAAGAAAAGATATTTTTCTATAACAAAACCTATTGGCTGGATTTGTCTCTGAGTGTGTGTTCCTCATTTATTGCCTGTGTGTATGTACAACAAATGCTTAACACTACTCCTTTGATAAGCCTACTGCTCGACCACACTACCACAAAATAGAGCATTAGTATTATCTCTTTTTGCCACTATCTTACCTCTAAGGGGAACCCTTGGACTCTGGGCATACTATTCCTTACTTTGAAATAGTGCATACAGAGCCAACTTCCTACAAGGAGGTATCGCCATTGTCTTCAAAGACTCCATCAGCGTCACCACCTCCACCGAAGACACCCCTCTCGCCGCTGAACATCTGCATTTTCAAATTCGCACCGACCCCAGGACCACCCTCAGAGGATCCCTCGTCTACCGCCCCCCCCGGACCGCGCGCCTCTTTCAGCGACGCCATCGCCAACTTCATCTCCCCGCATTCCCTCGCCTCGCCGGACTACATCCTCCTAGGCGACCTCAACTTCCATCTGGAACAAAACAACGACCCCAACACCACCGCCCTGCTCGCCAACCTCGGCCTCAAGCAACTGGTGAACACCGCCACCCACATCGCCGGACACACGCTTGACCCTATCTTCTCCGCCAGCAAACACATCTTCTTCAGCCACACCTCCGCTCTACACTGGACCGACCACAGCTGTGTCCACTTCACATTCCGACACGAGACCCGCCACCTCCGCACTCAACCCATCCCTCGTCGACAGTGGAACAAGATCCCCGAAGAGCAACTCTTCTCCGCACTCACCGCCAACCAACCCACCCTCACCACCGACCCCAACGACGCAGCCCTCAGCCTCACAAACTGGATCTCCAACTGCGCAGACAACCTTGCTCCCCTCAAACGCACGCATCGACAGACCAACACCAAAAAACCTCTCTGGTTCTCTGACACCCTCAAAGAATCAAAGAAAACTTGTCGCACCCTCGAGAAGGCCTGGTGCAAGGACCACACCGCTGACAACATGACCGCCCTCAAGAACGCTACCCGCGAACACCACCACCTGATCCGCGCTGCCAAAAGGAACTTTCTGATGGATACAACTACCTGTGGATTCCTCACCTGATGAATACTCCCATGGCGCCAGCATTTGACGGAAATCTTCTTACTAGTCTCTGCACGTCGACGAGGACGTCACTCTAGCCCACGCGACGCCGTCTGACGTCATACAGGCAATAAGAAGTCCTCGCCGACGTGCCGATGACAGTTCCCTTTTTTCCGTGCATTCGAAACGGTTATCTTCGAGGGAGTTACTGTTACCTTCGTGGTTACAGTGTATTGTCTGCTGCGTAGTCTTCTCTGCGGTAACAATGTCTCAGAGGAAGTCGGGTTTCAAGCCCTGTCGAGAGTGTGGGGGCAAGATGTCAGTTACAGATCCTCACTCCGACTGTCTATGGTGTTTGAGCTCCGACCACGACGTCTCGACTTGCGATTCATGTCAACACATGAATCCGAAGGCCCTCAAAGAGCGCGAGGCCAAGTTATTCATGGCAAAGTCAAAGAAGAAGGAGAAACATCATAAGAAGTCTTCTTCGCCAAGGTCTCACCGGCGTCATCGAGACTCCCGGCGCCGTAGAGACTCACGACGTCACTCCAGCAAGGAGTCTCATTCGAGGTCACCTTCGGCTCGGCGTCGGAGGACTTGGGAGGTCAGCCCCACGGTCACGCCGCATCCATCGACGCCGTTGCCCTCTCCGGCGTCACCGACTTCACCTGGTCAGGCGTCAGTGATTGAGGTGGTGCAGCCTCTTGTGTTTTCTCCGGCGTCGCAGACGTCGAGGCCGGCGTCGGGGTCGCCTTCGATCCAGGCACCCCAGTATCCGGCTTTTCCCACTCCTGGAGCCGATAGTACCGCGTTTCTTAATGCGATGTATACCATCTTTCAGCAGATGGCTCCAGGAGCTGTTCCGGCTGGTCCTTCGGGGCCCTTGGCCTTTTCGTTGGGTGATCCTGCGCCTCTTCGGCCGGCACCCTTTATGCCCTTTCTCCCTTTTGGGAATGTGGGCTCGGCGCCGGTGCCGGCGGCCGCTCCGGTGGCTTCGGATGTTTCGGCCCCGGAGGTTGCCCCTCCGTCGAAGTCAGGATTTTGCCCTGTGACTCCGGTTGGTCCATCGGCTCCAAGACCTCGTCCTCCGGCTCCTGCCTCGGCGCCGAAGCTGCCTGTGGCGCCGGACGCGGCGTCAGATGCTTCTGGAGATCGGCGCCGTTCTTCGACGTCGGCGGAGGCCATGTCGACTCCGCGTATCGAGGAGAGACTTCATTCGAGGAGGCGTGCTCTCCGTCTTTTAGAAGAGCAAGAGTACCAGCGAGTCCTAGAGGAGGGAGAGATTGAGGACTCTGGAGACGGACTGCATGGTCTGGATATAGCCAGTGGGCTGGACACTTCCCCTGAGTGGGACCTTTCATCTCCAGGGGAATATACGGAGGAGGCTGCTTCCTTTCATGCTGTGGTGAGGAAGGCAGCGAGCTTTTTGGACCTGCCTTTGCCGGTGGCAGAGGCAAAGCAGAATTTGCTGACAGAGGTATTGCATCCGGCCTCTGCTGCAGCTGAGCCTCTCTTGCCATTTAATGAGGCTTTGCTGGATCCGGTGTTGGAGGTGTGGAAGAAGCCGGTGTCTTCCTCGGCCGTTCATAGGGCTGTGGCCAGGAGGTATCGAGCTGCACCATCTGACCCTGGCTTTCTCTCTAGACACCCTACGCCGGAGAGCTTGGTGGTGCAAGCCTCCTGTTCCTCAAAGTCAGCGCCTGGTTCCTTCCCGACGGTGCCTGGAGACAGAGACTCCAAGAAACTGGATGCGCAGTCCAAGAAAATATTTTCGTCATGCAGTTTGGCGTTGAAGGCCACCAACGCCACGTGCATTCTGGGGAGGTACATCCATGCGCTGATGGATGATATTTCGTCTTCATTCACGGAGCTTCCCCAGGGTCTTTTGGATGTGGTCTCGGACGCCCAGGCTGCCGCGACCCAGATTATCCAGTCTGGGCTGGACACGACCGACTCGGTGGCCAGGGCGATGGGCACGGCTGTGGTGGCAAGAAGACAGGCCTGGCTCCGAAACTCAGGGTTCTCTGCGGATGTGCAGTCGACCCTGCTGGACCTCCCGTTTGATGGGGACAGACTGTTTGGAGCCAAGGCAGATTCGGCCTTGGAACGATTTAAGGAGAGCAGAGCCACAGCCAAATCGTTAGGACTGCAAGCTCCTTCTTCCTCTGCCTCTTCTAGAATTTTCAGGAGGTTTCGGGGATTTGGGCGTGGCTCTTATTCCTCTTCCTTTCGGGGGAGGTTCCAGCAACCCGCCTCTTCCCTCCCCTATAGGTCATTTAGAGGGAGGGGGAGGGGTGGGGTCCGTACCAGAGGAGCCTCTCAACAGCACTCTGCCTCTTCCTCGTCCTCTGGAGGGGTGCAGCAGGGGAAGCAGCCTTAGGCTTCCACCGTTTCCCACTCACTCCTCTCCTGTAGGGGGAAGATTACAGCGTTTTCTCCACAAGTGGAGGTCTATCACAACGGACACTTGGGTTCTCGGCATTGTGGGAAAAGGCTACGCCCTTCCCTTTCGGGAGTTCCCGCCCCTCATCCCGCCCCGCCCATCTTATTGTTCAGAAGAACACCTCCTGTTGCTAGAACAGGAGGTTCAAGTCCTCCTTTCAAAGGGCGCGGTAGAGTTGGTCCCAGAGCAGGAAAAGGGTCGAGGTTGTTACTCAAGATACTTCCTGATTCCCAAAAAGGATGGTCAGTTGAGACCAATCCTGGATCTGAGGATCTTGAATTGGTTCCTCAAACAGGAAAAGTTCAAGATGCTGACCCTAGCACAGGTGCTTTTGGCGTTGAACAAGGAAGATTGGATGGTGTCTGTCGACTTGCAGGATGCTTACTTTCATATCCCGATACTCAAGTCGCACAGGAAGTATCTCCGGTTTGTGGTAGGGTCGCAGCACTATCAGTTTGCGGTCCTCCCGTTTGGTCTTACTTCAGCACCTCGAGTCTTCACAAAGGTGATGTCAGTGGTTGCGGCGGAGCTCAGAAGGAAGGGGATAGCAGTATTCCCTTACTTGGACGACTGGTTGATCAAAGCCAAGTCCCCGGAGCTTGTGTCGCATCATCTGCAGTCAACAACCCAGTTGTTGTTCGACCTGGGCTTTTCGGTGAACGTGCCCAAATCTCACCTGGAGCCCTCTCAGCGCCTCCTGTTCATAGGGGCAGTACTGGATACAACATTGAGTCGAGCCTTTCCTCCGCCTCAGCGGATTCAAGATATTCAGGAATTGGTTCCAATGTTTCGAAATGGAGCGGTAGTTCCAGTCCTCAAGGTCCTTCGTCTGCTCGGTCTGTTCGCCTCCTGCATTCTGTTGGTCACGCATGCTCGCTGGCACATGAGGGCTCTTCAGTGGTGCCTCCGAAGGCAGTGGTCTCAACACAAGGGAGATTTAGAAGGTACTGTCAAGATCTCCAGAGATGCTGCTGTGGAATTGAAGTGGTGGATTGCGGGCAACAATCTTTCACAGGGGAAGCCGTTCGCGCAGTCGCCACCAGTGGCCACGGTAATAACGGATGCCTCCACCCTAGGATGGGGAGCTCATATGGGGGATCTGGAGATCAAAGGGCTTTGGTCTCCAGAGGAACAGGTGTTTCATATCAATCTGTTGGAGTTACGGGCTGTACGTTTGGCTCTCAAGGCCTTCCTCCCATCCCTTCGTGGTCAGTCGGTACAGGTCCTGACGGACAATACTACCACGATGTGGTACATAAACAAACAGGGAGGAGTAGGGTCGTACCTTCTCTGCAGAGAAGCTCTTCGGCTATGGTCCTGGGCAAAGGACCATCAGATTTGCTTGGTGGCAAATCATCTGGCCGGGGTCTTGAATGTACGTGCGGACAGTCTCAGTCGCCAATTCTCGGCAGACCACGAGTGGCGTCTCCATCCAGATCAAGTCTGTTTAATCTTCCAGATGTGGGGGTTTCCTCGGATAGATCTGTTTGCCACTCGGGAGAACGCGCATTGCCCGTTATTCTGCAGCCTCCAGTATCCGATGCAGGGAGCGTTGGGGGACGCGTTTCAGATAACCTGGTGCGACCAGTTGCTTTACGCGTTTCCCCCTATACCCTTGATTCCTCGAGTGTTGAGGAAAATTCGCCAAGACCGGGCCCAAGTCATCTTAATAGCTCCGGATTGGCCAAGGAGGGTATGGTACTCCGACCTTCTCCAACTCTCACTGTGCCCTCCGCTCCGTCTCCCTCTCAGGGCAGACCTCCTCTCGCAGTCGCAGGGGCAGGTTTTACACCCCAACCTCCAGAGTCTGCACCTACATGCTTGGAGATTGAACGGGGCAACCTGAGTTCCTTCTCTCTCCCGCCTGATGTAGTGGATGTTATCTTAGCGGCCAGGCGACACTCCACTAAATCTATCTACGCTAATAGGTGGTCTAAATTTGTTATGTGGTGTGGAGAGAGACAGATTGATCCCTTACATGCTCATCTGTCACATGTTTTGTCTTTTGCACTGTCTCTAGCGCAGAAAGGTTGTGCAGTAGCTACCATTAAGGGTTATTTGTCGGCCTTGTCAGCCTTCATTTGTCTTCCAGACCAACCATCGTTATTTAAATCCCCTATTGTTCTCAGATTCTTGAAAGGTCTTCTGAATCAATATCCTCCAAAACCATTCGTTATGCCTCAATGGGATTTGTCCTTGGTCCTGACTTTCCTTATGGGGTCCCCTTTTGAGCCTATGCATTCTTGCCCCTTAAGGTATTTGGTTATTAAAACAGTATTCCTGGTAGCTATAACATCTGCAAGGAGAGTGAGTGAGTTGCAGGCCTTATCGGTTAAACCCCCTTATATAACGTTTTATGGGGATAAGGTGGTGTTGAGGACCAAGGCTGCTTTCCTTCCGAAGGTTGTTTCACCCTTCCATTTGGCTCAGACAATCACTTTGTCCACGTTTTATCCTCCGCCTCATCCTTCAAAGGAGGAAGAAAGACTACATCGCCTGGACCCAAAAAGGGCGTTGAGCTTCTATATCGACAGAATGAAGGATATCAGGCTGGAGGATCAGCTGTTTGTCGGATACGTGGGCAAGAGGAGAGGAAAGGCAGTCCACAAGAGAACACTCTCCAGGTGGGTTGTTCTTTGCATTAAAATCTGTTACTCTTTGGCAAAGAAGGATCCGCCTGAGGGCATTAGAGCTCACTCCACCAGAGCTAAGTCGGCCTCTTCGGCCTTGGCCAGGGGTGTTCCTGTGGTTGACATCTGCAAGGCCGCAACTTGGTCGTCCCTTCACACTTTTGTGAAACATTACTGTTTGGACTCTGAGGTCAGAAGGGACGGTCATTTTGCACGGTCAGTGCTGCAGGATTTCTTGGTTTGACCATTTAGGCACCCACCGCCGGGCGTGGTACTGCTTTGGGACTCTATTCATCAGGTGAGGAATCCACAGGTAGTTGTATCCATCAGAAGAACGAGTTACTTACCTTCGGTAACGACTTTTCTGGTGGATACATTAGCTACCTGTGGATTCCTCACGGTCCCACCCGCCTCCCCGTTGCCTTTTTGGTCTCTCCAAGCAATCCTTGAGTGTGCTCCTTTTGGTCTTCAAAGTTGCAATACATTTTGCATGTATGATATTTGTATATATGTGTATATTTATATATAAATCTATATATATATTGGGTATATACATGATTCGTATGTATAAATATATTTATTTGTTTAAAAAAAAAAAAAAAAAAAAAAAAAAAGGTTATATTAAATCTACAGCTATTTTATTGCAATGTTGTGTGATTTACAATATTAAGAGATGTTGCTTTGCTCTTTCATTGCATTGGGTTATTATTATTATTCTCATGCACGTAAAAAATGTTGGTACTGTCATCGGCACGTCGGCGAGGACTTCTTATTGCCTGTATGACGTCAGACGGCGTCGCGTGGGCTAGAGTGACGTCCTCGTCGACGTGCAGAGACTAGTAAGAAGATTTCCGTCAAATGCTGGCGCCATGGGAGTATTCATCAGGTGAGGAATCCACAGGTAGCTAATGTATCCACCAGAAAAGTCGTTACCGAAGGTAAGTAACTCGTTCTTTTCACCGACAGACTGGACAAAAACAGCCACAACAGCAGAGAACTCTTCAGCATCATCAAGGAGTTCTCCAACCCCATCGCCAACGCCGTCACGCCCTCACAGGATTTGTGCGAATCCCTCGCCACCTTCTTCCATCGCAAGATCAGCGACCTCCACGACAGCTTCGGACACCAGACCCAACCAAACACCACCGAACCCGCACCCCCGGCCATCACCCTCAACAACTGGACCCACATCAACACTGAAGAAACCAAATCCATCATGAACTCTATCCACTCCGGCGCCCCTTCGGACCCCTGCCCTCACTTCATCTTTAATAAAGCCGACGACATCATCGCCCCACACCTCCAGGCTGTCAACAACTCCTCTTTTTCTTCTGCTACCTTCCCCGAATGCTGGAAACACGCCGAAGTCAACGCCCTACTAAAGAAACCTACGGCTGACCCGAGCGACCTGAAAAACTTCCGCCCCATCTCTCTCCTGCCTTTCCCAGCCAAGGTAATAGAGAAGACCGTCAACAAACAGCTGACCACCTTCCTGGAAAACAACAATCTGCTCGACCCTTCACAAACCGGATTCCGAAGCAACCACAGCACGGAAACCGCCCTCATCTCAGTCACAGACGACATCAGAACCCTGATGGACAACGGTGAAACAGTCGCCCTCATCCTCCTCGACCTCTCGGCTGCCTTCGACACTGTCTGTCACCGCACCCTAATCACCCGCCTCCGCTCTACCGGGATCCAAGGCCAGGCCCTGGACTGGATCGCCTCCTTCCTCTCAAACCGTTCCCAAAGAGTTTACCTCCCTCCGTTTCGCTCAGACCCCACCGAGATCATCTGCGGCGTACCTCAAGGCTCATCGCTCAGCCCGACACTCTTCAATGTCTACATGAGCCCCCTCGCCAACATCGTACGCAAGCACGACATCATCATCACCTCCTACGCCGACGACACCCAACTTATACTCTCCCTCACCAAGGACCCCGCCAGCGCCAAGACCAACCTACAAGAGGGTATGAAGGACGTCGCAGATTGGATGAGGCTCAGCCGCCTAAAGCTGAACTCTGAAAAAACGGAAGTCCTCATCCTCAGCAACACCCCGTCCGCCTGGGACGACTCCTGGTGGCCCACGGCCCTCGGCACCGCACCGACCCCCCACAGACCACGCCCGCAACCTCGGCTTCATCTTGGACCCTCTTCTCACCATGACCAAGCAAGTTAACGCTGTGTCCTCCGCCTGCTTCCTCACCCTCCGCATGCTCCGCAAGATCTTCTGCTGGATCCCCGCCGACACTAGAAAAAACGTGACCCACGCCCTCGTCACGAGCCGCCTGGACTACAGCAACACCCTCTACGCTGGGACCACAGCCAAACTCCAAAATCGCCTGCAACGCATCCAAAACGCCTCGGCCCGCCTCATCCTCGACGTACCCCGCAACAGCCACATCTCCGCTCACCTGAGACACCTGCATTGGCTCCCAGTCAGCAAAAGGATCACCTTTCGACTTCTCACCCATGCACACAAAGCCCTCCACAACAAGGGACCGGAATACCTCAACCGACGCCTCCGCTTCTACGTTCCCACCTGCCTCCTCCGTTCCTCTGGCCTCACGCTCGCTGCCGTCCCTCGCATCCGCCGCTCCACGGCGGGTGGGAGATCTTTCTCCTTCCTGGCGGCCAAGACCTGGAACTCCCTCCCCACCAGCCTCAGGACCACTCCGCATTCCGGAGACTCCTAAAAACCTGGCTTTTCGAGCAGCAGTAACCCCCCCCCTTTCCCCTAGCGCCTTGAGACCCGCACGGGTGAGTAGCGCGCTTTATGAATGTTAATGATTTGATTTGATCTGTATCCTGAACTCTTGAGCACCTCACATCCCCTCAGAGTCTACACCAATGCCTAAAGATTCAAGGATGCAATTACTATCCCTCCTCCTTACTGCGGTCCTTCATCTCCACCACCTTTTCCACTGTCCTCTCCTCCTTCTCTCCCTCGCCATATTCCCCTCAAGGGTCTCCAGACTCTTACTCAGATGTGGGCAGGTCCCTGCACCCATACAGAGGATAGCAAGGATCCATTCCATTCTCAGCCTAGGGACTGTCCATGGGAGGACTACGACATTGAACAACCAGATGATACAGATTTACATCACATCCCAATAAAGACGTCCCCGGACGATGTTATAACTTATCACACTAAAAATATATACAAAATTACTGACCGTGTGCTTCTGCTTCAGTCATGCTATCGGGTCTAAGGTGTGGTCTTTGCTGAAATATACGAAACACCTTCATCTGATAAAGCCTTCTAGCTGCAGATTCCTTACCTTAGAATATTTCGCAGGATATTTTTCAGAAATACTGTTGCACACTGGTAGGTGGCATCGTTTGGCTCTGCGTGGTGTCGTCATTGGAAATGGATTGCCACTTAGTCTCTTTTTGACTTAATTTTTCGACCGTTTTGTCGAACTCGAACCAGTGTGGCTCTTTTCCCACATTTTTGTTTGAGGTTGTCTCTGAAGAAACCTACTGGTTTCAAACCTTGTGGTGTCTTCCACAGGCAAGTGTTGGTGATAGAACCCACCTGGCATGTCTGTGGTGTCTCAAGAGGGACTATGACTCCAAGGCCTGTGCAAATTGCAGGACCATGAATCCAAAGGCAGATGGCAAGCGGGCCATGAGCGGTGGCCTCTTGCCAGTCAACTCTGCACCGCTTCAGTTCTCATTTGCGACAGAGGTCCCAGTCTCTTGCATCAATCATCTTTGCGATCCCTGACTAATTCAGGTGAGTCCCACAAGAAGAAAAACAAGAAGATGAAGTGTTCTTTGACTTACGCCTGACCCTTTTATTGGGCAAGGGACAAGAACAACGCCAGAAGTCCAGGCCCTGCTCCCATGTAATCTATGTGGAGCCCCTGTCTGACACGCTCCACGCCCCCTCAAGCTTCTTGGACCTGGAGCGCCCCCTGCTCAACTTAGAGAATTTTATGAGGCCATGAGTGTCATTTTTGGGTGCTGAGCACCTCTGGATTGCCTTTGGGCCCCATGTGTTGGGGCTCGGCTGGCAGGTCCTCTCTTGGCACCAGTTAATCCCTCAAGATCCTGTGGTGGATACGGACTGGCCTGGGCTTCTGCCCTGGAGTCAATTACAGTGGCGCCAAACCCATTGTGATTCCCAGCTCCGATATGGAGCCTGACCAGAATCACATGATATTGGTTCCAGCGCAGACTAGGACTGCACACCCTAAATTGGAGATGGAACACAACTTCCATGAAGGTCCCTCAAAGGAACACAAATTGAGAGGATCAGAGGATCCCTAGTGCTATTCCGGCCCATTAGCAGAGTCATGGCTGATGCCAATTGTCTGGGCACC
The DNA here is from genome assembly GCF_031143425.1 of Pleurodeles waltl. NCBI lineage: Eukaryota > Metazoa > Chordata > Amphibia > Caudata > Salamandridae > Pleurodeles > Pleurodeles waltl. Next base: position 1,800,094,074 of record NC_090444.1, on the reverse strand, counting down.
TCACCAGACACTGGCCTCCTCTCTCCTCCTACAGTGATTATGGAAGAAGGGGCTTTGTTTGCAACAATAGTACGGAAGGCAGCTGAGGTCTTGGACCTTCAGTTTACCACATTTGTGGTCAAGACCAGTGTCTTGACAGATGCGTCCCCCTCAGAAGGCCTACTCCTCTTCAGTGAGGCCCTCACTGATGTCATACTCGAAGACTGGGCCAAGCCCTGTATAGCACTCCTGTGCACAGGACTATTTCCTACTGCCATTGCCCCCCTCCCATGTACCCAATGTAAGGAAATGGCTCCCTGTTGTAATTACCCCCCACTTTTTGCCTGATACTGATGCTGACTTGACTGAGAAGTGGGCTGGGACCCTGCTAACCAGGCCCCAGCACCAGTGTTCTTTCACCTAAAATGTACTATTGTCTCCACAATTGGCACAACCCTGGCACCCAGGTAAGTCCCTTGTAACTGGTACCCCTGGTACCAAGGGCCCTGTTGCCAGGGAAGGTTTCTAAGGGCTGCAGCATGTCTTATGCTACCCTAGGGATCCCTCACTCAGCACAGACACACTGCTTGCCAGCTTGTGTGTGCTGGTGGGGAGAAAATGACTAAGTCGACATGGCACTCCCCTCAGGGTGCCATGCCAACCTCACACTGCATGTGGCATGGGTAAGTCACCCCTCTAGCAGGCCTTACAGCCCTAAGGCAGGGTGCACTATACCACAGGTGAGGGCATAGGTGCATGAGCACTATGCCCCTACAGTGTCTAAGCAAAACCTTAGACATTGTAAGTGCAGGGTAGCCATAAGAGATATGGTCTGGGAATCTGTCAAAAACTGACTCCACAGCTCCATAATGGCTACACTGAATACTGGGAAGTTTGGTATCAAACTTCTCAAAATAATAAACCCACACTGATGCCAGTGTTGGATTTATTAAACAATCCACACAGAGGGCATCTTAAAGATGCCCCCTGTATTTTACCCAATTGTTCAGTGCAGGACTGACTGGTCTGGGCCAGCCTGCTGCTGAGAGAAGAGTTTCTGACCCCATGTGGTGAGGGCCTTTGTGCTCTCTGAGGACAGAAACAAAAGCCTGCTCTGGGTGGAGGTGCTTCACACCTCCCCCTGCAGGAACTGTAATACCTAGCAGTGAGCCTCAAAGGCTCAGGCTTCGTGTTACAATGCCCCAGGGCACTACAGATAGTGGAGATGCCCACCCCCCTGGACACAGCCCCCACGTCTGGCGGCAAGACCAGGGGAGATAATAAGAAAAACAAGGAGGAGTCACCCACCAGTCAGGACAGCCCCTAAGGTGCACTGAGCTGAGGTGACCCCTGCCTTTAGAAATCCTCCATCTTGGTTTTGGAGGATTCCCCCAATAGGATTAGGGATGTGCCCCCCTCCCCTCAGGGAGGAGGCACAAAGAGGGTGTAGCCACCCTCCAGGACAGTAGCCATTGGCTACTGCCCTCCCAGACCTAAACACACCCCTAAATTGAGTATTTAGGGGCTCCCCAGAACCTAGGAAACTAGATTCCTGCAACCTGAAGTCGAAGAAGGACTGCTGACCTGAAAGCCCTGCAGAGAAGACGGAGACACCAACTGCTTTGTCACCAGCCCTACCGGCCTGTCTCTCCACTTCGAGAAAAACAGCGACGCGTCGCCCAGGGTCTAGCGACCTCTGAAGCCTCAGAGGACTACCCTGCATCTAAAAGGACCAAGAACTCCAGAGGACAGCGGCTCTGCTCCAAAGAAGAAACAACTTTGCAACAAAGAAACAAACTTTAAAGGACTGCACGTTTCCCGCCGGAAGCGTGAGACTTTCCACTCTGCACCCGACGCCCCCGACTCGACCTGCGGAGAAACACTACAGGGAGGACTTCCCGGCGACTGCGACCCTGTGAGTAGCCAGAGTTGACCCCCCTGAGTCCCCCCAGCGATGCCTTCAGAGGGAATCCAGAGGCTCCCCCTGACCGCGACTGCCTGCTTTTAAGAACCAGACGCCTGGTAAACCCACTGCACCTGTGTAGGAAAGTACCATCTTGCCTGGCATGTTACCCTCATTTTTCACTGTATATATGTTGTTTTAGTTGTATGTGTCAGTGGGACCCTGTTCACCAGGGCCCCAGTGCTCATAAGTGTGCCTGAATGTGTTACCTGTGTAGTGACTAACTGTCTCACTGAGGCTCTGCTAATCAGAACCTCAGTGGTTATGCTCTCTCATTTCTTTCTAAATTGTCACTAACAGGCTAGTGACCAATTTTACCAATTTACATTGGCTTACTGGAACACCCTTATAATTCCCTAGTATATGGTACTGAGGTACCCAGGGTATTGGGGTTCCAGGAGATCCCTATGGGCTGCAGCATTTCTTTTGCCACCCATAGGGAGCTCTGACAATTCTTACACAGGCCTGCCACTGCAGCCTGAGTGAAATAACGTCCACGTTATTTCACAGCCATTTTACACTGCACTTAAGTAACTTATAAGTCACCTATATGTCTAACCTTTACCTGGTAAAGGTTAGGTGCAAAGTTACTTAGTGTGAGGGCACCCTGGCACTAGCCAAGGTGCCCCCACATTGTTCAGAGCCAATTCCCTGAACTTTGTGAGTGCGGGGACACCATTACACGCGTGCACTTATAGGTCAATACCTATATGTAGCTTCACAATGGTAACTCCGAATATGGCCATGTAACATGTCTAAGATCATGGAATTGCCCCCTCTATGCCATCCTGGCATGGTTGGCACAATTCGATGATCCCAGTGGTCTGTAGCACAGACCCTGGCACTGCCAAACTGCCTCTCCTGGGGTTTCACTGCAGCTGCTGCTGCTGCCAACCCCTCAGACAGGTTTCTGCCTTCCTGGGGTCAAGCCAGGCTTGTCCCAGGATGGCAGAACAAAGGACTTCCTCTGAGAGAGGGTGTTACACCCTCTCCCTTTGGAAAATGGTGTGAAGGCAGGGGAGGGGTAGCCTCCCCCAGCCTCTGGAAATGCTTTCTTGGGCACAGATGTGCCCAATTCTGCATAAGCCAGTCTACACCGGTTCAGGGACCCCTTAGCCCCTGCTCTGGCGCGAAACTGGACAAAGGAAAGGGGAGTGACCACTCCCCTGACCTGCACCTCCCCTGGGAGGTGTCCAGAGCTCCTCCAGTGTGCTCCAGACCTCTGCCATCTTGGAAACAGAGGTGCTGCTGGCACACTGGACTGCTCTGAGTGGCCAGTGCCACCAGGTGACGTCAGAGACTCCTTCTGATAGGCTCCTTCAGGTGTTAGTAGCCTATCCTCTCTCCTAGGTAGCCAAACCCTCTTTTCTGGCTATTTAGGGTCTCTGTCTCTGGGGAAACTTTAGATAACGAATGCAAGAGCTCAGCCGAGTTCCTCTGCATCTCTCTCTTCACCTTCTGATAAGGAATCGACTGCTGACCGCGCTGGAAGCCTGCAAACCTGCAACATAGTAGCAAAGACGACTACTGCAACTCTGTAACGCTGATCCTGCCGCCTTCTCGACTGTTTTCCTGTCTGTGCATGCTGTGGGGGTAGTCTGCCTCCTCTCTGCACCAGAAGCTCCGAAGAAATCTCCTGTGGGTCGACGGAATCTTCCCCCTGCAACCGCAGGCACCAAAAAGCTGCATTACCGGTCCCTTGGGTCTCCTCTCAGCACGACGAGCGAGGTCCCTCGAATCCAGCAACTCTGTCCAAGTGGCCCCCACAGTCCAGTGACTCTTCAGTCCAAGTTTGGTGGAGGTAAGTCCTTGCCTCACCTCGCTGGGCTGCATTGCTGGGAACCGCGACTTTTGCAGCTACTCCGGCCCCTGTGCACTTCCGGCGGAAATCCTTCGTGCACAGCCAAGCCTGGGTCCACGGCACTCTAACCTGCATTGCACGACTTTCTAAGTTGGTCTCCGGCGACGTGGGACTCCTTTGTGTAACTTCGGGTGAGCACCGTTTCACGCATCCTCGTAGTGCCTGTTTCTGGCACTTCTCCGGGTGCTACCTGCTGCTGAGAGGGCTCCTTGTCTTGCTCGACGTCCCCTCTCTCTCCTGGTCCAATTTGCGACCTCCTGGTCCCTCCAGGGCCACAGCAGCGTCCACAAACGCTAACCGCACGATTTGCAGCTAGCAAGGCTTGTTTGCGTTCTTTCGGCGGGAAAACACTTCTGCACGACTCTCCACGGCGAGAGGGATCCGTCCACCAAAGGGGAAGTCTCTAGCCCTTTTCGTTCCTGCAGAAACCGCAGCTTCTTCTGTCCAGTCGAAGCTTCTTTGCACCCGCAGCTGGCATTTCCTGGGCATATGCCCCTCTCCGACTTGCTTGTGACTTTTGGACTTGGTCCCTTTGTTCCACAGGTACCCTAGATTGGAAATCCACAGTTGTTGCATTGTTGGTTTGTGTCTTTCCTGCATTATTCCTCTAACACGACTTCTTTGTCCTTAGGGGAACTTCAGTGCACTTTGCACTCACTTTTCAGGGTCTTGGGGAGGGCTAATTTTCTAACTCTCACTATTTTCTAATAGTCCCAGCGACCCTCTACAAGGTCACATAGGTTTGGGGTCCATTCGTGGTTCGCATTCCACTTTTGGAGTATATGGTTTGTGTTGCCCCTATCCCTATGTGTCCCCATTGCATCCTATTGTAACTATACATTGTTTGCACTGTTTTCTAAGACTATACTGCATATTTTTGCTATTGTGTATATATATCTTGTGTATATTTCCTATCCTCTCACTGAGGGTACACTCTAAGATACTTTGGCATATTGTCATAAAAATAAAGTACCTTTATTTTTAGTATAACTGTGTATTGTGTTTTCTTATGATATTGTGCAAGTGACACTTGTGGTACTGTAGTAGCTTCACACGTCTCCTAGTTCAGCCTAAGCTGCTCTGCTAAGCTACCATTATCTATCAGCCTAAGCTGCTAGACACCCTATACACTAATAAGGGATAACTGGGCCTGGTGCAAGGTGCAAGTACCCCTTGGTACTCACTACAAGCCAGTCCAGCCTCCTACATTGGTTGTGCAGTGGTGGGATAAGTGCTTTGAGACTACTTACCACTCTTGTCATTGTACTTTTCATAAGAGAAAAATATACAAAACAAGGTCAGTGTATATACACATAGCCAAAAAGTTTTGCATTTCCTCTTTTCACTCTTTTCTAAGTGCTGAAAAGTACTTCTAAAACTTTCAAAAAGTTCTTAAAAGTTTACAAAGTTTTTTTTCTGTCTTTCTAAAAAGTTCTGAAAACTTTTTTCTCTTTTTCTATCACTTTAACTCTCTCTAAAAATGTCTGGCACAGGCCAAAATGTTGATCTGTCCAAACTTGCATATGGTCACCTTAGCTGGAAAGGAGCAAGGAGTCTCTGCATAGAGAGAGGTTTGAGTGTAGGGAAGAATCCTTCTTTGGAATTATTGCTTAACATGCTTAGAGAACAAGATAAGGCCATAGGGGCCACATCTGTTGAAAAAGTAGCAAATGGTTCCCAATCTGATCCAGGGAGTCCCCCAGGAAAAGATTCAGGAAAGAAACTTCCTAGCCTGCCCAATACTAGACAGTCTAGCATAGTTGGTCATGATGGAGAGCCTCACCATACAAATAGTGTTGTCTCACATCATAGCAAAAGCATTTATTCTCACCATACTGGTAGTGATGTTTCTGTTAGCCAAGCTGTTAGGGTGGCTTCTGTAAGGGACAGGTCTCCTTCTGTTCATTCTTCTGTGTCTAAGAATGTCCCTCCCACCAACCCTGATGACAGAATGTTAGAGAGGGAACTCAATAAGTTGAGAGTGGAACAAACCAGACTGAAGCTTAAAAAGCAACAGCTGGATTTGGATAGACAGTCTTTTGAACTAGAGAAAGAAAGACAGAAGTTGGGTTTAGATACCCATGGTGGCAGCAGCAGTATTCCCCATAGTCATCCTGCAAAAGAGCATGATTCCAGGAATCTGCATAAGATAGTTCCCCCTTATAAGGAGGGGGATGACATTAACAAGTGGTTTGCTGCACTTGAGAGGGCCTGTGTTGTACAGGATGTCCCTCAAAGGCAGTGGGCTGCTATCCTATGGCTATCCTATGGCTATCATTTAGTGGAAAAGGTAGGGATAGGCTCCTTACTGTGAACGAAAATGATGCTAATAATTTCCAAGTTCTTAAGAATGCACTCCTGGATGGTTATGGCTTAACCACTGAACAGTACAGGATAAAGTTCAGAGAGACCAAAAAGGAGTCTTCACAAGACTGGGTTGATTTCATTGACCATTCAGTGAAGGCCTTGGAGGGGTGGTTACATGGCAGTAAAGTTACTGATTATGACAGCCTGTATAACTTGATCCTGAGAGAGCATATTCTTAATAATTGTGTGTCTGATTTGTTGCACCAGTACTTGGTGGACTCTGATCTGACCTCTCCCCAAGAATTGGGAAAGAAGGCAGACAAATGGGTCAGAACAAGAGTGAACAGAAAAGTTCATACAGGGGGTGACAAAGATGGCAACAAAAAGAAGGATGGTAAGTCTTCTGACAAGGGTGGGGACAAATCTAAAAATGAGTCTTCATCAGGCCCACAAAAACACTCTGGTGGGGGTGGTGGGCCCAAATCCTCTTTTAATCAGAACAAGGAAAAGAAACCATGGTGCTATTTATGTAAAATAAAAGGCCATTGGACAACAGATCCCAGTTGTCCAAAGAAAGGCACCAATGCTCCTACCACTACAACCCCTACTGCTACCCCTAGTGTCCCTACTAATAGCAGTGGTGGTGGGAGCAAACCTACTAATAGCCAATCCAAGGGAGTAGCTGGGCTCACTATTGGTAACTTAGTTGGGGTTGGCCTTGTTAGGGAGGCCACAGAGGCTGTGTTGGTCTCTGAGGGGGCTATTGATTTAGCCACCTTAGCTGCTTGTCCCCTTACTATGGATAAGTACAAGCAGCTACCCCTAATAAATGGTGTTGAGGTTCAGGCCTACAGGGACACTGGTGCCAGTGTGACTATGGTCATAGAGAAACTGGTCCACCCTGAACAACACCTACTTGGTCACCAGTACCAAGTAACCGATGCTCACAACAACACACTTAACCACCCCATGGCTGTTGTTAATCTCAACTGGGGGGGGGTTACTGGTCCAAAGAAAGTTGTTGTAGCTTCAGATTTACCTGTAGACTGTCTATTAGGGAACGATTTGGAGACATCAGCTTGGTCAGATGTGGAGTTGGAGGCCCATGCAGCAATGCTGGGCATTCCAGGGCATATTTTTGCTTTGACAAGGGCTCAGGCCAAAAAGCAAAAAGGACAGGGAAGCTTGGATCCTGGAACAATGGACCAAGTGCTCCCTAAAGCTAGGGCTAGTAGAAGCAAACCACTTCCTACTATCCCTCCCTCTACAGTGGATTCAACTTCAAGGAAGAAGAATTCCCTCCCTGTGCAGAACCTACACCAGAGGAGCTTCAAGCAGACACTGCTGAGCTTTTGGGAGAAGGGGGGCCTGCCAGAGAGGAGCTGAGTGTGGCACAGCAAACCTGTCCCACATTAGAGGGTCTCAGACAGCAAGCTGTCAAACAGGCTAATGGGGATGTCAGTGACTCTCACAGAGTTTACTGGGAGGACAACCTCTTGTACACTGAGCATAGGGATCCTAAACCTGGAGCTGCCAGGAGATTAGTGATTCCTCAGGAGTACAGAAAGTTCCTCCTAACACTGGCACATGACATTCCCCTAGCTGGGCATCTAGGACAAATGAAAACTTGGGACAGACTGGTTCCATTGTTTCATTGGCCTAGGATGTCTGAGGACACAAAGGAATTTTGTAAGTCCTGTGAAACCTGTCAAGCCAATGGCGAGACAGGTGGCACCCCAAAGGCACCCCTTATTCCACTGCCTGTGGTTGGGGTTCCCTTTGAAAGGGTAGGGGTTGACATAGTTGGCCCCCTTGACCCTCCTACTGCTTCAGGCAATAGATTTATCTTGGTGGTAGTGGACCATGCCACAAGATACCCTGAAGCAATTCCTTTAAGGACCACTACAGTACCTGCAGTGGCAAAGGCCCTCCTGGGAATATTTTCTAGGGTGGGCTTCCCAAAGGAAGTAGTATCAGACAGGGGAAGCAATTTCATGTCTGCATACTTAAAGGCCATGTGGAAGGAGTGTGGTGTAACTTACAAGTTCACTACACCCTATCATCCACAAACAAATGGACTGGTGGAGAGATTTAATAAAACTCTCAAAGGCATGATTATGGGTCTCCCTGAAAAACTCCGCAGGAGATGGGATATCCTTCTACCATGCCTCCTTTTTGCCTACAGGGAGGTACCCCAGAAAGGAGTGGGCTTCAGCCCCTTTGAACTTCTTTTTGGACACCCTGTTAGGGGTCCACTCACACTTGTAAAGGAGGGTTGGGAACAACCTTTAAAAGCTCCTAAACAGGATATTGTGGATTATGTACTTGGCCTCAGATCAAGGATGGCTGAGTACATGAAAAAGGCCAGTAAAAACCTTCAGGCCAGCCAAGAGCTCCAGAAGCAATGGCATGATCAGGAGGCTGTTTTGGTTCAGTACCAACCAGGGCAGAAAGTGTGGGTCTTGGAGCCTGTGGCCCCAAGAGCACTTCAAGATAAATGGAGTGGGCCCCACACAATTGTTGAGAAAAAGGGTGAAGTCACCTATTTAGTTGACTTAGGCACTGCAAGGAGTCCCCTTAGGGTATTCCATGTAAACCGCCTGAAACCCTACTATGACAGGGCTGATCTCACCCTGCTCATGGCAACAGATGAGGGACAGGAAGAAGACAGTGATCCTCTACCTGATCTCTTCTCTTCCACAGAACAAGATGCTCTTGTGGAAGGTGTAGTTTTGGCTGATTGTCTTACTGCTGAGCAGAAAGACAATTGCATAAACCTCCTAGATCAATTCTCTGAACTCTTCTCTACTGTGCCAGGTACCACTTATTGGTGTGAGCACACTATAGATACTGGAGACAGTTTACCTGTCAAAAGTAAGATCTATAGGCAGCCTGACCATGTCAGGGACTGCATAAAGCAAGAGGTCCAGAAAATGTTAGAACTAGGAGTGGTTGAGCACTCTGACAGTCCATGGGCTTCTCCTGTGGTACTGGTACCAAAACCCCATTCCAAAGATGGAAAGAAGGAAATGCGGTTTTGTGTAGACTATAGAGGTCTCAACTTGGTAACCAAAACTGATGCTCACCCTATACCCAGGGCAGATGAGCTCATAGATACACTGGCATCTGCCAAGTATCTAAGCACTTTTGACTTGACTGCAGGTTATTGGCAGATCAAATTGTCAGAAGATGCTAAACCTAAGACTGCATTTTCAACCATTGGAGGACATTACCAGTTTACTGTAATGCCTTTTGGTTTAAAGAATGCACCTGCCACTTTTCAGAGGTTGGTGAATACAGTCCTGCAAGGGCTGGAAGCTTTCAGTGCAGCATATTTGGACGATATAGCGGTCTTTAGCTCCAGCTGGGATGATCACCTGGTCCACCTATGGAAAGTTTTGGAGGCCCTGCAAAAGGCAGGCCTCACTATCAAGGCTTCAAAGTGCCAGATAGGGCAGGGTAAGGTGGTTTATCTGGGACACCTTGTTGGTGGGGAACAGATTGCACCACTACAGGGGAAAATCCAAACAATTCTTGATTGGATTCCCCCTACCACTCAAACTCAGGTGAGAGCCTTCCTAGGCCTCACTGGGTATTACAGGAGGTTCATTAAGAACTATGGCTCCATTGCAGCCCCTCTTAATGACCTCACTTCCAAAAAGATGCCTAAAAAGGTATTATGGACAGCAAACTGTCAGAAAGCTTTTGAGGAGCTGAAGCAGGCCATGTGCTCTGCACCTGTCCTGAAAAGCCCTTGTTACTCTAAAAAATTCTATGTCCAAACTGATGCATCTGAATTAGGAGTAGGGGCAGTCCTATCACAACTTAATTCTGAGGGCCAGGATCAACCTGTTGCTTTTATTAGTAGGAGGTTGACCCCTAGAGAAAAGCGTTGGTCTGCCATTGAGAGGGAGGCCTTTGCTGTGGTCTGGGCTCTGAAGAAGTTGAGGCCATACTTGTTTGGCACTCACTTCATTGTTCAGACAGACCACAAACCTCTACTTTGGCTAAAACAAATGAAAGGTGAAAATCCTAAATTGTTGAGGTGGTCCATATCCCTACAGGGAATGGACTATACAGTGGAACATAGACCTGGGAGTAGCCACTCCAATGCAGATGGACTCTCCAGATATTTCCACTTAGACAATGAAGACTCATCAGGTCATGGCTAGTCTTATTGTCCTTCGTTTGGGGGGGGGGGTTGTGTAGGAAAGTACCATCTTGCCTGGCATGTTACCCCCATTTTTCACTGTATATATGTTGTTTTAGTTGTATGTGTCACTGGGACCCTGTTCACCAGGGCCCCAGTGCTCATAAGTGTGCCTGAATGTGTTACCTGTGTAGTGACCAACTGTCTCACTGAGGCTCTGCTAATCAGAACCTCAGTGGTTATGCTCTCTCATTTCTTTCTAAATTGTCACTAACAGGCTAGTGACCAATTTTACCAATTTACATTGGCTTACTGGAACACCCTTATAATTCCCTAGTATATGGTACTGAGGTACCCAGGGTATTGGGGTTCCAGGAGATCCCTATGGGCTGCAGCATTTCTTTTGCCACCCATAGGGAGCTCTGACAATTCTTACACAGGCCTGCCACTGCAGCCTGAGTGAAATAACGTCCACGTTATTTCACAGCCATTTTACACTGCACTTAAGTAACTTATAAGTCACCTATATGTCTAACCTTTACCTGGTAAAGGTTAGGTGCAAAGTTACTTAGTGTGAGGGCACCCTGGCACTAGCCAAGGTGCCCCCACATTGTTCAGAGCCAATTCCCTGAACTTTGTGAGTGCGGGGACACCATTACACGCGTGCACTACATATAGGTCAATACCTATATGTAGCTTCACAATGGTAACTCCGAATATGGCCATGTAACATGTCTAAGATCATGGAATTGCCCCCTCTATGCCATCCTGGCATGGTTGGCACAATTCGATGATCCCAGTGGTCTGTAGCACAGACCCTGGCACTGCCAAACTGCCTCTCCTGGGGTTTCACTGCAGCTGCTGCTGCTGCCAACCCCTCAGACAGGTTTCTGCCCTCCTGGGGTCAAGCCAGGCTTGTCCCAGGATGGCAGAACAAAGGACTTCCTCTGAGAGAGGGTGTTACACCCTCTCCCTTTGGAAAATGGTGTGAAGGCAGGGGAGGGGTAGCCTCCCCCAGCCTCTGGAAATGCTTTCTTGGGCACAGATGTGCCCAATTCTGCATAAGCCAGTCTACACCGGTTCAGGGACCCCTTAGCCCCTGCTCTTGCGCGAAACTGGACAAAGGAAAGGGGAGTGACCACTCCCCTGACCTGCACCTCCCCTGGGAGGTGTCCAGAGCTCCTCCAGTGTGCTCCAGACCTCTGCCATCTTGGAAACAGAGGTGCTGCTGGCACACTGGACTGCTCTGAGTGGCCAGTGCCACCAGGTGACGTCAGAGACTCCTTCTGATAGGCTCCTTCAGGTGTTAGTAGCCTATCCTCTCTCCTAGGTAGCCAAACCCTCTTTTCTGGCTATTTAGGGTCTCTGTCTCTGGGGAAACTTTAGATAACGAATGCAAGAGCTCAGCCGAGTTTCTCTGCATCTCTCTCTTCACCTTCTGATAAGGAATCGACTGCTGACCGCGCTGGAAGCCTGCAAAACTGCAACATAGTAGCAAAGACGACTACTGCAACTCTGTAACGCTGATCCTGCCGCCTTCTCGACTGTTTTCCTGTCTGTGCATGCTGTGGGGGTAGTCTGCCTCCTCTCTGCACCAGAAGCTCCGAAGAAATCTCCCGTGGGTCGACGGAATCTTCCCCCTGCAACCGCAGGCACCAAAAAGCTGCATTACCGGTCCCTTGGGTCTCCTCTCAGCACGACGAGCAAGGTCCCTCGAATCCAGCAACTCTGTCCAAGTGGCCCCCACAGTCCAGTGACTCTTCAGTCCAAGTTTGGTGGAGGTAAGTCCTTGCCTCACCTCGCTGGGCTGCATTGCTGGGAACCGCGACTTTTGCAGCTACTCCGGCCCCTGTGCACTTCCGGCGGAAATCCTTCGTGCACAGCCAAGCCTGGGTCCACGGCACTCTAACCTGCATTGCACGACTTTCTAAGTTGGTCTCTGGCGACGTGGGACTCCTTTGTGTAACTTCGGGTGAGCACCGTTTCACGCATCCTCGTAGTGCCTGTTTCTGGCACTTCTCCGGGTGCTACCTGCTGCTGAGAGGGCTCCTTGTCTTGCTCGACGTCCCCTCTCTCTCCTGGTCCAATTTGCGACCTCCTGGTCCCTCCAGGGCCACAGCAGCGTCCAAAAACGCTAACCGCACGATTTGCAGCTAGCAAGGCTTGTTGGCGTTCTTTCGGCGGGAAAACACTTCTGCACGACTCTCCACGGCGAGAGGGATCCGTCCACCAAAGGGGAAGTCTCTAGCTCTTTTCGTTCCTGCAGAAACCGCAGCTTCTTCTGTCCAGTCGAAGCTTCTTTGCACCCGCAGCTGGCATTTCCTGGGCATATGCCCATCTCCGACTTGCTTGTGACTTTTGGACTTGGTCCCCTTGTTCCACAGGTACCCTAGATTGGAAATCCACAGTTGTTGCATTGTTGGTTTGTGTCTTTCCTGCATTATTCCTCTAACACGACTTCTTTGTCCTTAGGGGAACTTCAGTGCACTTTGCACTCACTTTTCAGGGTTTTGGGGAGGGCTAATTTTCTAACTCTCACTATTTTTTAATAGTCCCAGCGACCCTCTACAAGGTCACATAGGTTTGGGGTCCATTCGTGGTTCGCATTCCACTTTTGGAGTATATGGTTTGTGTTGCCCCTATCCCTATGTGTCCCCATTGCATCCTATTGTAACTATACATTGTTTGCACTGTTTTCTAAGACTATACTGCATATTTTTGCTATTGTGTATATATATCTTGTGTATATTTCCTATCCTCTCACTGAGGGTACACTCTAAGATACTTTGGCATATTGTCATAAAAATAAAGTACCTTTATTTTTAGTATAACTGTGTATTGTGTTTTCTTATGATATTGTGCAAGTGACACTTGTGGTACTGTAGTAGCTTCACACGTCTCCTAGTTCAGCCTAAGCTGCTCTGCTAAGCTACCATTATCTATCAGCCTAAGCTGCTAGACACCCTATACACTAATAAGGGATAATTGGGCCTGGTGCAAGGTGCAAGTACCCCTTGGTACTCACTACAAGCCAGTCCAGCCTCCTACATTGGTTGTGCAGTGGTGGGATAAGTGCTTTGAGACTACTTACCACTCTTGTCATTGTACTTTTCATAAGAGAAAAATATACAAAACAAGGTCAGTGTATATACACATAGCCAAAAAGTTTTGCATTTCCTCTTTTCACTCTTTTCTAAGTGCTGAAAAGTACTTCTAAAACTTTCAAAAAGTTCTTAAAAGTTTAAAAAGTTTTTTTTCTGTCTTTCTAAAAAGTTCTGAAAACTTTTTTCTCTTTTTCTATCACTTTAACTCTCTCTAAAAATGTCTGGCACAGGCCAAAATGTTGATCTGTCCAAACTTGCATATGGTCACCTTAGCTGGAAAGGAGCAAGGAGTCTCTGCATAGAGAGAGGTTTGAGTGTAGGGAAGAATCCTTCTTTGGAATTATTGCTTAACATGCTCCCAGGACCTGAAGGATCCAACCTCCAGTGCAGAAGCGACCCCCCAGGTGGCCCTCTCCCTTGCCCAGGTGGTGGCTACCCCGAGGAGCCCCCCCCCTTGCCTGCCTGCTTCACTGAAGAGACCCCCGGGTCTCTCATTGAACTCCATTGCAAACCCGATGCCTGTTTGCACTCTGCACCCGGCTGCCCCTGTGCCGCTAATGGTGTACTTTTTGTGCTGACTTGTGTCGCCCCCCGGTGCCCTACAAACCCCCCCCCCGGTCTGCCCTCCGAAGACACGGGTACCTACCTGCTGGCAGTCTGGAACCGGGCACCCCCTTCTCCATTGAAGCCTATGTGTTTTGGGCACCACTTTGACCTCTGTACCTGACCGGCCCTGAGCTGCTGGTGTGGTAACTTTGGGGTTGCCCTGAACCCCCATTGGTGGGCTACCTTGGACCCAACTTTGAACCCTGTAGGTGGTTTACTTACCTGCAAAACTAACCAATACTTACCTCCCCCAGGAACTGATGAAATTTGCACTGTCTAGTTTTAAAATAGCTTATTGCCATTATTGTGAAAACTGTACATGCTCTTTTGCTGATTCAAAGTTCTATGATACCTAAGTGAATTACCTTTCATTTGAAGTATTACTTGTAAATCTTGAACCTGTGGTTCTTAAAATAAACTAAGAAAAGAGATTTTTCTATACAAAAACCTATTGGCCTGGAATCAGTCTCTGAGTGTGTGTTCCTCATTTATTGCCAGTGTGTGTACAACAAATGCTTAACACTACTCTCTGATAAGCCTACTGCTCGACCACACTACCGCAAAATAGAGCATTAACATTATCTCTTTTTGCCACTATCTTACCTCTAAGGGGAACCCTTGGACTCTGTGCATGCTATTTCTTACTTTGAAATAGTACATACAGAGCCAACTTCCTACACCCAACCTTCCTCAACTAGCACCCTGCCCCTGAGAGTCTGGTGGTCCAGGCCTCTACTTCCAAGATCAACCCTGGCACGTTCCTGACTACAGAATCGGATAGGGAATCCAAGAGGCTGAACACGTTTGGAAAGAGGATTTTCTCTCCCACCAGCCTTGCACTGTGGTCAGTGAACATGTTTTTTGTGCCAATATTCCCATACTGTATGGTTGTGTGAGTGCTTCCCATGGTTTTGGAGGAGGCCCAAGCCATAGTTTCTCAAGCTATTTGCTGATGGAAGAGATGCTACATATTCCACTATCAGATGCGGATTTTACATGAACAACTCGCTGGGCAGAACCATCACTTCCACTGTGGTGCTCAGATGTCGCACCTGGCTGAGGATGACTGTTTTTTTGGGGATGTCCAGGCATCCTTTATGGACATGCCCTTTGACAGCAGTCGCCTTTTTGACAATAAGGCGGATTCTGCACCAGAACGTTTCAAGGATCAAAGGGCCACATCTAGGTTGTTATGGCTCACCGTGGCCCTTTGACAGCTGCACTCCACCTTTCATACCTTCCGTGGCTACAGTAGGTGTTATCACTTGCATCCCTTCCCCTCTAATTCCAATGTCCACAAGGCACATGGCCGGAAATACAGCTCATACAAGCCTCTTGGGATCCAAAGCCAGAGGTCAACCCAATGGGCCCTCCCACCCCCACCCCCAGCAGCTGCAGCATCAAAGCCCCCTTAACTTTCCCTCATATCATCACAGGCACTCCACTGGTGGTAGAATGTATTCGGCACCACCTGCCCCAATGTCAAGAAATCACTTTGGACAGATGGGTGCTTCAGATTGTCCAGTGGGGCTACGCCCTAGCTTTACAGCAGCACCCACCACCCTTGCCATCATCCCCCAATCGCCTGATAGAGGACCACCTTTCGCAGGAAGTGCTGGCACTTCTTTCCAAGAGAGCCATCAAGAGGATGCCAGCATAAGAAGTAGATTGTGGTTGCTATTCATGCTACTTTATGATGCCGAAGGAGGATGGATGCCTCCGTCCTATCTCAGACCTACACCCTCTCAACTACTTCCTGAAAAAATGACAAATTTAAGATGCTTATCTTGGCTCAGGTTCTGTTTACCCGTGGCCCTGGAACCGGGATGATAGTGCTGTTCTTGCAGGATGCCTGCTTCCATGTCCTTGTCATACCTGCCCATAGGTGCTACTTGTGGTTCATGGTGGGCCACAAGCATGATTTGTTTGCTGTACTGCCCTTTGACCTTACCAGTTGCCCTCTGTTGTTCACCAAGATGATGTCAGTGGCTCCAGCTCATCTGCGGAGGTATGGGATTCCAGTCTTGCCCTACTTTGACAGGCTGTTGAAGATGTGCTTGCCCCAGGCAGTCGTTTTCCACCTCCAGACTTCGGCGAAGCTCCTGCATTTGCTTCGATTCACTATCCCACATGAAAGAGATCCTTCAGGATCTAATTTTGGCACTCTGGTCCTTTTCACTTCAGATGGATCTGCGATTCTAGTGCGGAAAATTAGTCCAGATCTGAGGTCAGTGCGCTGAGGTGGCGTCTATATAGGCACCATGCACAGCCTTTCCAGCACAGATGATGCCACGTGGAGCCAAAGCATCACCACCGACTAGTGCGCAAGGGTATTGCTGCGGAGTGACAGTACTTAGTTCTTTATTTGATTTTATTAGAGGGATATAATATTTGTGGCAGAACTGCCACTTTTGTTACTCTGCCACCGCCAGGCTTCTGCCACCAGACAGCCTGCCGATGACGTAGTTACATATCAGACAGGGCAGTGCTGCCTGCCGGATAACATTCCTGGTTCCACCAGCTGTTCCCTGGCAGTTTACCGTGCCAGGGAAAAGCTGGTAGAATGGCACCCTCAAGGGGGGGGGGGGGGGGAGATGCACCCACCACACTGCTACATTGCCGCCAGCTCCATGTGGAGCCGGTGTCAATGTACAGGCCCTGCATTCAGCTGGGCCGGCTGGTGGAAACACTGTTTCCACCCGCCAGCCTAGCTGAATGTACATTATGTGGCCGGCGGGGTCCTCTGTGCACTAGCAGTCTTTTGTTGACTGCCAGAGCCAAACTCTGCAGGTTTTCCCGCAGAGTTCATAATGACCCCCTAAGCGTAAGAAGAGATCTTTTGGTGTCAAGCTGATAAAGTCAACATCAGGATGCTCGCAGTTGAGGACGGCCCTGATGGAGGAGTTCTTATCTTAAAACTGTACAGTGTAACCATCAAAAGGGCAGCACAGTTATTTAGTTTAATAGTTTACCAAACCATAACTGGCAAATGTAAGTGGTTTTTAGGTATTGTTCTGTAGCCATATATACAATGCAACTGCGTTTTCAGTTTAAAATAAATAAATATATACATTAAGTTCTTGTACGGTTAGGTAACCATAAATTCACTTTAATTTTTTTTGTTTTTTTTTCTGTGAATGTGTGGATTTTGTGGATCTTATTTCACATATTGCACTTCAAGCCTTGGTCTGCACCCAGGGCTTTGTGCTCAACCGGTGGTAGGCGGACAGCCTCAGCTGTGCACTGCCTTTGTCCATGTGCAGCGGATTTTGGCTGAAGGGCTTATCCCCTCTGAGATATTTAATCTACATTGTTGTCCCAAAGCATGATGCCCTCTCTGTTACTACAACAACAAGGTGAGCAAGTTACCTTGTGGGTATTGACTTTCTTTTTACCTTTTGAGTGTGTGAAAAGATGCGGATAACTTATTCACCTTTTGTCATGCTGCTGGCATTATGCAGAGTCTGTTGAGTTAAGCTTTATTTCTGCTGCCTCTGTTCCTTGGAAATGGTTGTTTTGCACAATACTGCTTTTTGTCTCCTTCTTTTGGTAGCAATGGCTTCCAGATGGCCCCTGCTCTGACTGGACCCTTGTTTCTACAGGATAAGAGGTGCAAGTTATATTTCAGCAATTATACCTCTTCTTTGTTTTGGATCCTTAGATTATTCATGCTTCTGTTGAGAAGACAAGACTTCTGAGTATCATAGTACCAAAAATGAGTTCTGCTAACCTTGTAAGTTTTGCTAGGCTGTGTTTGATAGAAAACCCTATTGTCCTAAGTAGTTTCAGAGTAAATGTCACCGAAAATATATAAGGAAATTACAAGTTCTCAGTATTATTTGTGAATTGTTTGGTTAGAGGTTCCACAAACCATTGCTTGCAAGGTGGTCCATCCAAGCCTATTTTCAAGGATGCACCGGGGATCCGCAAATATTTATAGACCAAAGGGACCACATGGCATAGCCTGCTTCTGTGGTCTCAATTCTGGGTGTTTATGGAGACCTCCCTTTGGCTCCGCAGATAAAAAAAAACACTGTCTTCCTACTTTTTCAGATAAGAGTCATGCACAGTATTCTCCCTTTTCTGTGTACTGAGTCAACTCCAAGCCACTACCTTAAATCCCTTCGATTTAAAGAAGCTCATTTCTAATTTGTTGACCTCTTAATCCCATTTTGAGACACCAACACATTCAAAAGGTGGCTTCCAGGTTGGCGCTTGGAGCCCTACCCACTGGCTCTGCTTTGGCCTGTTTAACAACCCTAATTTCACTGCCCATCTGTAAGAGGATTTCTTTTAACGTCATGTGTATTACCTGTAAAGCATTTTGTTTCCTGGATCCAGTCCATTTAAGAGGTAAACATACTCATTACTTATCTCTCTGACAGCTGAGATCTAGCAATGCCTTCCTGTTAGCTGTCCTAAGCACTGGCATGCTTGGCTAGGAGAGCGAGCTTTCTCAGTTTTAGCCACTCAGCATTGGAATCAGCTCTCCCAGTCTAAGATCTCTTGATCAGATAACATTATTCGGGAAATCCTTGAGGACTTTGCTCTTTGTGAGGTAGTGGATACATTATTTCCCTTTGCATTGTGCTCAATTTTCTTAGCCTAACATCTTTTAGGTATTTGTGTGCTCTGTAAATAAATCAAATTAACTCAACCTGTGATGCGTGTGCTTTGTTTACAGAACATTGGAACTGCAAATCCAGCATTGTGAGCCAGAAACCTTGTAGGAAAATTGTAAGGAAATGCATCCTTGGCATGGTTACCCCCTGACTTTTTGCCTTTGCTGATGCTAAGTTTTGATTTGAAAGTGTGCTGAGGCCTGCTAACCAGGCCCCAGCACCAGTGTTCTTTCCCTAACCTGTACTTTTGTTCCCACAATTGGCACACCCTGGCATCCAGGTAAGTCCCTTGTAACTGGTACCAAGGGCCCTGATGCCAGGGAAGGTCTCTAAGGGCTGGAGCATATCTTATGCCACCCTGGGGACCCGTCACTCAGCACAGACACTCCGCTTGCCAGCTTGTGTGTGCTGGTGAGGAAAAAACGAGTAAGTCGACATGGCACTCCCCTCGCGGTGCCATGCCAACCTCACACTGCCTATAGGTATAGATAAGTCACCCCTCTAGCAGGCCTTACAGCCCTAAGGCAGGGTGCACTATACCATAGGTGAGGGCACCAGTGCATGAGCACTGTGCCCCTACAGTGTCTAAGCAAAACCTTGGACATTGTAAGTGCAGGGTAGCCATAAGAGTCTATGGTCTGGGAGTCTGTCATGCACGAACTCCACAACACCATAATGGCTACACTGAAAACTGTGAAGTTTGGTATCCAACTTCTCAGCCCAATAAATGCACACTGATGCCAGTGTACATTTTAGTGTAACATACACCCCAGAGGGCACCTTAGAGGTGCCCCTTGGAACCTTAACCGACTATCCGTGTAGGCTGACTAGTTCTAGCAGCCTGCCACACACCAGACATGTTGCTGGCCACATGGGGAGAGTGCCTTTGTCACTCTGTGGCTAGTAACAAAGCCTGTACTGGGTGGAGATTCCTCCTCCTGAGGAACTGTAACACCTGGCGGTGAGCCTCAAAGGCTCACCCCCTTTGTTACAGCACCCCAGGGCATTCCAGCTAGTGGAGTTGCCCGCCCCCTCCGGCCACGGCCCCACTTTTGGCGGCAAGGCCGGAGGAGATAATGAGAAAAACAAGGAGGAGGAGTCACTGGCCAGTCAGGACAGCCCCTAAGGTGTCCTGAGCTAAGGTGACTCTGACTTTTAGAAATCCTCCATCTTGCAGATGGAGGATTCCCCCAATAGGGATAGGAATGTGCCCCCGTCCCCTTGGGAGGAGGCACAAGGAGGGTGTACCCACCCTCAGGGCTAGTAGCCATTGGCTACTAACCACCCAGACCTAAAGACGCCCTTAAATTTAGTATTTAAGGGCTACCCAGAACCTAGGAACTCAGATTCCTGCAACCTAAGAAGAAGAGGACTGCTAAGCTGAAAAACCCTGCAGAGAAGACGGAGACACCAACTGCTTTGGCCCCAGCTCTACCGGCCTGTCTCCCCACTTCAAAAGACACTGCTCCAGCGACGCTCTCCCCAGGGACCAGTGACCTCTGAATCCTCAGAGGATTGCCCTGCATCTAGAAGGATCAAGAACTCCTGAGGATAGCGGCTCTGTTCCCCAAAGACTGCAATTTTGAAAAAAAGAAGCAACTTTGAAACAATTTGCTTTTCCCGCCGGAAGCGTGAGACTTGGTACACTGCACCCGACGGCCCAGCTCGACTTGTGGAGAACAGTCACTTCAGGGAGGACTCCCCGGCGACTGCGAGACCGTGAGTAGCCAGAGTTGCCCCCCACCCCCGAGCCCCCACAGCGACGCCTGCAGAGGGAATCCCGAGGCTCCCCCTGACCGCGACTGCCTGCTTCTAAGAACCCGACACCTGGTAGGGACACTGCACCCGCAGCCCCCAGGACCTGAAGGATCCGAACTCCAGTGCAGGAGTGACCCCCAGGAGGCCCCCTCCCTTGTCCAGGTGGTGGCTACCCCGAGGAGCCCCCCCTTTTGCCTGCCTGCATCGCTGAAGAGACCCCTTGGTCTCCCATTGCTTTCTATTGAAAACCCGATGCTTGTTTGCACACTGCACCCGGCCGCCCCCGTGCCGCTGAGGGTGTACTTTCTGTGTGGACTTGTGACCCCCCCGGTGCCCTACAAAACCCCCCCTGGTCTGCCCTCCGAAGACGCGGGTACTTACCTGCTGGCCGACTGGAACTGGGGCACCCCCTTCTCCATTGAAGCCTATGCGTTTTGGGCACCACTTTGACCTCTGCACCTGACTGCCCCTGAGCTACTGGTGTGGTAACTTTGGGGTTGCTCTGAACCCCCAATGGTGGGCTACCTTCAACCCCGTAGGTGGTTTACTTACCTGCAAAAACTAACAAACTCTTACTCCCCCCAGGAACTGTTGAAAATTGCACTGTGTCTAGTTTTAAAATAGCTATATGTGATTTATGTGAAAACTGTATATGCTATTTTGCTAATTCAATGTTCCTAAAGTACCTACCTGCAATACCTTTCATTTGAAGTATTACATGTAAATCTTGAACCTGTGGTTCTTAAAATAAACTAAGAAAATATATTTTTCTATACAAAAACCTATTGGCCTGGAATTGTCTCTGAGTGTGTGTTCCTCATTTATTGCTTGTGTATGTTCAACAAATGCTTAACACTACTCCTTTGATAAGCCTACTGCTCGACCACACTACCACAAAATAGAGCATTAGTATTATCTCATTTTGCCACTATCTTACCTCTAAGGGGAACCCTTGGACTCTGTGCATACTATTCCTTACTTTGAAATAGTGCATACAGAGCCAACTTCCTACAAAAAACAGCTACTTTCTTGTACTGAAATGATGGCTAGAACAGTAACTCTGAGTTGCGGTCAGCCTATCAGAGCTTTGGTTCTGTGAACCTGACTCTAGGTTTGCAGAACCAAAATGGGTGGTGGGAGAAAAGCCTTCCTCGTCCATTGGGATATGAATATGTTTTTATAATTTTTGAGTTTGAAGGAATTTGAAAATTGAAATCCCGGATAGCTCTAGGCTCTACAGGACCCACTGAAACACTTTTCACATGCTAATTTCTTGAAAACTACTGAATAGATTTACACCTCGCACCCAAAGGCACTTCCTTTAGTACAGCTCTGCCTTCATGCCACATTTGGGGTAATTTTGTTTAGCTGATTTTTCTGCATTGAGGAGCAAAGAGTTCTGTGGGAATTAACACCGAAAATATAACTTTTGAGACTGCTACACCCCTTTTTTTCTTCACCATCATATATTCAAACTGGATTTCCTGAATTTTGGGGAAGTTTGATACACATTTGTCCAGTGGCACCAAAGTTATTAAGTTATTCAATGTAAACTCGAACCTAAGCATAACTATATAGGTGTTTATGCTGCCTCTGTGGCCCTGGATCCAGTTGGTGGTCACAACAGTTCAGTTACTAATGTAGAATTATCTGGAAGAAAACTACAGGCAAGTAACCTTTCTCTGGTTAGTTTCCTCAATCGCCCTCCTACTTTTCATCCATGAGGATATTGCTTAGTTATTTGGTATTTGTATGTTTAAATTTTTATTTGGCTCTGTCAAGTTCCATCTGTAGTCTATATATGGCAGAGAAAAACTGGTTTGCACTAATATCACCTGCACATATGGGACCATATAGTGGACGAAATGCACCATTTTTCTTTGAGTTTTTGCTGCAAAACAAAATCTGATTCCAGTCTGGGATGATGAAAAGATTCATATAATTCTGCTTGAATCGAAGTACCTATTCGAAGAAATGTTACTGAAGGTAACTTATTGTGTTGCAGCTTGAGACTATAGTAGAGAGACGTGATACCTGCCTCCTCAATAAAGAAGTGCGGTAGCACACAGTTTCTCGTGTATGCATTGCGCTTCACATAAAGTAAGTTATAAAGGCACATTCGAATCTAAGGATAGAACTGATTTGTGGATAATTGTAGCTGCAGTTACCCCCTATCTATTGTGAACACCAAAAACCTTTAATTTGTCACTTGTTTCAGACTACCTAGTAAAGGACAGTGTAATTCACAACATGTTAATCTTGAATAATCTCGAGCTGCAAAACCGATTATTACAGGCAAATCGTTTTGAAGTATATGTCTGTGCTCATCTTTACATAACCTCAAGTCACCTCCATTCATTTGATGGTTCGATTGTACTTAGGATGTCCATGTTACTTGAGTCTGAGATCAAGACTTCTTCGTACTATACTGCAAACCAAATAAAATGAACAAAAACTCCATTGAATGATGGGAGGATTAATTCAGCAAATTTTTGGTCTGTGAAATTATGTGCTGTTTTTGCTTAACGATTCCTGCGGATGGAAAACTCCCTCAGTTAATTAAGCACGGTGGGAGACGCACACAGAGACCGTACCTGCCTCCTACTGTCACAACGTGATATATGTTCAGTGATGTAACTTTCAACCGTTTAAATTCTGATGTTTATAGTGTTAAAAGAAGTAGCTCTAGGTTGCCTTTACTCCTCTTTTTGCTGTATTGTGACTTGTTTTTTTTTCTTCATACTCATTAGGCACCTCAAGCGGAGCTGGTTATGCTGATCTTGTTGAGGCTGTCAGAGGATGTGGCTATAATTGAAAATCAGCCCTCAGTTCATCAACAAACCCAAAGGCAAATGCTGAAAGGTAGCATGCACAAACTCCTCTCCACAGTGCGGTATTCACTTAAGGACTATACTAAAACATACAGAGTCCTGGTAAGTAACTCAAAGGAAGATCCTGTCATGGGTTGGTTCATCATTTATTGATGCAGCTTGTGTTAGTCTCACCCATAATATATTGCTCTTTGTTCCAATGCATGAACCAAATTAGAAACCGGAGTCAGAACCTTCCAAAAAATGTAATTCACCTGAATAACCTCCTCCCACGTATGTTTACCTATACAAACCTAGTTTTCAAACTGACTGGGATCTTACCAGCCATTGATGAAAATGCTACATTTTAAGGATTAATCCTTATCAATACAGCAACACCTTGAACTACAGAAGAACACCATTCGTCTTGCCTGAATCAGACTTCAAACCTGTTGCCAACCACATATTCCCTTCAAATTCGCTCATGAAAACTACTTCCTAACTTGAATCCCCAAAATCCAACTAGCCCATCCTAAAGTATCCTATTTTCAACCACACTTAAAATATACATGAATTAATTGTTGAGTATTCTTAGTGAAAACAACCAGAAAATTGAGAATTCAAACCTAATACATATTGGGGAGTTGATATATTTAAAATATACAGTTTTACACATACTTGTTTTAAGCATCAAAGATTTGGGCAGAAGATTCACTAAGATGTCGACCAGAAAGTTGCACCATAGTTCTTTATCGCACCATATTAATTCCTGGCTACACATTTTCAGTTAGGTTACCTTGTTATTTATTACATTGTTTCGAACCAGATTACCACATTTCTGAAACTCTTTCGGCTAGATGCATTTTCAAATTTGCATGTTTAAATTACAGGGCATTGCACTTTGACTCAAAGGTATTAATGTTTGCTAAAGCTGTATTACCTTGCCTGAAAATAGTATTCTGACATCATACTACGAAAAAGACTGTGGCAGAGCTCAACATTTCAACAAAAGATTTTGATTTTTGCTAACAGTTTTGCAGTGTTGAAAAGATGTGCGGCCCATGTTTATCCCTACTATTGTGAGGTTAGCTGTTGTCCCTTTTTACTGGCTTATAAAGTGCCTAATATTGGTGAAAGCAAAACAGAGCTGGGGAGAAGCAGATTTACAGGCCTTTTTACCTTCGTTCTCAGATGAGATTCTGTGATACGTTTTCTTGGGTTACCAAGCAGTAGGAGGTTACTAGACAGTATGTTGTTTGGGTGCCATAATTTAGCATTGGTGTTTCAAGGCCATAGTAGTGGTGTACTCAATTTGATAACCAAATTACTTCATTCAAGCACTTCATTCTCTAGGGGTAGCAAGGTTGAGCAGTCAAGGTGTACTGCATAAGGTGGAAGGGTTTAGACATTTGATATCAGTATTACACATTAACACTCAGTATCTATGTGTTCTGCTTTGTAAAACAATACATTCATGTTATTCATTTTTATGTTAAATAGAATAGTTTAATCTAAAAAATAAAATAAAACAAATTGGGCTGCAATAGCAACTTCAAATTATATTATAGCTCCTTAGCTATGGGTGCCAAGTTTATGGTAATATTAGGTTTAGACATTTGATACACGTATTACACATTAACACTCAGTATCTATGTGTTCTGCTTTGTAAAACAATACATTCATGTTATTAATTTTTGTGTTAAATAGAAAAGTTTAATCTAAAAAATAAAATAAAACAAATTGGGCTGCAATAGCAACTTTAAATTATATTATAGCTCCTTAGCTATGGGTGCCCAGTTTATGGTAATATTGGTCCTGCGGCTAATGTTATCCTCTGGTAAATGACCCTTTCTATTCAGAGGATGGCTCAATAACCCCAGACTGTTTCGTGATCCCAAAAGTAGTCTTGAATATACCAATCTAATTCTTCCAGTAAAAAAGATCCTTTGAAGTCATGGTAGGGCATTTTATAAACTAAGTCTCAAAAACATTTGCTTAATAGTATCTCTTGCCAGAATTCTCAGCTTTAAGTTCTTGACTGAATGTAAGGTAGTATAATGCATGATATTCTTAAAGCACTCACTCTGGAGAACCACAATTACGACGGAATCATTTTAAAACTGACATGTAGTTAGACTCTGGTTTATCATGGGTCACAGTTTGCCTCCCATAGACTATTACACTTTTCTTTGTCCCACTTCGATGAAAGTGACAAATGTCTTTTCTTGGTGATTTCAATGCTATTAGAGTTTAACTAATTGAAGAAAACTAGTGTTCTGTGGTATTGTTAACTACTTTGACTTGTAGGTAGGAATATTGACTAAAATAATAAGTGAATATAGATATATCACAGGCCAAAATATCGACTTTCAGTAATTATAATGGTAAGTACAAAAATATTGTGATTAAAAATGAAGTTAATACAAAACTTTAACACCAAATTATAGACTACAAAAATATAGTATTTTTTAAAAATAAACTAAATGTAACCAAAATAGTGAGCTCCGTAATGTCATATGTATAAAAATATCTACAAGTATATTAAATCCCCTGCAATCAAATTCAAATTTGTATAATTACTTTCATTAGAAAAAAATCCAACTTTCTTCTGCAATACAACATAGCTATAACATAGGTCTTTAAACACAAACAGAAAAAAAAAATATCTACTGCTGACGTGAGCCCCTGGGAGCAGGAGGAAGTGCTAACTTCCACCTATCCTGTGGGCAGAGAAAAGTTCTGTCATGTACAGAACCTAAAATAATTACCTATCAAAGGAAAATTCATTAACACAACAGACAATACTTCCTTTCTTTGAGACTATAGAGTCCACCATTATTGGTTGTTGTACTATTTCCATTACACCGGACTGAAATGGTCCCAGTAACTCTTACCACTAACTGCCCAAGTAACAATTCTGTCAGCTCTACCACCATCCTTGTAACCTGACTGTGACACTGGGTCCACAGATGGGTATGACTTACTCAACAATATCAATTGAGCAGACGAACAACATTGTTCCTGAGTTCTTAGATAATTTTAACCTCCTAACCCAGCTAGGTAACCTTAGTACAGAGAGAGAACACAATCCACCACACAAATGAACAGCAACCTAGAACCACCAACTGGCTTATCGCTTCCTCATAAGAGAGCAGAAGATACTTCCTCATTGTATACTGTTTTAACAGCAATGGGGACCATTTGCTTCACCATATAAAAAATGTCTGATTCGTTATTACGTCAATCTGCATTGCTAGCTGAAGAGGTGACTCTACTAAAAGATATCACTTAAGATTTAAAACCAGTCAGCGAGAACCTTCTTATGATCTTCACGGCAAATTTTCACAGTGGGTGTCAAATGGGTGATATTCTAGATCTCATAGAGCTGCTCCTGCTAAACTTGGTTCACATTCAATTAATAAACATCTTAGAATGATACACAATGTCCTATTAAATCAAGACTCAACAGCTAGAGAATGTCATATTATGTGTGAGAAAATACGCTGCACTCTATCCCAAACTACTTCATCTACAAAACCTTCTTCTTACTGTATTACTCCAAACAATTCCAGAATTGACTCTCCAGTGAAAATCATAAACCAGCCTCATGAAGCTTCAATCCATGAAGCGCACCTCAAAATTGTTGTATCTAATCAGAGCGAGCTAGTATCAAACAGAAAAAAAAGGAACTTAATGTCGACCATACTGCCATCAATTCATAAACGATAGATCTTAAAGATAGTTTTCTATCTAACATTAGCAAACAAGGACTGAAAAAATAAGAAAACCAAACAAGAACCTGGATCTCCATAAAAACGCTACTGTTTCCAATAGGTCAGGTTCAAGCAACTCAAAACCTACTTTTCTTATTTCACTAGTCCTTAACATGAATACAGCACCTCACATTCTAGGCTCTTCAGAAATACATATTGTAGTAAGCTGTGTTCTGGTTGTAGAACTCCTCCCATGTTTTCAGCTTGGTGTCAGTATGTTTTGTACTGTAGTGCACTGGGATCCTGGTAACCACGACTCCAGTGATTTTGTCCTAAAATTTGGTAAATTGGTAACTTTTACACACACAATTGGCATACTGGTACACGCTTGTAAGTCTCTAGTGTTTGGTACTTAGGCGCTCGAGGCATTGGGTCACCAGGGGTCTCCCCGGGGCTGCAGTATGTATTGTGCCACCCATGGGAGACCAAGCAAACTGTGTCTGCAGGCCTGCCATTGCACCCTGCGTGAAATGGTGCATGCCTTGTGATATAAGGCTTGCCTAATATCACGGTCACTGCACTTAGACATTGTAAGTCACCTCTATGGTAGACCCTTCAGCCCAAGGGCAGGGTGCATGTCCCTAAGTGTGAGGGTACCCCTGTATGAGCAGAGTGCCCCTACAAACCCCAGGCTCCAGTTCCTGGATTCTGTAAGTACGGGGAAGCCATCCTAAGGTTTGTAGTGGACACTGGTCAGCACAAGTGGTCCAACTACATAATGTCTTCTTCGAACCTAGGCATGTTTGGTATCAAACATGTTGAAATCATGCAACTACACCAATTCCAGTGCTAGTTGCATGATACCATATACTCTGTGGGTTCCTTAGAGGATCCCCCAGCTATGCCTGTGCAGCCTTAATGGGTCTGGCTGCCAGCCCACGCTGCTGCCGACTCCAGACACTGTTCTGCCCTCCTGCTGGCGAGCCTAACTCAAGCAGGGGAAGGCAGGACAAAGGATTTCCTGTAAAGGAGAGGTGTGACCATCTTCCCCTTTGTATTGTGTCTGTGGGCTGGGGTTGGGTGGCCTCTGAGCTCCACCAGACTGTTTTGAATGGCACATTTAGTGCCCTCCTAGCATAATCCATGTTGTACCTGTTTGGGAATCCTGGTTCCCGCTCTGGCGCAAAATTGCACAGAGGACTGACAACCCACCTGTCCAGCTCCTCCACTAGGGAGCCTCATTGATTCTGCCATCTTGGAAACAAGGTAGGTTGAGGCCTGTGCGAGCATCCGACTGCTTAGGCCAAATAGATGTAATCACCGGAACCCCTGTGCTAGGTGGGTGACCCAGAACGTGTCCAAACCCCTTTTAGGGATTCTTAAGGGCTCCTTCCAGGGTGGGTCCTCAGGTTCGTTGAGCGAGACTCTACAAGGAACTCTCTGAAAGACATCTTCTGCTCCTGGCCTCCGGAACTGCTGCTGGTCTGCTTTGGGACTGAAACAAGACTGTATCCAGTTGGGAGGGTTCCCACTGCAACATTGTTTCTCTAGTTCCTGCAAGATTTCTGCAACATCCGTGGTTGTGCATCCTCCAAAGTCACAAGGACTCTGTTTGCATCCAAGAGCCAAAGAAGCAAGATGGAATCTCCCTTGGCGTGAAGGAGTCACTCCCCTGTATCTGCATGCACCTTTAAGACAACGATGACCAGCTGGTGGATCCTGCTGTCCCACGTACATTGAAAGGCTGTCCAACACAGGTGGTGGTTCTGTGGTCCTCTTTGGGTCCACTTGTCTTCTGATCCACTTGGGAGACTGTGGGCCCCTGCTGCAGCCACTGGAACGTAACCCCTGTGCACTGCAACTGTTGCTCTTGCCAAGGCTTGTTTGCTCTTCCTCCAAGGAGATCTTCAGGCTTCAAGAAGCCCCAGCCTCAAGCACCCTGCTATTGCAAGATCAGCTCCCACTTTGCAGCTCCTGCAACGTGGGACTCATGTTTTGTTGTGCTGTTGAGGGCTCCCTGCATCTCGCTGTGCCTGCTGCCAGTGGGTCACTTATGGGGACTCCATTTCCTCCTACTGAAAGCCTACCCTGACTCTCTTCCAAGGGCCGAACCACTAGGACCTTGCTGGTCCCCAAAAACCCACAAGTTACATTGCATCTACAATTTTCATTTGCTAAGGCTTGTTGGTGACCTTGCTGGTCACTGACCCTCCTGCACTTCGGCGACCCTCGTAGGACAGCTCGTGGGCGGATCTCCCTGGACTCTGCAACTGGACCTCTCCTTCACTGTCTTGCAAGAACTTCACCTCCAAGAGGGGGGCATTGCCTACCTGCACTGCCTGGACATCTCCAAGTGATTTGGACTCTTTTCCCTTCTTTTTCAGGTTCCTCCTGCCCGGAATCCACCTCTGGGTTCGACCGGACTGGTCCATGGGTCGCGACAGCAGCTGAACAACCGAGGCTTCCAATTACTCCAAAGAGGGTTACCAACGCTACTTCACCCCTATGCACCTGGACTCCCTGGAGTAGGTACTCCAGTGCTCTGGTTATCCACGGATGAGGGCACTCTCCAACCTCATTTGTGCCAACTGGTTTCCTCAGGGTCCACTGGGAAGGGTCCTAAATCCATAAAAATCAAACCGCGAAGGTAGTGTGTTAGCCTGTGGGACACCCGGCTCGATAACGACTCTGCACCCGGGCGCCTGTGGGATTGCAGTTACTTACCCTGGTGTTTTCTTATTACCCCAGCTCCTGGGATCCTAACACACTTACCTGGGTTGGGCACCTCCATTCTCATAACACTTTCTTAGTATATGGTTTGGTTCCCCATAGGGCCCCATGAATTCCTGTGCTATTTCTGCTTGTTTCTAACTGTATATTGTGTGTGCAGGTATCTCCAGGTGGAGATACAGGGAGTGCAGAATTATTAGGCAAATGAGTATTTTGACCACATCATCCTCTTTATGCATGTTGTCTTACTCCAAGCTGTATAGGCTTGAAAGCCTACTACCAATTAAGCATATTAGGTGATGTGCATCTCTGTAATGAGAAGGGGTGTGGTCTAATGACATCAACACCCTATATCAGGTGTGCATAATTATTAGGCAACTTCCTTTCCTTTGGCAAAATGGGTCAAAAGAAGGACTTGACAGGCTCAGAAAAGTCAAAAATAGTGAGATATCTTGCAGAGGGATGCAGCACTCTTAAAATTGCAAAGCTTCTGAAGCGTGATCATCGAACAATCAAGCGTTTCATTCAAAATAGTCAACAGGGTCGCAAGAAGCGTGTGGAAAAACCAAGGCGCAAAATAACTGCCCATGAACTGAGAAAAGTCAAGCGTGCAGCTGCCACGATGCCACTTGCCACCAGTTTGGCCATATTTCAGAGCTGCAACATCACTGGAGTGCCCAAAAGCACAAGGTGTGCAATACTCAGAGACATGGCCAAGGTAAGAAAGGCTGAAAGACGACCACCACTGAACAAGACACACAAGCTGAAACGTCAAGACTGGGCCAAGAAATATCTCAAGACTGATTTTTCTAAGGTTTTATGGACTGATGAAATGAGAGTGAGTCTTGATGGGCCAGATGGATGGGCCCGTGGCTGGATTGGTAAAGGGCAGAGAGCTCCAGTCCGACTCAGACGCCAGCAAGGTGGAGGTGGAGTACTGGTTTGGGCTGGTATCATCAAAGATGAGCTTGTGGGGCCTTTTCGGGTTGAGGATGGAGTCAAGCTCAACTCCCAGTCCTACTGCCAGTTCCTGGAAGACACCTTCTTCAAGCAGTGGTACAGGAAGAAGTCTGCATCCTTCAAGAAAAACATGATTTTCATGCAGGACAATGCTCCATCACACGCGTCCAAGTACTCCACAGCGTGGCTGGCAAGAAAGGGTATAAAAGAAGGAAATCTAATGACATGGCCTCCTTGTTCACCTGATCTGAACCCCATTGAGAACCTGTGGTCCATCATCAAATGTGAGATTTACAAGGAGGGAAAACAGTACACCTCTCTGAACAGTGTCTGGGAGGCTGTGGTTGCTGCTGCACGCAATGTTGATGGTGAACAGATCAAAACACTGACAGAATCCATGGATGGCAGGCTTTTGAGTGTCCTTGCAAAGAAAGGTGGCTATATTGGTCACTGATTTGTTTTTGTTTTGTTTTTGAATGTCAGAAATGTATATTTGTGAATGTTGAGATGTTATATTGGTTTCACTGGTAATGATAAATAATTGAAATGGGTATATATTTTTTTTTGTTAAGTTGCCTAATAATTATGCACAGTGATAGTCACCTGCACACACAGATATCCCCCTAACATAGCTAAAACTAAAAACAAACTAAAAACTACTTCCAAAAATATTCAGTTTTGATATTAATGAGTTTTTTGGGTTCATTGAGAACATGGTTGTTGTTCAATAATACAATTAATCCTCAAAAATACAACTTGCCTAATAATTCTGCACTCCCTGTATATCAATGTTAGTTTAGTCTTTAGTGTTGTAATAATGAAACTTTTATTTTTGCAACACCTTGTGTGGGTCTTTCTTGTGTACAATTACTGACTGACTATTGTGGTATTCCAAGTGTTTGACACTCCTCCTAGATAAGCTTTAGCTGCTCACCACAGCTACCCCTAGGGAGCTCTTGCTATCTGGACACCCTAAACCCCATCACTAAGGGTTGCCTGGACGGAGAACAGGGTGCCACTCCATAGGTGTACACCATAAACTGAGCCAGCCTCATACGCATATCTTTACTATAAGAGAAGTTGAAGACATCTTTTTGCCTTCTAAGTAATGCTTTAGCTAACAACTTAAACTGCAGCTTTACACACTTCCAGTAAAGAACTAGAACCACACATAAAAGCTCCAGTATATTATCTATAGGAAACTAAAAAGAATCAAATTGTGCATACACATACCCAGGTAGTGGGTTGTCGAAGGATTCATGATCATTTCTAAAGCACTTCTGGCCACCTTGCCTTACTGTCCTGTTGTGTCCCTGACTGGCCAGGGCTGGACAGTTTCTGTGGTGCAATGTGGCACCTCCCATCAAGGAGCATTGTGGTGCGGTATTTAAAAAGGGCAGCGGATGGGGAAATCCTCACCTTGTATGCCTGCCCATGCGATGTTGGTGTCTGTGGCTGGGGTCCTTTAGCTGGGGCCCTGAGTTCCTGTCTTGTGGTGTGCTGCAATCTACAGGTCAGCTCCTGCCGCAAGGGTTCATCAGCAAAAGATGTTTCAGGTGAGTCCCTAAGTGGGGCAAGAGTTTGGGGCACAGCCTGGGGCTGCAGCTGGAGACCCTGGTGGTTGGTGGGACATTGTGCCATAGGGAGAGTGAAAGGATGTAGGTGGCCCCAGGGTGGCTTGTGACCCCACACCAGGGTTGAATTCTGTCCTACACGCAGGCCTTCTTGCACAAAAGGAAACCACTTTACCGGAAGTATGTTGCATACATGCAAGCACCCAACAAAATAGAAAATCATTCCTCCAATTACAGACTTCTTAATGGATAGTGGAATTGAACTCTAATAAAAATAACAAATTAAACCCCACCATATAGTCTCCTGTGAGAGCTTAAGTGACCAAAGATCTTGGGAAACATTACAGATAATTTTCCTTGCAGTGGATGTTCTATGTGACACGTCACATTTTAAATGAAAAAAAGGTCCAACAAGGACCGCTACATAAAACAGAGGTCGCAAATGATACTTGGCCTATAAGGCATTTGCTGCTGCCACACCCTACTGCCAATATACAATTATATCTGGCACATTACTGCTTATTTCAAAGAAACAAAATCAAGCAGCTGCTAAGTTACATAAATCAGGATCAGAAGGCCTTAGGTCAATGCCATCTCAAAGCCAAAGGAACTGAAAACATGCAACTGTTCCAACTATTTGTAACTTTTTTTTTTTTTTTTTAGAAATCTTCAGATTATGGTACCAATGCTGAAGTGATTTGTAAATCAAGCAATTGTAAATGCTCTAAATTATCCTTTTGAAAAAGCTAAATATAAAATGCTGTTTTTATCTCCAGGATTGATACAAAACTAGAAAACCTAAGTAATTTCATGTTCGATGGCATCTGTCGCTGTAGATACGCATGTTTTGCAATAGCTCGCCATCTGGTGTTGGGCCGGAGTGTTACAAGTTGTTTTTCTTCGAAGAAGTCTTTCGAGTCACGGGACCGAGTGACTCCTCCTTTTGTCTCCATTGCGCATGGGCGTCGACTCCATCTTCGATTGTTTTTTTTCCGCCATCGGGTTCGGACGTGTTCCTGTCGCTCCGAGTTTCGGAACGGAAAGATAGCTAATTTCGGAAGATTTTCGTCGGTATTGTTGTGTTCGGGATCGGCGTAGTTAGATTCAACACCGCATCGAAGATCGAAGTGCTCCGGTGCCCTTCGGGGTAGTTTTTCGATCCCCCGTCGGGGCCTGGTCGGCCCGACCACGTGCTGAACAACGCCGATGGAACGGACCCCGTTCCGTTTCTGCCCCAAATGCCACAATAAATACCCCTATACAGACCAACACTTGGTCTGTAACCTGTGCCTGTCACCTGAGCACAGCGAAGACACCTGCGAGGCCTGTCGTGCGTTCCGGTCCCGAAAAACTCTCCGAGACCGTCGAGCCAGAAGACTTCAGATGGCGTCCGCGCCGACAGCCCACCGGGAGTTCGAGGAACAAGAAGAGGAGGGATCCTTTTCGATCCAAGAATCGGACTCCGAAGGATTCGACGATACACAAACCGTGAGTAAGACGTCGAAAACCACACAGAGGAAGATTTACAAGGCCCAGGGGACGCCACTGCCTTCAGGCCATGGCTCCACCCATAAATTCGGTGACCGACCGTCGGCACCGAAAAAGGCCCAAACAGTGCCGATATCGTCCGACTCCGGTCGAGACACCGGCACGCAGCCTTCTCGGGACAGAGAAAGTACTGGAGACAAGCCTCGACACCGAGATACCGGTGTGGACACGGCTCGACGCCGAGACAGCGGCACCGAAGAAGATCGACGCCGAGAGGTTTCGGCCCCGAAAATGAAAAAAGTCACCTCGGAGCCGAAAAAACACGCAGACAAGGTTTCGATCCCGAAACAAACTGCAAGCGACCCAGCTTCAGGCTCTTATACAGAAGTGCACTCGCTAACCTCCCAAATGCAAAAGCATAGGTTTGAGGAAGAGCTACAATCAACTGATGTGGACCATACGCAAAAGCGTATTTTCATACAGCAGGGGACAGGTAAAATAAGCACCCTTCCCCCCATTAGAAGAAAGAGAAGGTTGGAGTTCCAAACTGAACAGACACCACAACCAAAAGTGGTGAAAAGAGTTACCCCACCACCCTCTCCTCCGCCCGTGATTAACGTCTCACCAGCACAAACTCCATCACACTCCCCAGCTCACACCACCATAAGTCAGGGTGACCAAGATCAAGACGCATGGGACCTATACGACGCCCCAGTGTCAGATAACAGTCCGGAGGCATACCCTACGAAGCCATCTCCACCAGAGGACAGCACCGCGTATTCTCAAGTGGTGGCTAGAGCAGCACAATTTCACAACGTAAGCCTCCACTCAGAACAGGTCGAGGATGATTTTTTATTCAACACACTCTCCTCCACCCACAGCTCATACCAAAGCCTGCCTATGCTCCCTGGTATGCTCCGGCACGCAAAAGAAATCTTTAAGGAGCCGGTCAAAAGTAGGGCAATTACACCAAGGGTGGAAAAAAAGTATAAGGCGCCTCCTACAGACCCGGTTTTCATCACTACACAGCTGCCACCAGACTCTGTCGTTGTAGGAGCAGCTAGGAAAAGGGCCAACTCCCACACATCTGGAGATGCACCACCCCCAGATAAAGAAAGCCGCAAGTTCGATGCAGCTGGTAAGAGAGTCGCAGCACAAGCTGCAAACCAGTGGCGCATCGCGAACTCCCAGGCACTACTTGCGCGCTATGACAGAGCCCACTGGGACGAGATGCAACATCTCATTGAACATCTGCCCAAGGACTTACAAAATAGGGCAAAACAAGTGGTTGAGGAGGGACAGACCATTTCCAACAACCAGATCCGCTCCTCCATGGACGCTGCAGATACAGCTGCACGGACAATTAATACATCTGTAACTATCAGAAGGCATGCATGGCTCCGAACGTCTGGATTTAAACCAGAGATTCAACAAGCAGTTCTCAATATGCCTTTTAACGAAAAAGAACTGTTCGGTCCAGAAGTGGACACAGCGATTGAGAAACTCAAAAAAGATACGGACACTGCCAAAGCCATGGGCGCACTCTACTCCCCGCAGAGCAGAGGGAATTACAGCACATTCCGTAAAACACCCTTTCGAGGGGGGTTTCGGGGGCAGAGCACACAAGCCAGCACCTCACAAGCAACACCGTCCAGTTACCAGGGACAGTATAGAGGAGGTTTTCGGGGACAATATAGAGGAGGGCAATTCCCTAGGAATAGAGGAAGATTTCAGAGCCCCAAAACCCCTACTACTAAACACTGACTCACATGTCACTCACCCCCTCCACACAACACCAGTGGGGGGAAGAATAAGTCATTATTACAAAGCATGGGAGGAAATCACTACAGACACTTGGGTTCTAGCAATTATCCAACATGGTTATTGCATAGAATTTCTACAATTCCCTCCAAACATACCACCAAAAGCACAAAATTTGACAACACACCATTCCAATCTCCTGGAGATAGAAGTGCAGGCACTATTGCAAAAGAATGCAATCGAATTAGTGCCAAACACACAAATAAACACAGGAGTTTACTCACTGTACTTTCTGATACCAAAGAAGGACAAAACGCTGAGACCAATCCTAGACCTCAGAGTAGTGAACACTTTCATCAAATCAGACCACTTTCACATGGTCACACTACAAGAAGTATTGCCATTGCTAAAACTACACGACTACATGGCAACTTTAGACCTCAAGGATGCTTATTTCCATATACCAATACACCCATCGCACAGGAAATACCTAAGGTTTGTATTCAAGGGAATACATTACCAATTCAAGGTACTGCCTTTCGGATTAACAACCGCACCAAGAGTCTTTACCAAATGTCTAGCGGTAGTCGCTGCACACATAAGAAGGCAGCAAATACATGTGTTCCCATATCTAGACGACTGGCTAATCAAGGCCCATTCGTTAATAGAGTGCTCAAATCACACAAATCATATCATACAAACCCTCTTCAAACTAGGGTTCACCGTCAATTTCACAAAATCCAAAATTCTGCCGCGCAAGGTACAACAATACCTGGGAGCCATAATAGACACATCAAAAGGAGTAGCCACTCCAAGTCCACAAAGAATTCAAAATTTCAACACCATCATACAACGCACGTATCCAACACAAAGGATACAAGCAAAGATGGTACTACAACTCCTAGGCATGATGTCTT
This sequence comes from Pleurodeles waltl, assembly GCF_031143425.1. NCBI lineage: Eukaryota > Metazoa > Chordata > Amphibia > Caudata > Salamandridae > Pleurodeles > Pleurodeles waltl. Next base: position 1,800,057,771 of record NC_090444.1, on the reverse strand, counting down.
CATGCATAGCCATTGTCCCAAACGCAAGACTGCACATGAGGCCCTTACAACAGTGCCTAGCATCACAATGGTCACAAGCACAGGGTCACCTTCTAGATCTGGTGTTAATAGACCGCCAAACTTACCTCTTGCTTCTGTGGTGGAACAACATAAATTTAAACAAAGGGCGGCCTTTCCAAGACCCAGTGCCACAATATGTAATAACAACAGATGCTTCCATGACAGGGTGGGGAGCACACCTCGATCAACACAGCATACAAGGACAATGGAACGTACATCAAACAAAACTGCATATAAATCACCTAGAACTTCTAGCAGTTTTTCAAGCACTAAAAGCTTTCCAGCCAATAATAGTTCACAAATACATTCTCGTCAAAACAGACAACATGACAACAATGTATTATCTAAACAAGCAAGGGGGGACGCACTCCACGCAGTTAAGCCTGCTAGCACAAAAGATTTGGCGTTGGGCAATTCACAACCAAATTCGCCTAATAGCACAATTTATACCAGGGATCCAAAATCAACTCGCAGACAATCTCTCTCGAGATCACCAACAGGTCCACGAATGGGAAATTCACCCCCAAATTCTGAACACTTATTTCAAACTCTGGGGAACACCTCAGATAGACTTGTTTGCGACAAAGGAGAACGCAAAATGCCAAAACTTCGCATCCAGATACCCACACAAACAGTCCCAAGGCAATGCCCTATGGATGAACTGGTCAGGGATATTTGCTTACGCTTTTCCTCCTCTCCCTCTCCTTCCTTACCTGGTAAACAAACTCAGTCAAAACAAACTCAAACTCATATTAATAGCACCAACTTGGGCAAGGCAACCCTGGTACACAACGCTACAAGACCTATCAGTAGTACCCTGCATCAAATTGCCCAACAGGCCAGATCTGTTGACACAACACAACCAAAAGATCAGACACCCAGATCCAGCATCGCTGAATCTAGCAATCTGGCTCCTAAAATCCTAGAATTCGGGCACTTACAACTTACCCAAGAATGTATAGAAGTCATAAAACAAGCCAGAAGGCCATCCACCAGGCACTGCTATGCAAGTAAATGGAAGAGGTTTGTTTGCTACTGCCATATTAATCAAATACAACCATTACACACAACTCCAGAACATGTAGTGGGTTACTTGCTTCACTTACAAAAATCTAACCTGGCTTTCTCTTCCATTAAAATACACCTTGCAGCAATATCTGCATACCTGCAGACTACCTATTCAACTTCCCTATATAAAATACCAGTCATTAAAGCATTCATGGAGGGCCTTAGGAGAATTATACCACCAAGAACACCACCTGTTCCTTCATGTAACCTAAATGTTGTCCTAACTAGACTTATGGGTCCACCTTTTGAACCCATGCACTCCTGCGAAATACAGTTCCTAACCTGGAAGGTGGCATTTCTCATCGCCATTACTTCCCTAAGAAGAGTAAGCGAGATTCAGGCGTTTACAATACAGGAACCTTTTATACAACTACACAAGAATAAGGTCGTCCTAAGGACCAATCCTAAATTTTTGCCAAAGGTTATTTCACCGTTCCATCTAAATCAAACAGTGGAACTTCCAGTGTTCTTTCCACAGCCAGATACCGTAGCTGAAAGGGCACTACATACATTAGATGTCAAAAGAGCATTGATGTATTACATTGACAGAACAAAAAACATCAGAAAGACTAAACAACTATTTATTGCATTTCAAAAACCTCATGCAGGAAACCCAATATCAAAACAAGGTATAGCCAGATGGATAGTTAAATGCATCCAAATCTGCTACCTTAAAGCTAAACGACAGCTGCCCATTACACCAAGGGCACACTCAACCAGAAAGAAAGGTGCTACCATGGCCTTTCTAGGAAACATCCCAATGCAAGAAATATGTAAGGCAGCCACATGGTCTACGCCTCACACATTCACCAAGCACTACTGTGTAGACGTGTTATCCGCACAACAAGCCACAGTAGGTCAAGCCGTACTAAGAACATTATTTCAAACTACTTCCACTCCTACAGGCTGATCCACCGCTTTTGGGGAGATAACTGCTTACTAGTCTATGCAAAACATGCGTATCTACAGCGACAGATGCCATCGAACTGAAAATGTCACTTACCCAGTGTACATCTGTTCGTGGCATCAGTCGCAGTAGATTCGCATGTGCCCACCCGCCTCCCCGGGAGCCTGTAGTAGTTTGGAAGTTACCTTCAACTATTTATATATGTATCATCTCAACCTTAAATAGGTGCATACTTAGTCACTCCATTGCATGGGCACTATTACTACAATTCAACTCCTACCTCACCCTCTGCGGGGAAAAACAATCGAAGATGGAGTCGACGCCCATGCGCAATGGAGACAAAAGGAGGAGTCACTCGGTCCCGTGACTCGAAAGACTTCTTCGAAGAAAAACAACTTGTAACACTCCGGCCCAACACCAGATGGCGAGCTATTGCAAAACATGCGAATCTACTGCGACTGATGCCACGAACAGATGTACACTGGGTAAGTGACATTTTCATTTCTGGGCCCAGGCAAAGGTTGAAGTTAAAGCTAAGTCATGTCTGTGTTCTCTAATAATCAGTAAGTTAAGTTTACTTCCTATATAGTCTTAAACTCCGTAATAAGAGATGAAAATACTTCTAAATACTCTACTATTAACTGTAAAAGAAGAAGAAGCAGTAGAAACACATTTTCAAATAAACTAAATGATACCATGCTGTTGAAACTTCAATATAATGCAACCATTCCAAATCAAAAAATACAGAGGCAAGTACAAACTTTACTCCTGGCAGAGCTTCATCAAGCCACAAAACCAGAGGAAAATTTGTCCAGAAAATGCTATTTCCATCAGCGAAGAGTTGTGGAACTTTACAATCCCAGTAGAATATTTTAAAACCCCAAATCAATTACATATCCTCCTTTGAGATAACACAGAGGCAAACCCAAGCTATATATCTGGTCAAGCTCCACCAAATTCAAAATCCTGAAGCCACTCCCTCTCTTAAAATACCAACCTATCCAGAGATGAGCATTTGTAATGCTTAGTGGTTATGAAAGATCAATTGCAAACCATTGTCAAAGCAGGAATGGAAAAGACTGCAGTAGGCAAGAAACCAAACCACTAAAATGTCAATTCCACTTAACCAGCAAAACACGATCAAAGTCTTACTGATATTTAACAAAAGTGAATAAACTCAAAATAACTGACAAAACATCATTAAAACAATTGCCAAAACTTTTTAACTGAGGTCTCAGTTGAGCACATGCATTTAAGATCTGAGGTAGAATATTGCATCACAAGCAAGGACTATATATTTAATGGAAGTAGAACATCAAGTTCAAGATGAAATCAATGCTACCCAACCTGATTGTACTAGTGAGACAAATAGCCATTCAATGATCGCAGCAAAGGAAACATAAACTGATGTCCACTTAACTGAACATGACAAAAAAGAACAATCGGCCCAGTGCAGTCACATCACTGAAAATCAATAATATCAGAAATCAAAGGGACATTTTCAATTTTCTCAACCTTATGAAAAAGACTAATATATGGGAATCAAAAGGCAAATTCAAAGTAGTGCATTTGTGCCAGTGTTTCTGGGACCAAATGAGATGAAGCGCAATTGTCTCCCTTTAGATCAGACACACAAATTTCTAAAGAAGTTATACTATGATAAAAAAAAAAATGTTATTGCTGTTGTCTTAATACTGTTCTATGAGATGGCACAATATTCTAAACAATAGCTACATCATTAAATTGCTGTAGAGTTAGGAAGTCTAGCCCACTGAATTTTTAAAACCTTGTGGGATTCAATTAAATGAGCCAATCGGTGCTTAATTTGTGCTTGTTGTTTCCGGTGCTGAGCACCAGCACTTATTTTTGAGGGCCGGTGCTTATTCTTCTTCCTCAAGCATTTGCTGCTAGTAATAGACACATATGGGAAAGACGGAGAAAGGGAAAAACGAGAAGGCGTCACAAAGGGAGAAAGGAAAAAGCTGCTAGAGTGAGGTGAAGGGGGCATGGAGGGGCTGTAAATAGATTGAAGAGGCCCGAGATGGCTTCCGGATTACGCCTCCTCAGTAGTCCGTGTTCCCACATTTAAGTGTAGCAGCCGTGTGTTTAAGAGGAGGGCTTTGGGCTCCGACACGTTTTTATTTACAAATTAAGCACTGGAGCCAGTCCTAGTCACGTCTGCTACCTCACATGTAGCTCATTTGGTTTATTCTGAAAAAATGACAAATTGTTTGTAAAATGCATCTGTGTTTAGCAAATCATCCATTTGACTCACCATGCATGCACGCACCACGGGGAACACAGCCTCCACGACCAAAAAAATGTCTTGCGAAATGCATTTGAGAGAACTAGGAGAGTGGTGAAAGACTGGCGTTTGTATTCTTTGCTTTTCAAACGACCACTGCCTGGAAGGCTGCAGGATGAGACAGCTAATCATTTATGGTCCAATTCTGATAGGAGCTGGCTGTCATCAGGTCTAACAAACCCAACAACAAATGGAGCGACTGTCTATTCACCCATCACCCGCTTGCTTCTTGCATTTGTGCTCTTGGAACATGGGTAAGGAAATGCCTGGCTGTAAGGAAATGCCTCCTTGGCATGGTTACCCCCTGACTTTTTGCCTTTGCGGATGCTATGTTTTGAATTGAAAGTGTGCTGAGGCCTGCTAACCAGGCCCCAGCACCAGTGTTCTTTCCGTAACCTGTACTTTTGTATCCACAATTGGCACACCCTGGCATCCAGGTAAGTCCCTTGTAACTGGTACCTCTGGTACCAAGGGCCCTGATGCTAGGGAAGGTCTCTAAGGGCTGCAGCATGTCTTATGCCACCCTGGAGACCCCTCACTCAGCACAGACACACTGCTTACCAGCTTGTGTGTGCTAGTGAGAACAAAATGAGTAAGTCGACATGGCACTCCCCTCAGGGTGCCATGCCAGCCTCTCACTGCCTATGCACTATAGGTAAGACACCCCTCTAGCAGGCCTTACAGCCCTAAGGCAGGGTGCACTATACCATAGGTGAGGGCACCAGTGAATGAGCACTGTGCCCCTACAGTGTCTAAGCCAAACCTTAGACATTGTAAGTGCAGGGTAGCCATAAGAGTATATGGTCTGGGAGTCTGTCAAACACGAACTCCACAGCACCATAATGGCTACACTGAAAACTGGGAAGTTTGGTATCAAACTTCTCAGCACAATAAATGCACACTGATGCCAGTGTACATTTTATTGTGAAACACACCCCAGAGGGCACCTTAGAGGTGCCCCCTGAAACTGTATCCAACTATCTGTGTAGGCTGACTGGTTCCAGCAGCCTGCCACACTAGAGACATGTTGCTGGCCCCATGGGGAGAGTGCCTTTGTCACTCTGAGGCCAGTAACAAAGCCTGCACTGGGTGGAGATGCTAACACCTTCCCCAGGCAGGAGCTGTAACACCTGGCGGTGAGCCTCAAAGGCTCACCCCTTTGTTCCAGCACCGCAGGACACTCCAGCTAGTGGAGTTGCCCGCCCCCTCCGGCCACGGCCCCCACTTTTGGCGGCAAGGCCAGAGAAAATAATGAGAAAAACAAGGAGGAGTCACTGGCCAGTCAGGACAGCCCTAAGGTGTCCTGAGCTGAAGTGACTCTAACTTTTAGAAATCCTCCATCTTGCAGATGGAGGATTCCCCCAATAGGATTAGGGATGTGACCCCCTCCCCTTGGGAGTAGGCACAAAGAGGGTGTACTCACCCTCAGGGCTAGTATCCATTGGCTACTAACCCCCCAGACCTAAACACGCCCTTAAATTTAGTATTTAAGGGCTTCCCTGAACCTAGGAAAACGGATTCCTGCAACTTACCTGAAGAAGGACTGCTGAGCTGAAAAACCCCTGCAGAGGAAGAACAGAAGACACCAACTGCTTTGGCTCCAGACTTACCGGCCTGTCTCCTGCCTTCCAAAGAAACCTGCTCCAGCGACGCTTTCCAAGGGACCAGCGACCTCTGAATCCTCTGAGGACTGCCCCGCTTCAAGAAAGACTAGAAACTCCCGAGGACAGCGGCACTGCTCCAAAAGAACTGCAACTTTGTTTCAAGTAGCAGATTTAAAGACCCCTGCAACTCCCCGCAAGAGGCGTGAGACTTGCAACACTGCACCCGGCGACCCCGACTCGACTGGTGGAGAACCAACACCTCAGGGAGGACCCTCCGGCAACTCTACGACTATGAGTAACCAAAGTTGTCCCCCCTGAGCCCCCACAGCGACGCCTGCAGAGGGAATCCCGAGGCTCCCCCTGACCGCGACTGCCTGAACCTAAAGTCCCGACGGCTGGAAAAGACCCTGCACCCGCAGTTCCCAGCACCTAAAGGAACGGAACTCCTGTGCAGGAGTGACCCCTAGGAGGCCCTCTCCCTTGCCCAGGTGGTGGCTACCCCGAGGAGCCCCCCCCTTGCCTGCCTGCAACGCTGAAGAGATCCCTTGATCTCTCATAGGAAACCATTGAAAACCCGACGTGTGTTTGCACACTGCACCCGGCCGCCCCCGCGCTGCTGAGGGTGTACTTTTTGTGCTGACCTGTGTCCCCCCCCCAGTGCCCTACAAAACCCCCCTGGTCTGCCCTCCGAAGACGCGGGTACTTACCTGCTGGCAGACTGGAACCGGGGCACCCCCTTCTCTCCATTGAAGCCTATGTGTTTTGGGCACCTCTTTGACCTTTGCACCTGACCGGCCCTGAGCTGCTGGTGTGGTAACTTTGGGGTTGCTCTGAACCCCAAACGGTGGGCTACCTTGGACCAAAAACTGAAACCTGTGAGTGACTTACTTACCTGTTAAAACTAACATTACTTTACCTCCCCCAGGAACTGTGAAAATTGCACTAAGTGTCCACTTTTAAAACCGCTTATTGTGTTTTATGTAAAAAGTATACATGCTAATGAAATGATTCAAAGTTCCTAAAGTACTTAGCTGCAATACCTTTCAAATGAGATATTACATGTAAAATGTGAACCTGTGGTTCTTAAAATAAACTAAGAAAATATATTTTTCTATAACAAAACCTATTGGCTGGAGTGTGTGTTCCTCATTTATTGCCTGTGTGTATGTACAACAAATGCTTAACACTACTCCTTTGATAAGCCTACTGCTCGACCACACTACCACAAAATAGAGCATTAGTATTATCTCTTTTTGCCACTATCTTACCTCTAAGGGGAACCCTTGGACTCTGTGCATACTATTCCTTACTTTGAAATAGTGCATACAGAGCCAACTTCCTACAGTGGCTTATTGAACAAGATCGGATCTCATACTGGAAAAAATCTCATAATTATTCTGCAAGAGGCGTGGACTGAACACCCAAGCCGTCTAATTGTTTTTATCAAATTTAACAGCTTGGTAATTAAAGGAAGATCTCAAGGTCTCACAAAGAGTGGCCTGGTAATATACTTTAGCTCGGATTTAAACTTGAAAATGTAGATTTTCCTCAGCCTTGTCGAACAGAAAATCTGGATTTTATTTAAGACACTGAGGCTAAGCTTATGCAAACTTCTTTTATTGCCCGCTCACAGCAGCAACAATAGTGGGAACATAGAACACTTAAACTATTCCAAAGGACTATACGTCTCTGTAACCAACAGCCATCTTCTTTCTTCTGAACAATGCGAACAAGATAAATTCGAAGGTACAACAATTAATCTAAAGACGACAGAATCCATGCACCATCCTCCGCAAAACAGAGAAAACCGTAACAGGAGTTTCCTCTAATCTGAAAAGAAAAATATCACAAATCAATAGGGAGGGTTAACAGAGGAGGCATAATCTTAGCCTCTGTGTCTTTAATAAAATCCAGATTTTCTCTCCAACAAGGCTGAGGAAAATCTACATTTTATGGCAGTACAGGGAGGCTGATAATATGCAAGTTTAAAGTGCTGATAAAAAATTATCAATAGCATTAACCACAGGTTTAAAATAACAGATTCAAACATGTTTTCATTTGACCAATCTCCAGCTCTTAAAATAGCTTGCAGACTACCACCCAACACGAAAGCCTTTGTAGCAGAAGAGCCTCTGATAGAATGTGCTCCGAATTTAACAGCCATACCAGCATCAAGCATCACAACTTTCACCCATGTTGCTAAGGTTTGAGGAGAGATGGCTTTATGAGGCTACCTGTATGAAATAAGTAATTGAGCCATGTTATTCCTCAAACTTTCAGTCTGCCTCTCATATTCTTTAAGACATCGAACTACACAAAGACTTTCATTTGAAACAAAATAAAGTGAAAGGTGCATGCGCCATATCACACAGGCTTCAGTAGCAGGCCTGCAGACACAGTGTGCATGGGCGGTATAATACATGCTGCAGCCCATGGGAGACCCCTGGTGTACCAGTGCCCAGAGTACCTAGGTATCGTATAAAAGGGACTTTTGTGAGTGCACCAGTATGAAAATTGTTGGTGTAAAAGTTATCAAAACACCAAATTTAGAGGAGAGAGCACAGACACTGGGTTCTTGGTTAGTAGTCTAAACACACTGACACCAGGCAAAAAGTGGGGGGTAATTCTGTCCGAAAAGATGCTATTTTCCTACACAAACAGAAAGATCAACGCATATGTTGGATACTCATAGTATAGGAGTTTATGAAGCTGGCTCTGTACAGACTATAGCAAAGTAAGGTACAGTGTGCACAGATTCCAGTGGATCACCAGAGGCTTTACAGAGGCCAAAGTAGAGAATACTAATGCTGTCTTTTGTGGTAGTGTGGTGGAGCAGTTCGGCTTATCAGAGGGTAGTGCTAAGCATTTGTTGTGTAAACAGTCAAGAAATGAGGCACACACTCAAGGACTAACTCCAGGCTAATATTTGATGTATCAAAAATATTCTTTGTTACTTTATTTCTAGAACCAAGATTTATTTTTAATTTTTTTCCAGGTATGTACAGTTTCAAGAATATATCACTTTAATGTATCTAATGCACTTTGTTCAGACTTCACAGTTAAAACAATCATCAGGTACGTGACACTTTTCAATTTCAAAAGTAGACAGTGCAGTTTCTCACAGAAAGCAATGCAGCCTGAGGGGAGGAAAAGTATTAGCACAGTTTGCAGGTAAGTTCTTGACTTACGGCCCCAGTCTTCGGGGGTTAGGGACTCCACAGCGCAAGGTTCAGGTTGACCCAGGAGCGCAGCACCAGCAACTCAGTGCTAGCCGGTCGCAGAGGTGTCCGACCCTCAATGGAATCCTATGGAGACTGGGGGCACTCTGAAAGAAACAGCTGGCATGTAAGTACCCGCTACTTCAAGGCAAACACCTGGGGAATTTAGAGTAGCACCAGGGGGGTCCACAAGACAGCACCAAACACACACCCTCAGTGGCACAGGGGTGGCCAAGTGCAGGGTGCAAACACACCGTTGAGCGCCCAATGGTTTTCAGTGGGTGAACAAAGAGGCTGCAGGCTTGGTCCAGGAAGTCAGCTGAGGAAAACCAGTGGCTGAACAAGGAAGTAGGGACCTCACTGGATGTCGATTGACCATCGGTGGAATTTCCCAAGACTAGGGGGCTGCAGCTGCAGGTGTACCTTTAGTCAGAAAATCTTCACCAAAGCCGGTCCGGGGTGGGTTGGGGGGTGTCCTCTAACTTCAGGCTGCAGGAGTTGTCATGTTGGTCAGGAGGGGTCTACCCAGGGTGGACTCAAGGTCAGAATCGTCTGGGGACCTACTTTGGACCGGTGGGCCACCTGGACAAGGCCGTGGGTGTCGGGTGCAGAGTGGGCAGGACTCGTGGATCCGGGGCGGCTCTGGAGTTCTTCTTGTAAGTTTCTTTTGTGGACAGGGCTGCTGTCCTTGGAAGATCTTGATCCTGCAGTAGACAGGCAGTCCTCTGGGGGTTTGTAGAGGTCACTGGTCCTGCAAGATGCGTCGCCTTTTTGTAGCCAAAGTCTTGACGCTGCAGACAGGTCGGTAGAGCTGGGGCCAAGTCAGTTGTCGTCTGGAGTCTAAGGTTGAAGCCCTGAAGAAGTTCTTTTTAAGGGATGAAACGCTTTGGCTGTGCCCAATGTTTAAAACCCAATTTGAAGAAGAATAAGTAAAAGAACACTTAAACAGCTCATATGTGGAATTTGAACTTTTTGAATAGTTACTCTATATATGGTACACGTCTAAACCGTGCATTTATAAACTGCAGCTAGATATTGTCTCTACTAGATAAGGCATTACTGAAGGTATGTAACTTGTCCTACACCACCTGCAGCCATACTGATGCATGGTACTAACTGCATGGAGTATGTGTGCTGTCAAATTAAGTACAATTTGCTCTTAACTCTGTTTCACAAGGTCATTCCATTAGTTAAAGGTGCCCGGGAGAGGTATTCATGTGCAGCACTGGGCATTTGTTACCCGAGTGACAACAGTGAACAAGCGCCACACACTTTCGATGAGTGCAAATGATGTGGATCTTTGTAAAGGGATTACACCGGCTGTCATTGCCATTTTTAGGGTCGAGCCTGAGTTGCATGCGCTCGCGCATGCGTAACGCAGGGAGACTCTTTTGTATTTAGAAAAGGGCTCGGAGCCCTGTCAACTTCACGTCAGTGCTTTTTATTGGTTCGTGGGCTTCCCTAATAAAATCTTCTTGCTTTCATTAGTCGAAGGCACCCATATGTCATGCCTTTTCCGGTGGCAAGCCCTCCTCGAGCGCAGCGACCAAGTACAGAAAACATGCAAGGCTCGCTGTTTTTCATCGGGCTCGTGGACTTTTTTTTTCTCTAATTTAGAGCGCGATCTCGCTTGGCAGAAGTTGAGCGCTTTACATACTTGAATTCACTTTTTCAGGTTGTGTACATAAATACACTTTTGCCCGATAGGTGAAAAGTTGGGTTAAGAGTTTACAACGCGATCAGCTCTAACATGAGCAAACGCGAGACCCGTCGCATTGTAAATGCTTGTTATATTTGGCTGCAGGACAAGGTGCTGTTTTTATCACACTGATGGGCAACACATAGCTTATGCTGATGCTATTTCACATTTATTAGGTCTCTGTTGAGAAGGGCTTATCAGACATGTTATGATGCCACTTCTATTCAGCATAGCTAGCTGTCAGATGGCTGAGATCTATTGACTTTGCTTGTTTTAGTGCTTCCAGCACCATAACAGTTATGGAGGCAATAGGATACTTTGACCCAACAGATCCACCCAACTGCTTTGTTGGCTGCTTACTTGGATTTCCTACCATAGCATATAATTATTTATCTTTGGCAGATCCTCAACAGGCAAAAAATGAATCATTCTCAACTACTGTGTAGCACTTTTTTCTTTCCTTTTAATATAGGAATACTTTTTTTATATTGAAAAATAACATTCAACTGAAGTTGATTTAAAAAAAAAAAAAATTATTGTATTATATAGTATTTGTAAACTATGGCCTTCATTATAACCCTGGCAGTCCATGGACCGGCAGGGCCATGGGGGCGGTCTCACCACACACAATCATCCCTACTCACACATGCACTCAACCGTCACCCCCATAGACATGCATACGTACCCATACACATCACACATGCACACACATACTCTCCATCCTCCACCCCCTCCCTTCAACTACATAGATACACGCACTCACTAACACCCCCCTTCCCCCATACACATTCACCCATGCACACACCCCCAACCCCTGTCCACATGCATACACACATGCATCACCATTGCCACATATACACACATGCATCACCATTGCCACAAATACACACAGGCACGCACAGACACTCTCTCCTCCCTCCCCCCCCGCCTTTGCCCCCATTCATGACACGCATACATTCACTCATTCGCACACCCCCTTGCGGATGGCATTTACCTCGTCCGATGAGGTGTTTCTCCATTAGGGGGTGGGACTGGCCCTCCCATCGCCAGCCACGCCGTGCCACACCACAAGAAGACCGCCGTTCAGAATAACTGGTTGTAAGTCTGTGGGCCGTCTTTTTCAGGCGTGGCGGTGGAACTGCCGCCGACCGCTGTGATGAATGCCGCCAGATATCCGACCGCCAGTGGTGCGGATATCAGGTGGAATTCGTAATACAGCAGTCGGAGGACCGCTTTTGTGAAATACTGCCAAAGTCATAATGAGGGCCTGTGTTTGTAATTGGTTTTAATCCCTATGGTGCCCTGGACGAGGTGATCTTGTCCAAGGCACCGGTTCCCGGGTGCCTTGGACAAGATCACCTCGTCCTGCACCCGGGAACTGGGGGGAGTGCTAGCGCTCCCCCCATGTACAAAAAGGCAGGGATGGAAAATTTATTTTAGGCCATTTCTGCCCCCCTATTGCTATAAGCCGACCTGCCCCCATGGGGGGGGCAGAAAGCTCTAGGCGCCAGGGCAAATGTTATTTTTGTGTGTGTTTGTGTTTTTTTTTGTTGTTTTTTTAGAGATGGGGAGCGACCTATTAGGCAAGCGTTGCTCCCCTGGGGGGCAAATTGTATTCAGACCATTTCTGCCCCCCTTGGTGGCAGATTGACTGCATTTCGGTCAATCTGCCCCCAAGGGGGCAGAAACCACTAGGCACCGGGGATTTATTTTTTTTGGCGCCAATGTCATATAAGGTGAGCGACCCCGTAGGCAAGGGTCGCTCCCGAGGAGGGGTTGGGCGTGGGGGGAAAATTTATTTTAGGCTATTTCTGTCCCCACTGGGGCCGGCTGAGCTAGAGGCCAAAATCCACAGGTAAGCACTTTGCAAAAACACCTCTGTTTTCTGTGAAAAAATGTGATGTGTCCACGTTGTGTTTTGGGCCATTTCCTTTCGTGGGCGCTAAACCTACCCACACAAGTGAGGTACCATTTTTATTGGGAGACTTTGGGGAACGCTGGGTGGAAGGAAATTTGTGGCTTCTCTCAGATTCCACAACTTTCTGTCACCGAAATGAGTGGAAAACGTGTTTTTTTTTTTTTTTTCTTTTTTTTTAGCCAAATTTTGAGGTTTGCAAAGGATTCTGGGTATCAGAACCTGGTCAGAGCCCCACAAGTCACCCCATCTTGGATTCCCCTAGGTCTCTAGTTTTAAAAAATGCACAGGTTTGGTAGGTTTCCCTAGGTGCCGGCTGAGCTAGAGGCCAAATTCTACAGGTAGGCACTTTGCAAACAACACCTCTGTTTTCTGTCAAAAATTGTGATGTGTCCACGTTGTGTTTTGGGGCATTTCCTGTCGCGGGCGCTAGGCCTACCCACACAAGTGAGGTATCTTTTTTATCGGGAGACTTGGGGGAACATAGAATAGCAAAACAAGTTTTATTGCCCCTTGTCTTTCCCTACATTTTTTCCTTCCAAATATAAGAGTGTGTGTAAAAAAGACGTCTATTAGAGAAATGGCCTGTAATTCACATGCTAGTATGGTCACCCCATAATTCAGAGATGTGCAAGTAACCACTGCTCCTCAACACCTTATCTTGTGCCCATTTTGGAAATACAAAGGTTTTCTTGATAGCTATTTTTCACTCTTTATATTCCAAGCAAATGAATTGCTGTATACCCGGTATAGGATGAAAACGCACTGCAGGGTGCAGCTCATTTATTGGCTCTGGGTACCTAGGGTTCTTGATGAACCTACAAGCCCTATATATCCCCGCAACCAGAAGAGTCCAGCAGACGTAACTGTATATTGCTTTCAAAAATCTGACATTGCAGGAAAACGTTAGAGTAAACGTAGAAAAAAATTGCTGTTTTTTTCACCTCAGTTTCAATATTTTTCTTTTTCAGTTATTTTCTGTAGGAAACCCTTGTAGGATTTACACAAATGACCCCTTGCTGAATTCAGAATTTTGTCTACTTTTCAGAAATGTTTAGGTCTCTGGAATCCAGCATTGGTTTCACGCCCATTTCGGTCACTGACTGGAAGGAGTCTGAAAGCACAAAAAATCGTAAAAATGGGGTATGTCCCAGTAAAAGGCCAAATTTGTGAAGAAAAATTGGGTTTTCTGATTAAAGTCTGCCTGTTCCTGAAAGCTGGGAAGCTGGTGACTTTAGCACCACAAGCCCTTTGTTGATGCCATTTTGAGGGGAAAAAAACACAAGCCTTCTTGTGCAGCCACTTTTTCCCATTTAAAAAAAAAAAAAAGAAAAAAAAAAAAAATTTCACTGTATTTTGGCTAATTTCTTGGCCTCCTTCAGTGGAACCCACAAAGTCTGGGTACCTCTAGAATCCCTAGGATGTTGGAAACAAAGGACGCAAATTTGGCTTGGCTAGCTTATGTGGACAAAAAGTTATGAGGGCCTAAGCGCAAACTGCACCAAATAGCCAAAAAAAGGCCTGGCACAGGAGGGGGAAAAGGCCTGGCAGCGAAGGGGTTAATCAAATTGAAATAATACAGTTTTACCTTTCTATAATATTCCTAATGAAAATGAACTACCCACCTAATCCCCTCTTAAACGTGAAAGGCATGTTCAATTTTTTTCTTTTTTCTTTCAATTCATTACAACACCAACCACACAATTTCCCAACAATCTCCTCAACCTCAAAAAATAGAATAGGCTCTAAATAATATATTTTTTTTAAAATTAATATAATGAAATACAAATGAATTACAAAATGGTTATGTCTGCCCAAACCCCCCAATAAATCCAACAACCAAAACAAACAATACATTGTATACCAAAACTATAAAATAGCAATTTAACATATTTCTATTTAAATATTACCAGAAACAAATTGTGGTAATGCATCAAGACAATATTACCACAATATTGAAGTGTAAAGTATTTTAAATATCATTTACCAAGATATACTTCCCCTTGATATTCTGTCCTATTGTAATTTTAATTGTAAAATATTTTGACCATAGTGATATGGTAAACTGATATTCTGGAGTCTATATTTAGGTCTGACACCCTACTTTGCACTGTAAATATTAGTGTTTTGATCATGACTGTTTGTTTTTTTGGCTAGGTGTTCAGTAATAGAATTGCCTTCCTTAGAAATAATAACAATTCTTTTTTAAGAGGATTTTACCTTTACATTATGTATGTGAACCTTTGTTTTGTGGCTTATGAACTATTAACGTGTACATATTATTCCTTGTCTTCTTTTCTAGGAAAATGATGCTAAGTATCAATCACAGGTAAGGACTGTTTGTTCTTGAAACTGTTAATGTATTTGTATTTGGAAATGATGAACTAAAATTGTACGTGAAGTAAAGAAAGTACCTTGAGATCAAGGTGCGTTTGTGTTGTGTCTGCTGTGGGAAAAGCAAGTATATTATTTAGCAGCATCACTGAAGATGGCTAGGCAAAGCAACTGTAAATCAGCTATAAGACCTAATTTGCACTACTTCAAACACTTCAGAAACAAATAAAATTTAAAAAATCCATACACTCTGCAGGCTAAATAGTTTACATTACAGGTTTCTTCAGCTGGTAAGTGTTACACCTTCCTTTTAAATGTAAGGGATGGCTGTGCTTATTTTACGTTATGATCAGGCTTTAGAAAGCAGGGCCTGATAATGAGGCCTGCTGGGCCCTGCCTTGTAGCTCAGGATGGGACACACAGGTGAAGAACTGAAGCACTAAGGTATATGACATTTAAATAAAAGCTGTTGGCAACTTGATGTTGGAACATGAAAACATAATGATATTTCTGAATGCTTTTAAATGGGAGAAAATTAAAATGAAGAGTTAACTTAATCATTAAGTTAATTCTTCATTTTAACTTTCTTGCTCCCAGTGGACATGGTGCCACAATTCTAACTGAAAAATAGTAACTTTTAGGTTGCAGCCTAATGCTAAAAACATCTTGGGGAATTTCAGAAAATTGACCTAGGAATGCATTTCGTTCACTGATTACCATTGACTTTGTGATTTGTAAATCGCACGTTCTGGCTTTATTAGCTTTTGGCTCTCCAGATTTTGTTTGTCTCTCCAGTTGCCAAAACAATGTTTGCGGTATCCTTCCACCAACTCCCTTTCTGTAAACAGGCTTTTAAATCTTCTTATTTTGTCACATTTGATGTGCATTGAAGGGCTGAGGTCAGGTGCTGCCTTCCGAGGGAGCTTGTTTACTCTTCTTTCTCTTACTTCAAAGTGAGAGGATTTATGTGACAGTCTTGGTAGATACTGGGAGTAGGAATTGTTTTTTTTTTTTTTTTTTTTTTTTAAAGCACACAACAGCATTCAAACAAACTGTGTATGTTTTTCAGAATATATCAGAGTTATGAACACAAATGAAGCACCTTTTTTTTTGTTATTTCTAAAGTGTGTTGAAGACAACTACTTTAATATAATCAAAACAAATCATCTTTTAGTACTTTATTTCAGTTGCAAACAACCTTAAAAAATTACAATACATCACCATAAAAACAAACATTTAAAACTTTTGAATACAAATGTAAGGAAATGCCTCCTTGGCATGGTTACCCCCTGACTTTTTGCCTTTGCTGATGCTAAGTTTTGATTTGAAAGTGTGCTGTGGCCTGCTAACCAGGCCCCAGCACCAGTGTTCTTTTCCTAACCTGTACTTTTGTTTACACAATTTTCACACCCTGGCATCCAGGTAAGTCCCTTGTAACTGGTACCTCTGGTACCAAGGGCCCTGATGCCAGGGAAGGTCTCTAAGGGCTGCAGCATATCTTATGCCACCCTGGGGACCCCTCGCTCAGCACAAACACACTGCTTGCCAGCTTGTGTGTGCTGGTGAGGACAAAACGAGCAAGTCGACATGGCACTCCCCTCAGGGTGCCATGCCAACCTCACACTGCCTATGCAGTATAGATAAGTCACCCCTCTAGCAGGCCTTACAGCCCTAAGGCAGGGTGCACTATACCATAGGTGAGGGCACCAGTGCATGAGCACTGTGCCCCTACAGTGTCTAAGCAAAACCTTAGACATTGTAAGTGCAGGGTAGCCATAAGAGCATATGGTCTGGGAGTTTGTCAAACACGAACTCCACAGCACCATAATGGCTACACTGAAAACTGGGAAGTTTGGTATCCATCTTCTCAGCACAATAAATTCACACTGATGCCAGTGTACATTTTATTGTAACATACACCCCAGAGGGCACCTTAGAGGTGCCCCCTGAAACCTTAACCAACTACCCGTGTAGGCTGACTGGTTTTAGCAGCCTGCCACACTCGAGACATGTTGCTGGCCACATGGGGAGAGTGCCTTTGTCACTCTGTGGCTAGTAACAAAGCCTGTACTGGGTGGAGATGCTTATCACCTCCCCCTTGCAGGAACTGTAGCACCTGGCGGTGAGCCTCAAAGGCTCCCCCCCTTTGTTACAGCACCCCAGGGCATTCCAGCTAGTGGAGTTGCCCTCCCCCTCCGGCCACCGGCCCCACTTTTGGCGGCAAGGCTGGAGGAGATAATGAGAAAAACAAGGAGGAGTCACTGGCCAGTCAGGACATCCCCTAAGGCAACCTGAGCTGAGGTGACTCTGACTTTTAGAAATCCTCCATCTTGCAGATGGAGGATTCCCCCAAAAGGGATAGGAATGTGACCCCCTCCCCTTGGGAGGAGGTACAAAGAGGGTGTAGCCACCCTCAAGGCTAGTAGCCATTGGCTACTGCCCTCCCCGACCTAAACACCCCCCTAAATTCTGTATTTAGGGGCTCCTCTGAACCTAGGAACTCAGATTCCTGCAACCTAAGAAGAAGAGGACTGCTAAGCTGAAAAACCCTGCAGAGAAGACGGAGACACCAACTGCTTTGGCCGCAGCTCTACCGGCCTGTCTCCCCACTTCTAAAGACACTGCTCCAGCGACGCTTTCCCCAGGGACCAGCGACCTCTGAATCCTCAGAGGACTGCCCTGCATCTAAAGTACCAAGAAGCTCCCGAGAATAGCGGCCCTGTAGAACCAACTGCAACTTTCTTGCAACAAAGAAACAACTTTAAAGACTTCACATTTCCTGCCGGAAGCGTGAGACTTTCCATTCCGCACCCGACGCCCCCAGCCCGACCTGCGGAAAACTAACACTACAGGGAGGACTCCCCTAGCGACTGTGAGCCCGTGAGTAGCCAGAGTTGACCCCCCCCTGAGCCCCCACAGCAACGCCTCCAGAGGAAATCCAAAGGCTCCCCCTGACTGCGACTGCCTGTAACAAGGGACACGACGCCTGGAACCAACACTGCACCAGCAGTTTCCAGGACCTGAAGGAACCGAACTCCAGTGCAGGAGTGACCCTCTGCCTAGCCCAGGTGGTGGCTACCCAGAGGAGCCCCCCCTGTGCCTGCCTGCATCGTTGAAGGGACCCCCGGGTCTCCCCATTGCTTTAAATACAAAACGCAATGCCTGTTTGCACTCTGCACCAGTCCGCCCCTGTGCCGCTGAGGGTGTACTTTCTGTGCCTGCTTGTGTCCCCCCTGGTGCCCTACAAAACCCCCATGGTCTGCCCTCCGAGTACGCAGGTACTTACCTGCTGGCAGACTGGAACCGGGGCACCCCTGTTCTCCATTGAAGCCTATCTATTTTGGGCACCTCTTTGACCTCCGCACCTAACCGGCCCTGAGCTGCTGGTGTGGTAACTTTGGGGTTGCCTTGGACCCAACTTTGAACCCTATAAGTGTTTTACTTACCTGTGAACTTAACAATTACTTGCCTCCCCCAGGAACTGTTGATTTTTGCACTGTCCACTTTTAAAATAGCTTATTGCCATTTTTGTCAAAACTGTACATGATATTGTGATTATTCAAAGTTCCTAGAATACCTGAGTGAAATACCTTTCATTTGAAGTATTACTTGTAAATCTTGAACCTGTGGGTCTTAAAATAAACTAAGTAAATATTTCTATATAAAAACCTATTGGCCTGGAATCATTTTTTGAGTGTGTGTTCCTCATTTATTGCCTGTGTGTGTACAACAAATGCTTAACACTACCCTCTGATAAGCCTACTGCTCGACCACACTACCACAAAATAGAGCATTAGATTATCTCTTTTTGCCACTATCTTACCTCTAAGGGACTCTGTGCACACTATTTCTTACTTTGAAATAGTATATACAGCGCCAACTTCCTACACCTAGTGACTCATATCTGCTTACAACCAGATGTCTAAAATATGTAGTGAAACGATAGGTGGAAATAGGCAAATTTATAACTCCATGTACTAACCATAAAACTGATGGTGTTTCTGCTACAGTGAAAGTCAGCTTTTCTAGCTTTTTGATATTAAGCATAGTGTAAGTACCTTCCTTCTTAGCCATTATATGTTGTTCTCTAGACCATTAAAAGCAGCGAATAAATTGCTACTATTAATATGTTTCTTTGTCATGGGGCCATTTTTCAGAATCTGTAATGTCTAACATAACTGCATGATGGGGCGCAGCTGACTTTGCCTGTGTTGTAAAAAGGATGTGTCATTCTGAATCATATCAATCACAGACGACACAATATAATTTAGGGGATAAATTCTGTTGGACAGAGTGTTCATACCTTTATCGGCAACAGCTAAAGCCTTTTCCATGTTTTCTTTATCTATCTGCCTTAAACATGCATTGGCTTCCATTTGGGAAAGCTTCCATATTTCATTGTAAATGGCATACAGGAATCATTTTTAGTGTGGCTTCCTTGGACCTAACAAGAAATCTTAAGTCTGCCTCCAATGACAGGAGACCTAAAATGTTCCTTAACTGCTGCTAAGGTGGAAGAACGTAACCATTGTTGGCATAGTTTACACACACAGTATTTTTAGTAACGGTTCCGGAGTATTGACCTGATGTAAAGCGTGGGTCAGGCAGGCTAGTCCTGAAACCCCCAGAGAAATTAACAAACGTGCCTTGCAACCATTTGTGTCCTTTACCTACAATAATCATCCGCTGGGATTGGAAAGTGAGGAATTTAAGGTCCCATTCGGAACTCGAGCATTTAGTACTTCTTCAGTGACTTTTAGGAATTGACTATTGTTAAATTTCACTGGTGTGCGGATACTGGACCCTTTCATTTCTTTAATTTTTGCTAACCCCAGGCAGGATGTTTGCTGGACAGTTTCATTCACAAACATCATTTCTAAGGGAGTGAGGCATGCCCTAAATAAAGCTGCCCTTCCGTGAATCTGCCAATCTTTTGTTGCCCATATACTCTTCAGATCAGTAGTGTTTTTTCCAAAACTCATAGCCTTTCTGGGAAACAAAGGAATCTGAATAGATTATTTTTGTGTCGGTTAGCAGTATTTTCCGCGTTCTGGAAGGTGATAATTTAAATAATATGACTCAGTATTCCTAGTGTCATGCCTAGTGAAATATGTGAACTTATTTATGTATGTTTTGGAACTCCCCACAGGTGGAGTCGAACAGTGTTCCGATTGTGTTCAATTGTAATCTTATTTGAGTTTACTAGCTCAGTGCAGAAAGTAATGTCCACAGTGAAGATAACAGCAAATGTCCTCATAATTTGCTGTGTTAATGTACACATCTTCACTTTCAAATACAGTGTAGTAGTCTAGTTCAGCAAGCATAGAATCTACTGTTCTAACATCCCAATCATCAGAAACATCACCAAGTGTAATTACATCAGTGAATGATATTTATACACAAATGGAATTTGAATTACTTCAGTAGGGCCGTATATATCGAAGGGAACTTTAGCCCAACTGTCCCATCTGGAATAGGAATTGCTGAAATGTTCAGAAAGGACAAGTCTCTCTGAATTTTATGTGAAGAGAGGTAAGGAGTCAAAACCTCACCTACTGGCTAAACTGCAGCACTCTTAGAAAGATAATGTCCATTTATCAAAAGAAAGAAAACAATATCAGAACCAATCCATAGCAGAAAGGCAAGCACTGCCAAAAATAACCACAGACAATATCATGGAGAAATCAAATAGTTATTTTTAAGCCATAAATACTGCTTACGTGTCTTTGAAACATTTTCTGTTGAAGAAGCTGATGTAGTTGAAGAGAAGTCATCAAAGTTGATGAAATACCCAGAAGTAGTCTTTGCAAACACAGCTGCTGGTGTAGGGCAGTTGGATGGAGCCACTCCTTGTGGAGGCTCATAGTAGATGATGCTGTCTGTCTGTGATGAACTTGAGTTGTATAGTGTCCTATCTTGGACAGCGCTTGTTGAAGAAGTTGTAACGGGAATCAGCAAAAGCTCATTCTCTGCCCTCCCCAAGCTCGGGCAGGCAATTGTAGCATTGTTGCTTGTACGGGTGGTTGCAAAAACATTGTTAGCTGCTTGTAGAGGTGTGTCCTTTTGAGTAATGAGAGGGTAGTGGGTACTACCCAGGGGACTTCCGGATCTACTATGCAAAATCCGTTACATGATGCAATTTAATGTTGTTAATGGAGACAAGTCTGTTCCCTTTGGAACCAGGCAGCAGTGGAAGAATAATTGTTCTGGTACCGTGTATTCCTAGGAATGGAACCTGTGCTCTGTAGGACGGGCCAGATTCTTTTTTTTTTTTTTTTTTTTTTAACTGCGGTCTTCTCACAAACCAGATCCCGAACTTTAGGAATCCAGCCAGTAGATGTTGATAGTGAATCCCTCATTCCCAAGGTGGCGGCACAGGAGGATGAGCTGTTTTCTCCAACATTTTGTAGCTCCTATAAAACAGTGACACATTGATTTATGTGAAACAATGTTCTTGCTGCCACCTTGCCAGGACCATCGGGATCTGGGACACACATGGTTATTCCGAAGAGGACCTCATATGGAGTATGACCTCTCTGGACCTCATATAGGTGATTAAGCCAACTACGGACTGAACCTGATAATCTTTCTGTGAAAGACTGCTTTAGATCCCGGTTCTTCCTTTCCACAACAATGTTACCCTCTGGATGATGCGGTGACAAATAATGGAGTTCAACACCCATCGTCCCCATGGTGTCCTTGAATTCCCTAGAGGCATAAGCAGGGCCTTGGTCCAAATGGAATGTTGCAGCCGCATATGTACCGACAAAGATCAGCAAGTCTTTAACAGTTAGAGCGTCAACCAACCGTTGAAGCCTTACCTACAGGAATCTAGAACAAGAATCCATAGCGACTAAGATGTATTTATGTGTACCATCAGGTTGTAAAGGACCGCATTGATTCAGGTACACACATTGTAGTGGGCTGTTGGACACTCAGAGGGATGTCTGAGGTGGCCGATTAATATTTGATCTCTTTATTTGCTGGCAAATGTCATAGCAAAGGACATATTGCTTGGTCTGTTTGTATAGACCTGGCCACAAAAGTGTTTCTGTGAAAGAGAAATAGTGACTGCCACACCTACGTGGGCAAATGCAACGCCCTCATCTGCGGCTTTGATGAGATCTAAACTCTGGTCTATGTTGGGGATCACTTGATCTCCCACCCCTGGAATGGTTGCAAAAGCAATGTTCTGTGCACTGATGTGGTAGGAATATTTTTGGGGTAAGCTTTTGCAAAGGCTGTCCGTGATCCAAAGCTTTCACAGCAGCTAGTTTCTCGTTGTCTAACCTCGTATGTGAACAAGTTATTGCGGCAACAGAAGCCGTAGCAACTGCAGATTTGGCAGCTTAATCATCCAAAGTATTTCCTACAATGTGTACTCCTACACGTTGATTGCCCAATGTATGTTCTACATGAGCATCTGGTAACCTGTCCTTAAGATCAGCTACCCTCCCCTACAGAGTTCTGAGTTTTATGATGCTCCCCTTAGAGTCTCTGAACCCATTTACATGCCAGTGTTTTAGGTAATCATTGTAGGACTAGACACAATAATATGAATCACTCACTATTAGTGTGAGCTGCTCAGGATTAGTATGTTCCAATGCCAAGATAAGAGGCCTAAACTCTGCTAGTTGTGCTGTGCAGTCCCCTAGAGCCTGCATGTAGGTTTTCTGAGGGGAGAAGACCCCATCCCTCATCCCTAAGCTCAAAGCTGCGCAAGCGGCTTTGTATTGATATTTAGTAGTTCCAGCTGGCTGTGTTGAACCGTCAGTGTAAATGATGATAATATTGATCAATTGGGTAGGTTTGGGGTACTCCTGTTCATATTGGAGAAATTCTTGTGTTTGTAACTTTGGGTTAAAAATGTAGTCAACATCAGTGGCAGTCAGGGAGGTTGCCCATTGGGTCCAGCGTGAATTCAGTGCTTTAGTAACCACCCATAAGGCCGGTACCTAGGTAACGACAATAATGCGTTTCCCTTGGGCAAGTGGCCTCACCCTAATGACAGCCATCTGTATGGGAGTGAGAATTATTTACTGTGGGTGCAAAATGTTGTTCTGCATTTGAGTGTAAATGAGATTTGTATGCTGTGGGTACCGTGTCACCTTCATTGAAAGTGACCTAGGTAAACCCGATGGCACGGCAATTATTCTGATGATCAAGTTTGTTTTGTTGTCACGGGTATGTATGTGTTTTGCTTCCACCATGACTTGCTGCAATCCTCTAAGTATGTGTGTTTTCAACTGTGCAATGTTTACTTGAAAAAATCTGGACGAATTAAATCATCAAGTGATTTTATGCATTGTGCATAATCTGGAATATATGTTATGGCAAAGTTGAAGAAACCAAGCAATGACTGCAGTTTCTTGATCGTATTTGGTGGTTGAAGTTGAGCGCATTTTTCTAGAAATTGCAGGGCCGGGCTCTTGCCTTCATCTGATAGCTTGTATCCCAAAAACAAGGCACTGAGAAAGGCTATTCTTGTTTTCTTGAAATTAAATTTGTGTCCAAGGGCTTCAAATCCTAATATGATCCGATGGACTGTGGCAAGACAAATGTTGAGGTCTTCTTCAGTGAGAAAAATGTCATCCACAGAGGACCATGCCTCAGGATCAATATTTTGTAAAATTCATGTTACACAGGCTGAAAGTAACTAGGGCTGTTCTTATAGCCCTATGGTAAACAGCAAAAACGTTTTTGTGAGCCAATTGAGAACGCACTCAGGTCCTGACTTTCGGACGCTAAGATTTGGCAGAGGGAACCATTGGAAATATCCAACTTTTTTTTTTTGTGTGCACTATGTTAAGTGTTGTGCTGTGTGAGGTTTGTAATGTACATGTGCTTGTGTGGTTGTTTAGGTGTCTATAGTAGAAAACTATTATATGTGAATGGTCTGGTTTTGCAACAGGGAATAACAGGTTATTCATCGCTGATTCACAGAGCTGAGTTATTCCCTGGTACTCAAGTTAGGTAAGAATCTCTGTCACTGGGATGTTAGTGTTTAAGAGGATGCTGAGGATGAGGTGTGGATCGAATAGGTATTACATGGTGGGGGTAAATTTTTATCCCAAATGGTTGTGGTATAGCACAGGTGCCTGCGCTAAAACCCAGTCAGCAGCATAGGCTTCTTTGATCACGTATTGTTCTTCAGCATTGTCCTCCAGTTTGCAGGAAAGTTTTATTTAAAATGCTGCCACCTTTTGCTTTTTAAATTGTGGCTTTTTTTGTGGAGATTTGTCGTTCTTTTTTTTTTTTCATTTTGGAACAGTTGTCAAAGTCTACATTACAAATGGTATTAGTTGTGTATATACTGTTACTAGCTCATTGTGAAGTGTGCGCATGTCGTCTACTTGCATAGCCTGCATGTCTGGATTTGGTGTGTATGTGGCAACCATAGGCCACGTTGGTCCATCGTTAATCAAAGGATCTAATCTCACATGGTGTATTACATGTGATAGGGCACCATTAAACCAGTTTTGGTGATCTTGATAAGAAAGTGGTATTTCTAAGTGATGATAAGCTTGGTACCACTGCAGTAAGTTTGCTACTCTGTGTGTGAAAATCGTAAGTGACACAAAAGTAGAATGTTTCTGTTTGGTAAGCTCTGTTTGCTTCCACAACAAATGTTACTTCCCCGCCTTCATCTGTTAAGCCATGAGCTTGGAGATACTGCGTTAGAACCTGCCTGCAGTCCGCTGGAATATTTATGGCTTTAGCCAGGCTAAGTAATAGGTAACAGAGAATGGAACACCAAATGGGGAGTAATCCTTATTCAAAAGTTAAAGCTCAAACAACCAACAGGTTGGATAGGTACTCCCTATTCAACTGAGGAGGATGTCCATAAAACCACAGACATCTCTGTATAATAGTACTTAGGGTACTTGCTGTGTGTGAGAGACAGAGATACTCAGGGTGATTTGTTAATTAGTGCCTAAACCCCATTGTTAGGGGTGCCATGACATGTATGACTCTCCTGTCAGCGAGACTACTGGATTGGGGGTGGCAACCCTTCCTCTCATAGATGACTGAGTCTCTCCTACCCCATTTGGAAGCTGTTGGACCAAACCTCCTGGCTCTCTACCAGTACCTCAACCAAACAATAAAAGATAAAGGTGAATTCTGGCAGCCTAATGCATGGACTCTTAAGACCTCTCAGGGAAGTTGTGGTATAACAAGTTTTGCCCCTTTTCTCTCTTTAGAAATAAGTCTCTTACATACACACACAGGCAATGAAGATGATGCAGGACCGTTTTCAATATATTTATTGAAAGGACTGCAATCTGCTATAAAAATGCATGTGCTGCAATGATTGACAATGAGCAATAACAATATCAGAATAGTAAAGATGAGTGATGAATATGAAAACCCCCAACATATTGTAATGAACAAGAAATATGCGATTCCTAACAAAGAGGCCTAAATCCTACCCTAAAGTGAGAGCTGGGCATGATTAGCCTAATCTGCCAATGCAGTGTCCATGAGAAGACACCCCAACCTCCCCATCCCCTACCCCCCCAACACACACTACCACCACCACCCACCCCCCCCCTCGTGTTACCTTGAGACGAGATCGGCCTCTAAGCCTCTGGATCAGGAATTGTAGAGCCACAAGGCTGAAGTCGCTGCAAAGCGGCATGGAGTCTAGATGGCATATCCTGGTGGGACCCCTCTAATGACCTTGGTCTTGTGAGGTGTATTTATAACCACATGTTGTTTGTTCAGGAATCCTGAACGCGAGTGAGTATCCAATCATCAGATTGTGTCCGCAATGTCATATAACAAATACCAGACCTGTTCGTGCTCTGTAAGAAAATGGCTACACTACCCAGGTACATCACAGATAATTACACTTTCTCAGAATGACACTGATTAAAAAAATAAAGCATTTCTCTAAAATGGCTGCACCTGCAAGCAGTGCTAGAATTAAATAAATAATATAGCTCTAATCAGACTCCCTTTTGCATCCCAGCTCTTTTTACCAAACCAAGGGCATCTGGTGGAACTAACCTGTGGTTTACTGGAGTGCTTCCTGAAGTAGTATTTAGGTTCTCAAATAGTTTAGTGTGTTTACAGCTAAAGTCAAAGGTAGTCATTTTGGAGAAATCATAGGAGTCAAAGTGGTCAGTAGTATCCTTATCGATATTTAGCCATTTAATATTCCTAAATTTATTTGTAAGGTGAGCAGTTACAGCATTGTGATTGCCGTCCAATCGGATGATAACTTTCATATCTACCATTCAACACCACAATCTTAAGTAAAGCTATAATCTGTATGATTGATTGGTATACAGCCCTCTTTTAGAGGTAGGGTAAGGTGGATAATCAGATGTGGTACACCCATTAGCAGCTCTCAAACCAGTCTAAGCAAAAGTGAAACATTTGGCAGGCCACTTTTGGCCATTTTGTAGGTGGTTCACTAATGAGTTCAGGAATACCCCACTCGTTATCCTCCCCAGTCAGTAAGTTGGAAAGAGGTTCAAATTTGGTGTTACAATCATTGGCTATGATCACCAGCCAAGATTGGTGTATCCCACCTTCCATTAGAGCTTGTAAAGTGTGCATAGCGGGAGATTCTGCATTGTCCTGAACAGAGCATCCATAGACGTTTATTAAAACTACATGCTATAGCAGAGACGATATATGAAGTGAGAGATGAATCCCCAAGATATCCTTAAATCCTAAATCTAGGGCATTAACCCTGACATTGTCCACGTTTTTTTTTAACCAAAATAATAAGCCCCCTTGAGGCTCTCCTGGATCTAGCAGGAGTAGTGGTTGAGAACAGTTCAAGTAACGGCCTATAAATTGGTTCTGTGACCCATGTTTCCTGCGGTACATTTGATGGCTATCAATGAATTCACCCCATTTCTGATCATTTAGTTTAGCTTACAGCCCGCCACATACCGTGACAGAAATTTGACTACAGTATCGAGCCCCACATCAGGGACTGTTGGAGCTCAATGCTGACGGAAGTCCAAGGAAGCAGTCGGAGAGTGTATTACAGACTTGGACTTTCTTAGTCCCACTTGGGCATACCTGCACTATAGTAAGGGAGCGGGACTAACCTGTCCTACAATTCTCTCCCATGACAGGTGATATAGAACAATTGCTATGGCCAGTCAGAGTGAATTCCTGGCAAAGTCAATCTGTATCAATTATTAGTGGAGAGCATAAGCTATCCACCCTCAGTTCAAGTGCTGTTTTGTGAGAGGGATCAGATCCCTTGTTTGACATATGGGGAATAGTCAGGGTTACTTTCATTTTAATGCTCATGTTCGACACATTGAGTAACGGTGCCCTGTGTTCCAGCGCTATCAACCCATTATTAATCTTAGTGTTAACAAACCTTATGCCAATGTAGTAGGAGCAAGCTGACTTGTTAGTATAACTCCTATCTACCACAATGTCCTCCCTAATTTTCGACTTAAAGTTCCATATTTTACGCAACCAGTGAATGATCTTGTTTACTACTGCATCTCTATTTTTAATTAAACCTGAATTCAATTTAGGGACGTTAGTCAAATACGTTTTGTGACCCTATATGCCCTAGCACTTCCCTCTCTCTCTGCACATGCAGCCACATGCCTACCCCCTTCCCCTCAGTGACTGAGAGCTAGGAACCCATTCATCCAGTCTCACTGAATCATCCGGCAGGAGGCTCGAAGACCTGAAACACCCAGTTATCTGCTTACTCTGGGTGCTCTTTGCCTCCCTCCTTAACTTTCTCCCCATATGTTGAGGCAGTATTTATGTCTCAAGGTGGGAGCCCTTGGGGTATTAGGATTGATACACTTGGATAAGGGGGTGCACAGCACTATCCGGGTCATTTGGAGTGCAAGGCACATGTGCCAGCTTTTACTGCATTGAGGTTGAGATTTCCAGATGGACCGAGCATTCACGCATTGCTTAAATTTCCCAGTAGGGCAGCCAGCTGAAAGGTGGGTGAGCAGGCATCCCATATCAAATCATTTTTACTTGGTGATGCAGTTTCCACAAATTTCATCTGTGCACTGTATAATTTTAGTAGTAAAACTGTATTAATGGAATGGTCATTTCAGTTGAAAATATGTTGTCTGTAATGGCAGTGCGCTACCACACCATGAATACTCCACTCTATGCCACTCCACTGTACTCTGCACTACACCACTCTATGCCACATCACTCTGTGCCTCTGTAGCCTACCCTGTACCACTCTACTCTACGCCACACCAATAACCTCTTCACCACTCTCCTCTACACCACTGCACTCTACCCCACTTGGTCTAGGGCACACCAAATTACTCTGCACTACTCCATTCTAGGCTAATCCACTTTACACTAAAAACACTCATGTACGCCACTCTAATTTACTCTGCACCACTGCACACTATGCCACTGAACTCTACACCACCTTCATCATTACACCCTATGCCACTCTACGCCGCTTCACAATACCCTGAAACAATGTGCTCTATACCATTCCACTCTATGCTACTGCACTCAACACCACTCTACTCTACCACTGCATGCCAATGCACTCTACAAAACTGCACTTTGTCATTGCATTCCTTGCCACTTCACTCTACTCTGCATCAGTGTACTCTATCCCACTGCTATCTACGCCACTTTACTCCACTCTACACCACTGCACTCTGACACTCTATAACCTCTACCACTGAATCGTACACCACTGTACTCTGCACTACTCCACTGCAATTCATGGCACTATACCACTCTATGGTACTCAACATCACTCTACGTCTCTGCAGTCTATACCACTTGACTCTACTCTGTTCCACAGCCCTCTGCAGCACTCAACTCTACACCACTCTACACAGTTGCACTGAACTGCACTCAGTGCCACTGCAGTCTACTCTGCGTCACTCTACTGTGTCACTCTACGCCACTCTAGCCTGGACCACTCCACTCTGAGCCACTACATTCTGCACCACCACGCTCTACCATGCACCACTCTAATCTGTGCCACTGTATTCTATGACGCTGCATTGTATGCCTCTGAATTCACTGCCACTGTATTCTGCCACACCATTTACACAAGTGTACTGTAAATCGGTACTCTCTACATGACTCTACACTATGCCACTCCAAAACACAACATTCTCTGCCACTCCACTCTACGCCACTCCACGACACTAACTTTTAGCCATATTGTCAAAGCCATAAGCCCTTGCCTAGGTGAAAAAGCTTTGCCGATGCTTGTTTTAAATGGGAGAAATTTAGAATGAAGAAGAATCTTTCAATGAAAAATTATGTATTAATGTTTCTCTCACTTTCAATTAAGTCAACTATGTCTTAATGTTTCAAGAAGCATGTTTCGTCACTTTAAATTCCTCCTACTTATAAACACATGACAGTACTTTTCTGTTAAAAAATGGCTCTGTGTGTGTACAGGTCACTGGGAGCAAATGCCTACTGTTTGTAAATGCAACATCTTGAAAGGGGCCAAAATTAAAATGACAAGTTCTTATAAATATAGCGTTAACTTTGCTCCCAGTGGCAAGTAGACACTGTGCCATATTTATAACCGCAAAATACAGCCACTTCTTCCTTTTTTTATTTTTTTATTTTTTTTTTATTTTTTTTTAGGGAGAAATTTAAAATGCAGAAAAATGTACCATATTATGAACATTTTTCATCACTTTGAATTTCTCCCATTTAAAAAAAAAAAACACATTGTTTGTATGCTTGTGTTATACATGTAATTGTTCCACAAAAGGTTGAAAGGTATATCCTGTGCCACAAGTACATATGACACAGGCTCTTATTCAATACGCATATATCCTATTCATACACAAACATGTTCATACATCCCCACAGACCACGCTTTCACTGACTTGCATGGTAGCCCTTTCATAGTGCCGCTAATCAAAGTATTTTGTTCAAACCTTAGAATCTGGCTCTGTGGACATTAGGCTAAAAGTCAATGAACTGGGAGTGGGGGGGTGTCTGGTAACAACTTGCAAGCTTCTTGGGCTTTAGTAGCTCACAGTGATTTTCAGTGATCAGAAGTAGCTCTCATTACAGATGAGGTTGGAGACCTTTGGTCTACAGTATACCTTGCTTTGTCAGAGTGCAAATGGAAGTGCTTGGAATGAAACATTTAAAATATAGGCCTTATTCACAAGGATACATGTTTGTATGGATCTCTCCTGCATGCAGTTTTACACCTACACCTAATAGGAGATCTCTGCTGTGACAGTGTTTACCAATTCCTTGCGGAGATCTCTGCCTAGGCCTGAACTTAGTCTCCACTCCCTCCAATAAAGGGATTGAGCTTCCCATAACCAAATTTAAGACATTAAAGTTGCTTCAAAAAACTGTACACCGCTCCCTGGGAAGAAAGCTCCAAATGGAAGGGAATATAGTAACACCACACACTTGACCCAAAACTCATACCACATTCATACGTTTGTACATTTTTAACATGTTTTTATTAGTATTTCCATTTTCTATTCTTGACTTGATTCTATTACAATACCTTTTATTGTGCATCTACGTTAACAAGCAAATTCTTTACATTATATCAATTATTGGGCTAGTGTTCTTTTTAGAAGTAATCAAAAGTTCACTTCTACAGGCTTAATAGATTGTGTTACTTAGTGTAATAGTTACATCTAGGTGATTGTCCTCTGTAGCATCTCTGCATTCTTTGAAAAAAAAAAAGAAAAATCTTAAACTATTTATTCATTACATAGGATCATAAATAAAACACTTTAGCATGTCTCATTGTCTGTAACAGTGGGCTACATTCTGTGTAGATATACAACATGTAGTTTCTCATCTTGTACTTGCTGAGTGGTCAGTGAAAAAAGACATTCAAAGTGTATCATCAAATCAGTGGCATGCACTCAACCAACTATGAGCATAGGAAGTGTCTGCGCTGGGTTGCTCTAACCCTAAGACCTGTACGTAGAGAGTATAATGCTTGTATCAGCATAGCTATCCCTAGATTGACATACTCTCAACCTCACTCTGAAAGAGTTGTTGACAGATCAGTGGTACCATTCTGCTGACTCAGTGAATCATTCATGGTTCATTGTCGCTAGGTACTCTCTAAATGGTCCAATATGTCCCTGGGTGTGGTTGTAGTTGTAGTGATGCATGTGTCTTTTACTTGTCATTTCATGTAAAATATTATTTAACCAATTCTTTCTTGCGTGTGTAATGTTTACACATCAGTGTGTAGCAACCCCACTTTTCGCCAACAGTAGTGCTAGTGCCATGAACTGCCTGGCCCTGCCAGGCATCAGTTTCACATCACCTAATATGGTAGTCAGTGGCTTTGGATCAGTTTGAGTACCAATAGTCTAAAACCAAGGGGCAGGAACAGGCCAGATGAAAAATCCCTGCATAAGATGCCCCACATCGCGGCCAGTTATTTGGTTTGGATATGCAGAAAGTTACAGTGAAGAAACTTAGGTTTATGGTTCGTGGACATTTTCTTTGTCTGTTTACAGCAGTATGTCTACTTTCTTTTGGACTGCTCTTCCCCCATCTCCAACTCTCAGAACTGCCTACTACAAAAGGTTTCACTGGTTTAAAAGTGGAAGTTAAGGTGTATAGCCTGGACATCACCTGGCAGAGTTTGCAGCTCTAATTAGTTGAGTGAATGGCTCAAATTCAGAGGCTTCATCAGGAAACTTGGGAACTATCTCCCTCATGGGGAACGTCATGTGACTCAACCGGAAGAGTGTGTGGAAACATCCAGTGGAGTGGGGTTGCATTTATACTTTAACTGTTCCAATGCGAGGAAATGCTCCATCGATAGAGGGCCCTGCTCGGTCAACCCTGCTTTAGTGTCTGTACCACTTTACTTTCTGTGGTAAGTGGAAAAAGTGGGTTTTGGGCCAGTGGCCTTACTGGTGAGTATAGATTCAGTGTTTGAATCACAAAAATAGGGGTTTCCATGCTTAATAAGTGTCTGTCACTATGACTAAATTTAAACCACAGGTCCAGCATCCTTGGCCAACTCCAGCGCTGTTGTCCCCGACACCACGAATGACTCCGCCAAAGCAGGTTTTTCATCAGTGAGAGACTCTTCACTGACTCCTCCACTGCAGTCACTAGTGCTGAAGTCAATGCAACCATCTCCAGAGATCCTCTGTTGACACCACTGGCACCCCTACGGACATAGAGCATCCTCATGGTCCATTACTACTTCATTGATTTTGGAGAGAGGTGCAAAGATTGTTGAAGGAGGAACTTTACTTCTTTGGAGATGATGTTTCTCAAGAGGATGCAGGTGATGAGGATAACCAGTTATCAACTGACCCGGACTGTGAATGCTTTAATGAAGCTAGCGGTCAGGGCACTTCCCCATAGTGGGAACTCTTGTCTCCAACAGCTCTTCCACCTCCAGGGGTGACATCTTATCACTCAGTGGTGCACAAGGCAGAAGAAATGTCAGACGTATCTCTCCCAACCACTGAATTGAAGTCTAGCATATTAACTGAGTTTCTACATTCTTCACAAACCTGGGAAGCTTTGCTACCCTTTAATGAGGCATTGACAGAACCCATCCTGCGATATGGTACGAGCCTACCACTGCGGTCTTCAAATTAACAGCAAGATGTTACAAACCAGCTCCTAGAGACCCAGTCTTCCTATCATCACATCTGTCTCCAGAGAGTTTGAAAGCCCAAACCTCTTGCTCATCAGAATTTACTCCTGGTTCCTTTCCATCTTCTTCCTCCTTTAGAGAATCTAAGAAAATTGAAGAGCCCGGCAAAAAAAAAAATATATATATATATCTTATCGAGTAGCATGCCTCTTAAATCTCTGAATGCCACCTGCCCCCAAGGCAAATATAGTCATGCACTTAACACAGAATATCATCCCTAAATTGTCTCCAGAAGACCAGAGTAACTTCTCTGAACTAATTAATTATGATCAAGCTGTGGATAGACAAGTCATATAAACAGGATAGTGGTGACTCATTTGTAAGGGCAATGGGCACATCAGTATCAGTCTGCCACCGTGCATGGCTGAGAAACTCCGGTTTTTCACAAGCTGTGCAAAATTACCCTCATGGACTTCCCTTTTGATGGTTCCAAATTTTTTGGACCAAAAGCAGATACTGGTTTAAAATTATTAAAAGAGAGTAGAGCCACATCACGATCACTTGGCCTTCAATCACAGACCAAAGACTACCATAAGTTTTAAAGATTTTGAGGCTTCAGCAGAGAGGAAAGGTCTCATTTGACTGTAGGAAGTTGGCTTTTTATGTAGTGTACCAGTGTATGGGTGCGCTATGCAAATAGTCCAGGCGGCCATTATTGATTTACAGGAGCTTACTTTAAAATACTCTCAAGCGCTCTATTTGTGGTATTGTGGTCGGGGAGCTGAGGCTTGTCAGATGGGAGTGTTGAGCATTTGTTCTACACACAGAGTCAATAAATGAGAGACACACTTGCAATGAGATACAAGACAATTAAAAACAAAACACAGATTTGTATGTATTCCGACACTTAGATCTTCTAGATAAGGTAAGTAGTTTTTAAGTTAGAGATTTTACAAAGGAACAGTAGAAATAACAGTTGTCATATTTGAGGTGTGAGTCTCAAATACGGTAATGTAATCCAGTGAAGGCAAAATACTTGTGCTGCATTGGTATAGTTGCAAACTGTTATAGAGGGTATCCTTTACAAATTAGGGTGCTGGGGGGGCCAAGGTCCAAAGTACCAACAGCAGTTTGGGTTTACCTGGGGTGTCTGGGTGCAGAGGTGCTGGTTGTGTTGACAGCCGCGAGTGCTACTGCGGTAAACGTTTAAAAGCAACTGTCAAAACAACAGAGTCTGCACAGGGGAACTTGGGGACAAGAACAGTAGAACCCAATGTGAAGCTCCGCTCCTGGAGACTTCATGGCTAAGGAGACACAGACAGAAGTCTTGTACTCAGGCTCAGGGGCTCAGATGCAGAGATGCTGCTGGCTGGCCAATTAGAGTTGGAAGCTTCCACGGTTTTCGGTCGTCCTGCAGAGGGAGGAAGGACACAACAGTAGGGCCACTCTTAATGTGGAGCCCTTCTGTCCTGATGTCCCTCGATGTGCAAGTAAGTGTTGGCAGTGGTGGTGTCCAGACTGAACACAAACAAGCCTTGGTGGGGGGGCGCAAGTGCCCTGGTAGTTAGGGTATTGGTGCAGGAGGGCTCCTGGAGGGTCTAGCATCTCGAAACTCGCCAGAGAGATGGGGCTGACCACTTAGAGCCTCAAGAACCTCTTTGTGTCATGCTGCTCCCTTGGTGAGCACGATAGCCAAAAACATGGGTTCCCGGACAGATGCGGTTGGTGTCTGCAGATGCAGGGGAGTGGTGCCAAGTGGTGGTTAAGTCCTCTGTTCTGCTGGTGACTACTATTCTTTTGTCCTCCATCAGCTCCCAATGGGTGAATCTGAAGTCTTGGTGTCAGGGTGTCCCCTAAATACTGAATTTAGGGGCTTTTCAGGGAGTGTAGGGTAGTAGCCAATAGGCCACTTACCCCCGGGGTGAACACACTCCTTACATGCCCACTTCCTGTGGTGAATGGGCATATTCATGACCTAGAGTTCCTAGTTTCACCAAAAACAAGATGGTGAAACACTTCCTCGTATGTCCACTTCAGGTAGCCCAACTTAGGGGTGTGACTTGCCTAGAAGTGTAACAGGCCTCCTGAATATCTAATTTTCCACCAGCCCTGGTGCCAAATGGGCATCAAGGCAGGGGGTGGTGTTCCCCAGGACAGCACTAAGCCAGGGTTGCATAACCCCTAGCTCTGCAATGCTAATTAGCTAGCCATCCTGCTGGAAGAGGTGTGATCACTTTCCTCCGGAGCAGACATTGTTTCTGGCCTCTGAGTGCATGGACTCATACCTGCAGGGTGTCACACTCGTCTGTGGTGGCAGGCTGCACACTAAGACTAGTAGGTTTTTAGGGGGCACCTCTAAGGTGTCCTCTAGGTGCATGTCATAATAAATCCAATACTGGCATCAGTATGTCATTATTAAGAGGAGGTGTTTGATACTAAACATCATTAAATGCAGCCATCATGTAGCTGGGTAACTCGTAATGTCCAGTGCCCGGTACAAGTCCTCAAGGTGGCTGCCCGATCACTTGTAATATCTAGCAATGGAACTAGACATCACAGGGGCCTATCTGCTCATGCAGATGGGCCCTCGCATATAATACAATGCACCCTGCCTTAGGTCGCCAAGGCCTGCTGTAGGAGTGATTTACATATATTGCATGCAGGGGGTGTGGGCATTGCTCACAGGGTGTGTGCAATGTCTTGTTTTTAAAATGGTTTGCACCATGTCATGCATTCTGTAATGGCAGTCTCCATGTGTTTGAGTGTGGATCCCTTTTGGGGCTGGCATAATACATGTTGCAGCCCCTAGAGACACTCAGTTTACTAGGGACTTAGACTGGTGCTAAAGTCCTTGCCAATGGGGTTACAATTAGACATTTTCCTTGATTTGAAGAAAAGAGCACTGGCATTGTGGGCCTGGTTAGCAGGGACCCAGTACACTTGCAGTCAAAAAGCATCAGTACTAGGGCAAAAAGTGGAAAGTAACCATGTCAAAAAGGGCTCTTTCATATAATATGCAGTAGCCACAGCAACAGAAGTCAATGTGCCTTTACAAAAGCTACAGCGGGCATGCCAGAGGACGAAAACAAACCTTTCTGTTTCCTCCTCGGCAAAGCAGCCCCAGTTCCCTCTTCTTGGAGCACACTACCAGCTGAACAACGGGTGCCTTAGTTTCCACATCAATGGATCAGAAAACATAATCGATTCCTCCTAAGACAGTGGTTCCAACACAAGGGAGATCTACAAACATGATGAAGGTTTCCAGAGACAATGCAGTGGATCTACAGTGGCGAAGGGTGATAAGCAACCTTTCTCAATGAAAGCTGATTCAACCTCCCCCACAGTGCCAACAGTAATTATTTAACCACTTCATGGTGGGGAGCTCATCTGGAGGAACTGTTGATCAGAGGCTTGTGATCTGCAGAAGAACAGATTTTACTTAACAGTCTGTTGGAACTAAGAGAAATATGTCTCTTTCAAGCCATTTCTCGCATCACATGTGTAGGAAGTTGGCTCTGTATGTACTATTTCAAAGTAAGAAATATCATGCACAGAGTCCAAGGGTTCCCATTAGAGGTAAGATAGTGGCAAAAAGAGATAATTCTAATGCTCTATTTTGTGGTAGTGTGGTCGAGCAGTAGGCTTAGCAGAGGGTAGTGTTAAGCACTTGTTGTACACACACAGGCAATAAATGGGGAACACACACTCGGACAATTCCAGGCCAATGGGTTTTTATATAGAAAAATATATTTTCTTAGTTTATTTTAAGAACCACTGGTTCAAGATTTACAAACAATACTTTAAATGAAAGGTATTTCACTTAGGAACTTTGAATTAGCAAAATAGCATATACAGTTTTCACACAAATGGCAATAAGTTATTTTAAAACTGGACACAGTGCAATTTTCAACAGTTCCTGGGGGAGGTAAGTGTTTGTTAGTTTTGCAGGTAAGTAAACCACCTACAGGGTTCAAAGTTGGGTCCAAGGTAGCCTACCGTTGGGGGTTCAGAGCAACCCCAAAGTTACCACACCAGCAGCTCAGGGCCGGTCAGGTGCAGAGGTCAAAGTGGTGCCCAAAATGTATAGGCTTCAATGGAGAAGGGGGTGCCCCGGTTCCAGTCTACCAGCAGGTAAGTACCCGCGTCTTCGGAGAGCAGACCAGGGGGGTTTTGTAGGGCACGGGGGGGGTGACACAAGTCAGCACAAAAAGTACGCCCTCAACGGCACGGGGGCGGCCGGGTGCAGTGTGCAAACAGGCGTCAGGTTTGCAATGTAGTTCAATGGGAGACCTAGGGGTGTCTTCAGCGATGCAGGCAAGGGGGGAGCTCCTCAGGGTAGCCCACCACCTGGGCAAGGGACAGGGCCACCTGGGGGTCGCTCCTGCACTGGAGGTTGGATCCTTCAGGTCCTGGGGGCTGCGGGTGCAGTGTCCTTACCAGACGTTGGGTTCTCAGAAGCAGGCAGTCGCGGTCAGTGGAAGCCTCTGGATTCCCTCTGCAGGCGTCGCTGTGGAGGCTCAGGGGGGTCAACTCTGGCTACTCACGGGCTCGCAGTCGCCGGGAAGTCCTCCATGTAGTGTTGGTTCTCCACAAGTCGAGCCGGGGGCGTCTGGTGCAGAGTGCAAAGTCTCACGCTTCCGGCGGGAAACATGTGTTCTTTCAAAGTTGCTTCTTTGTTGCAAAGATGTTTCTTCTTTGGAGCAGAGCCGCTGTCCTTGGGAGTTCTTGGTCCTTTTAGATGCAGGGTAGTCCTCTGAGGCCTCAGAGGTCGCTGGACCCTGTGGAACGAGTCACTGTTTTTCTTGAAGTGGGGAGAGAGGCCGGTAGGGCTGGGGCCAAAGCAGTTGGTGTCTCTGTCTTCTCTGCAGGATTTTCAGCTCAGCAGTCCTTCTTCGTCTTAGGTTGCAGGAATCTAGTTACCTAGGTTCTGGGAGCCCCTAAATACTCAATTTAGGGGTGTGTTTAGGTCTGGGGGGTTAGTAGCCAATGGCTACTATCCCTGAGGGTGGCTACACCCTCTTTGTGCCTCCTCCCTGAGGGGAGGGGGCACATCCCTAATCCTATTGGGGGAATCCTCCATCTGCAAGATGGAGGATTTCTAAAAGTCAGAGTCACCTCAGCTCAGGACACCTTAGGGGCTGTCCTGACTGGCCAGTGACTCCTCCTTGTTTTTCTCATGATCTCCTCTGGCCTTGCCGCCAAAAGTGGGGCCGTGGCCGGAGGGGGCGGGCAACTCCACTAGCTGGAGTGCCCTGGGGTGCTGTAACAAAGGGGGTGAGCCTTTGAGGCTCACCGCCAGGTGTTACAGTTCCTGCAGGGGGGGGGGGGGTGAGAAGCACCTCTACCCAGTACAGGCTTTGTTACTAGCCACAGAGTGACAAAGGCACTCTCCCCATGTGGCCCGCAACATGTCTGGTGTGTGGCAGGCTGCTAAAACTAGTCAGCCCACACTGGTAGTCGGGTATGGTTTCAGGGGGCATCGCTAAGATGCCCCCTGGGGTGTATTTCACAATAAAATGTACACTGGCATCAGTGTGCATTTATTGTGCTGAGAAGTTTGATACCAAACTTCCCAGTTTTCAGTGTAGCCATTATGGTGCTGTGGGGTTTGTGTATGACAGACTCCCAGACCATATACTCTTATGGCTACCCTGCACTTACAATATCTAAGGTTTTGCTTAGACACTGTAGGGGCATAGTGCTCATGCACTTATGCCCTCACCTATGGTATAGTGCACCCTGCCTTAGGCCTGTAAGGCCTGCTAGAGGGGTGACTTATCTATGCCTATAGGCAGTGTGAGGTTGGCATGGCACCCTGAGGGGAGTGCCATGTCGACTTTGTCATTTTCGCCCCACCAGCACACACAAGCTGGCAAGCAGTGTGTCTGTGCTGAGTGAGGGGTCTCCAGGGTGGCATAAGACATGCTGCAGACCTTAGAGACCTTCCCTGGCATCAGGGCCCTTGGTACCAGGGGTACCAGTTACAAGGGACTTACCTGGATGCCAGGATGTGCCAATTGTGGAAACAAAGGTACAGGTTAGGGAAAGAACACTGGTGCTGGGGCCTGGTTAGCAGGCCTTAGCACACTTTCAAATCATAACTTGGCATCAGCAAAGGCAAAAAGTCAGGGGGTAACCATGCCAAGGAGGCATTTCCTTACAACATGGCTATCATTCTGTCCAGGTCCTGACCGACAACGTGACTGATGTGCTACATCAACAAGTAAGGGGGAGTAGGGTCCTCTCTTCTCTGACAGAAGCTTTCAGACTGGTCCTAGTGTAGGGACCACCAGCTTTGTGTAGTAGCAAGTCATCTGGCTTGAGTGCGCAACACGTGTGGACAGTCTCAGTCAGCATCCTCTATCCGATCACGTGTGGCATCTCCATCCAGAAATAGGAATAAACATCATCCGCCTATGGGAGATTCATCAAACAGACTTATTGATCACTCAGGAGAATGCACACAGTGGGGCAATTCTGCACCCTTCAGTATCGAACGCAGAGAGCATTGGGGGACGTGTCTCAGTTGAGCTGGAGCACTCAGCTTCTTTGTGTTTCCTCCTATCCCTTTGATTATCCAGAAGCTGAGGAGTATTCGACCAGTAATCTTGATTGCACCAGACTTGCCACGCAGGGTGTGGTACACAGACCTCATTCACCTCCCGCTCTGCTCTGTTTTCCTCACAGGGCAGATCTCTCACAGATGTGTAGGGGTAGGTTCTACGCCCCCCCTTCAAGCGCCACCCTCCACCTGTCTGGAGATTGAATGGGGCAAGCTGAGTTCATATTCCCTCCCCCCCCCCCCCAGAGGTGGTGGACATTATTTTATCCTCCAGAAGGCACTCCATCAAATTCATTAATGCTAGCAGATAGGCAAAATTTGTAAAATGGTGCAAGAGCAATTCCTTAGATTCTCTTACAACTCATTTGTCTGATGTTCTTTGTTTTGCTCTATCCTTCCCTCTGCAGGGCTGTGCAGTTGCTACAGTTTAAGTGTATTTATCATCCCTTTTGGCTTATATTTGCTTGAACAACCATGCATCTCTGTTGATCTCTCCTATTGTCATGAGATTCATTATGGGACTTGCAAACAAATTTCCTCCCACACTTTATTAAGCCTCAGTGGGATCTTAACTTAGTCCTCACATTTCATATGTGTTCACTGTTTAAACCCTATGGCTGCGTTCCTTTATGGCTGCTTACTTTTAAGACAGTTTTCTTAGTAGCAGTCACCTTGGCACAATGGGTTTGGGAACTCCAGGCCTTAAGTGTGAAACCTCCATTCACCTCCTTCCTGTAGAAGTAGATGTTGAGAACCAGGGCTGCTTTTCTTCCAAAAGTGGTTACTCCATTTTATTTAGGACAATCTACCATGTTTTCCACATGTTTTCTTCCTCCTCACCATCCTACTAAAGAGAAGGAAAGACTTCACCATCTTGACCCCAGAAGAGCCGTAAGCTTCTACGTCAATAGAAAACTCTGAATACAGGCTGGATGATCAACTCTTCATTGGGTACGTTGGAAAGATGATCTCAAGGCAGTCCACAAGTGAACTATCTCCAGATGAATTATAGTTTGCATGAAGATCTGCTATGCCAGGTCCCACAAGGAACCTTCAGAAGGCATACATGCACATTCTGCTAGAGCAAAATTTAGTAGTAGTAGGATTTGACTGCAGGAGAGGGAAACTATAAAGAACGTGAACCCATTCACCCCTACCTTAGGATGAGGTGGATACATATTAGTGTTATAGGCACCAAGAATATTACTGAATGTGTGATCTGTACGATGAAGATACTCAATTCCAAGTACCAGTGATGCTGAAGATCCCAGTGAATCTCATACAGGATCAACCACCAAATGATGAAAGATCACTGTACACTGTTTCTGACCCAAATCATATACCAGACACCTCTTCCACTTCTGCTATGACCACTGTAGCAACCACCTCCCAACTTGCCACCTCATATCTACCCTGTCAGATAGAGGCTGACATACCAGATGATGATGATGTGAAATAAGTGGGAGCCTCTGACGATCAGTCTGGGACAGGACTTAATGGGATAGTTATATACCTTCAGCTATTGGTGCACCAAATCCACCACCAGCAGACTCTCCTTCAATAGGGTTGTCTGCTTCCACTCAAACCTCCTGTATAATCCACGGAAACACATTGTTTCCTTAACGATTTCTGGGCTCTCAAAGGAAGGCGATCAAGGCCAGTCTTTAATAGACCACATCTGGCGAGACGGAATCATGCAGGAGCTAGCATCAGTACCGGCTGCTGCTGCATGCTTCCATAAAAGAATTATGAAGCATCTAATGATAAACTTGCATGTTTGACTAAGCATCCAAAGGCATATTTGGTGGTTGTGCAAGCTGCAGAAAGACAGTCACGTAATCCTTCATCCTATACAGCTTGCCAAACAAAGCACTGAAAAATGAATAACTTCGGCAAACAGTTCACCAAGTTAGTTACCACTTCTATCAGCTTTGCAGTTGCTTAATGATCTTAGGCCCTATTGTTGGCAATTGTTGTGCAGATTAGCTCTCTATCTTGACCTAATTCCTAAGGACAAAAAAAAAGTAGCAAGGGATATCATACGAGAAGGGGAGAGGGTCTCTTTGCCGTCATTAACCGCATAATGGTTGTTTCAAGCATATGCGTCCGGCAACTGACAACAGTGGGGCTCTTAGTCATGAAGTTTGGCTGTGAAGCACTTTTTTCCTGCCTGATGTCCAAAACTGTATTCTAGACATGGTCTACAATGAGGCTGTTATTGGAAGAAATGTAGACAAACCGCTGTGTCCATCACACAAGACATGGAAACAGCCCGGTTCTTTGGAGTTGCAGTACTGTTGGCAGTTAGTGGT
The DNA here is from genome assembly GCF_031143425.1 of Pleurodeles waltl. NCBI lineage: Eukaryota > Metazoa > Chordata > Amphibia > Caudata > Salamandridae > Pleurodeles > Pleurodeles waltl. The sequence continues at coordinate 1,800,016,224 of NC_090444.1, read as the reverse complement.
GCAAAGGCCAACACTCTTATTGCAGAGGCTTCAAAACACATTATCAGCCTGAAGAGTCAAAGCCACCCTATTACCAAGTTATTTTACAGCCCGAAAGGGAACACTGTCACCCCTGATCCTCTCCAAAAGATGCACTTAGCTCTTACGGCTACATTTGCCAGGCAACCAAATAGAAGAGGGGAAAGAGTCAGCTGATGGAGCAGGACACTTTGAGGCACCATTGTCTTCTCATCAGCCCAGAATATCTCTCTGCGCAGTGCGACACACAATGGCTATGGAATCTATTAAATTGTCAGAAAAAGAGGGTCCCGAAATGTAGATCCGTTTTTTTTTTTTTCTTGGGCCTTAAAATGGGCAGGCAAAGCAAGACAGTTTATTTATTTTTTGTTTTTTTTGTTTTGTATTAACCATGATAAAGTAATCTGTTATTTGAAACCTGTATGATCATTGGCTGAAAAATCAGAAAGCCCAAAAAGTTGGGGATGGGCTTTAGTTTTATATCTGAGTGTTGTTCATTAAACTGCTATTTTTGTAAAAGGTTTTCCAGCATGTTTTTGTTGGTCTCTTCAAAGCGTGTGACTATGAAAGATAAATCTGGATGACTAATTACAGGAAGTAACTCACACGTCAAAGAGTAGATTTTCTGATTATAAGCACTTTGCATTACAATGAGTGTTATGCAATTGTTGTCTTGTGAACTAGGTCCCTTTAGTACATTTGTACATAGCATCTGTGAATCAAACTATTTGCATAGGTCATCTGTTTTACATTCTTCATGAAATGCCTATATGTAGATTTCGGGATTGTTTTCTCATGTATGTAAAGAACCACTGTCTCTATTTGCAGGCCAAGACATGTTGCCGGGTGATTGTTGCAGCACTTAATACTATGACAAGTTACCTTGAGTGGGCTCCTTTGAAGCACATCACAGATGGGCAGAACAAGCTCATGGAGACACTGTGGTGCCTTATGAATGATGCTGAACTGCAGTTGGAGGCGTCCCTGGCTCTCTTGACTGCTGTCAACCGTATGGTGAGTTATCTTACAGCTATTGTTGTATTTGTCAGTAGACTTTATATGGAACCAGTTCCCTAAGGATTTAGCATAGAGGGGTATCTCTTCCCAATAAATGTTTTCACTAATTCCGTGTATGAAATATTTTCTCAGAGGCCAGATTTGGATGTGCAAAATCTCCTTTGTAATAGTAGGTCACTGGCATAGATAGGGCTGTTCGTTATTGTTGCTTGATCCCACTGCGGAAAGCAGTGAAAACTTGTCACTGTGAGCTTTGGGGCTTCGACCTTTGTATTCTCTGCCTTCTAATTTTTTAATCAGTTAGTCATTAAGCACAGCTAAATAATCCTGATACCACTGCCCGCCAGTGTGCTTGGCTGTCACTTCCTGATCCTCTCTCTGAACATAGGTCAGTCGGTTGGGCATTTCATAGTCACCTGCATAGTTGTGCACTGGAGACCTGTATAGGAAAGTGAGATCTTTTTGACATAGTGTAGGAAAATGGCTCCCTGTTACAGTTAGCCCCCACTTTTTGCCTGATACTGATGCTGACTTGACTAAGAAGTGTGCTGGGACCCTGCTAACCCTGCCCCAGCACCAATGTCCTTTCACTAAAAATGTACCCTTGTTTCCACAACTGGCACACCCCTGGCAAGCAGATAAGTCCCTTATAAAAGGTACCAGTGGTACCAAGGGCCTTGTGACCAGGGAAGGTCCCTATGGGCTGCAGTATGTGTTGTGCCACCCTAAGGGATCCCTCACCTAACACATGCACACTGACATTGCAGATTGTGTGTGTTGGTGGGGAGAAAAAGGCAAAGTCGACATGGCATCCCCCTCAGGATGTCATGCACACAAAATACTGCCTGTGGCATAGGTAAGTCACCCCTCTAGCAGGCCTTACAGCTTTAAGGCAGGGCGCACTATACCACAGATGAGAGCATAGCTGCATGAGCAATATGCCCCTACAGTGTCTAAGTCTATTCTTAGACATTGTAAGTAGAGTGTGGCCATATTAAGTATATGGTCTGGGAGTTTGTCAAAACGAACTCCACAGTTCCATAATGGCTACACTGAACACTGGGAAGTTTGGTATCAAACTTCACAGAATAATAAATCCACACTGATGCCGGTGCTGGATTTATTACAAAATGCACACAGAGGGCATCTTAGAGATGCCCCTTGTATTTTACCCAGCCCTTCAGTGCAGGACTGACTGGTCTGTGACAGCCTGTCACTGAGACAAGTTTCTGACCCCATGGGGTGAGAGCCTTTGTGCTTTCTGAGGCCAGAAACCAAGCCTGCACCTCCCCCCTGCAGGAACTGTTACACTTAGAAGTAATGCCTCAAAGGCTCAGGCTTCGTGTTACAATGCCCCAGGGCTCTCCAGCTAGTGGAGATGCCCCCCCCCCCCGAACACAGCCCCCACTTTCAGCAGCAAGTCCGGAGGAGATAATGAGAACAACAAGGAGGAGTCACCCTTCAGACAGGACAGCCCTTAAGGTGTCCTGAGCTGAGGTGACCCCTGCCTTAGGAAATCCTCCATCTTGTTTTGGAGGATTCCCCCAATAGGAATCGAGATGTGCCTCCCTCCCCTCAGGGAGGAGGCACAAAGAGGGTGTAGCCGCCCTCCAGGACAGTAGTCTTTGGCTACTGCCCCTCAGACCTAAACACACCCCTAAATTGAGTATTTAGGGGCAACCCTGAACCCAGGAAAACAGATTTCTGCAACCTGAAGAAAGGACGAATACTGACCTGAAAGCCCCGCAGTGACGACGGAGACAACAACTGACTTGGCCCTGGCCCGTCTCCAGACTCAAAGAACCTGCACAGCGACGCATCCAGTGGAACCAGCGACCTCTGAGGACTCAGAGGACTGGCCTGCACCTAAAGGACCAAGAACCTCCAGAGGACAGCGACTCTTTCCAGAAACAACAGCAAAGAAAGCAACTTTAAAGAGACTCCAACTTCCTGCCAGAAGCGTGAGTCTTCCCACTCTGCACCTGGCGCCCCCAGCTGGAGTTCAGGACAACCAACACCGCAGAGAGGAGTCCCAGGTGACTCCAAAGACATGGACCCCCTGAGTCAACCTCCCTGCACCCCCACTGTGACGCCTGCAGAGAGGATCCAGAGGCCCCCCCTGACTGCGATTGCCTGGTAACAAAGGAACCCGACGCCTGGACCAAGTACTACATCCGCAGCCCCCAGGACCGAGAGGAACCACCTACCAGTGCAGGAGTGACCAGCAGTGGGCCCTCCTTTGACCTCTACACCTGACCGTCCCTGTGTTACTGGTGTGGTGGTTGTGGGGATGCCTTGAACCCCCAACGGTGGGCTGCCTATCCCCAGGAGACTGAACTTGTAAGTGCTTTACTTACCTGAGAAACTAACCAATACTTACCTCCCCCAGGAACTGTTGATTTTTGCACTTCGTCCACTTTGAAAATAGCTTATTGCCATTTTTGCCAAAACTGTGTATACTACTGTTTTAAATCAAAGTTCTATACTTACCTGTGTGAAGTACCTTGCATTTTATGTACTTACCTCAAATCTTTAATCTTTGTGGTTCTAAAATAAATGAAGAAAATATTTTTTTCTAAATAAAAACCTATTGGCCTGGAGTTAAGTCTTTGAGTGGGTGTTCTCATTTGTCTGTGTGTGTACAACAAATGCTTAACACAAACCCTCTGATAAGCCTACTGCTCGACCACACTATCACAAAATAGAGCATTAGCATTATCGAATTTTGCCACTATCAACCTCTACGGGGAACCCTACGACTCTGTGCACACTATCTCTCACTTTGAGATAGTATATACAAAGCCAACTTCCTACACCAACCTTCCCTCACTCAGCTTGACAGCATGGCTCCTGAATTCCTGCAGTATGGACATCTAGGACTCTCACAGGAATGCATGAATATTTATTTTTTATTCCTACATATAGTTACCTCCTCTTTTTGCATGGTGTCAGTGTGTTTAGACTGTAGTACACTGGATCCTGCTAACCTGGACCCCAGTGTCTGTGCACCCTCCCCTAAAATTGACTTGGTGTAAGTGATGCTGTCACCCGCCATTGGCATGCTGGGGTCCCCTTGTAAGTCCCTGGTAAAGGGTACTTCGGTACCCAAGGCATTGATCTCAAATGGGCTGCAGCATGTATTATGCCGTCCAAGGGAGCCCATATAAACTGTCTGCAGACCTGCCATTGCAGCCTGCGTGAAATGGTGCAGGCACCTTTTACTTTAGATGTAAGGCTTTCCTTATATTGCGATCACTACACTTAGACACTATATGTCACCCCTAAGGTAGACCCTTCACCCCAAGGGCAGGGTTCATGATCCTGAGTGTGAACGTACCCCTGCATGAGCAGTGGTACCTCTACAAACCCCCAGACTCATTTTCTGGGCTTTGTAAGTGCGGGGAAGCCTTCTTAAGTTATATAGTGGACCCTTCTCAACATGAAGTCCGGCTAGATAATGAATTCTCCGAAGCTAGGCATGTTTGGTATCAAACATGCTTGAATCATACAACTACCCCGATTCCAGTGTTAGTTGCTTGAGGCCATGTACTCTGGGAGTTCCTTAGAGGATCCCCCAGATCTACCTGTTCAGCCTTGTAGGGTCTGCATGCCAGCATGTGTTGACGTGAACACTTATGCCAGAGATAATTCTAACGCTCTATTTTGTGGTAGTGTGGTCGAGCAGTAGGCTTATCAGAGGGTAGTGTTAAGCATTTGTTGTACACACACAGGCAATAAATGAGGAACACACACTCAAAGACAATTCCAGGCCAATAGGTTTTTATATAGAAAAATATATGTTCGGTGGCATGTGTAGCTGCAGATACACATGCTGTGCATAGTCCGCCGTCTGGTGTTGGGTCGGAGTGTTACAAGTTGTTTTTCTTCGAAGAAGTCTTTTCGAGTCACGAGACCGAGGGACTCCTCCTACTTTGGTTCCATTGCGCATGGGCGTCGACTCCATGTTAGATTGTTTTTTTTCTGCCATCGGGTTCCTTTTCGCTCCGTGTTTCGGGTCGGAAAGTTAGTCAGAATCAACGGAAAATTCGTCGGTATTGTTTCGTTCGGTATCGGGTTAGATTAGAATCGACACCGAATCTTGAAGAGCTCCGGTAGCCCTTCGGGGTAATTTCGATCCCTCGTCGGGGCCTGGTCGGCCCGACCGCGTGCAACTTCGAGACTGATGGAACGGACCCCGTTCCGATTCTGTCCTAAATGCCACAGTAAATATCCCTATACAGACCAACATTTGGTCTGTAACTTGTGCCTGTCACCCGAGCACAAAGAAGAGACGTGTGAGGCCTGTCGAGCGTTTCGGTCAAGGAAAACGCTCCGAGACCGAAGAGCCAGAAGGTTGCAGATGGCGTCCACGCCGACAGGACAACGACGGTTCGAGGAAGAGGGAGAAGAAGAAGAAACTTTCTCCATCCACGAATCGGACTCCGAAGAATTCGACGTCGAACAAACCGTGAGTAAGATGTCGAAACAAACATCACACGGAAAAACAGACAAAGCCCAGGGAACGCCACTGCCAACAGGCCATGGCTCAACCCATAAATTAGGTGACCGTCCATCGGCACCGAAAAAGGGCGAACTGGTGCCGAAGTCGTCCGACTCAGGTCGAGACACAGGCACGCAGCAATCTCGGGACCGAGAAAGTGCTGCAGAAAAGGGTCGACACCGAGACAGCGGTACCGAAGCTGCTCGGCACAGAGATAGCGGCACCGAAGATGGTCGACGCCAAGAAGGTACGACACCGAAAAAGAGGAAAATCTCTTCGGAGCCGAAAACAACAAAAGATACGGTTTCGGTGCCAAAACGCCCAGCAACCGAACCGAAAGCCAGTTCCTACTCAGAGGAACAATCACTGTCCTCCCAACTTCAAAAACACAGATTTGAGGAGGAATTACAAACAACAGCTGTAGATCACACGCAAAAGCGGATCTTTATACAAAGTGGTACAGGGAAGATCAGCACCCTTCCCCCAATCAGAAGAAAAAGGAAACTAGATTTCCAACAACAAGAAAAAACACCACAAACAAAAGTGGTAAAGAAGGTAACTCCACCACCCTCTCCACCACCGGCAACTCATATATCACCGGCACACACTCCGTCACAATCACCAGCTCATACCACCATGAGCCAAGATGACCAGGACGCATGGGATCTCTATGACGCCCCAGTATCGGACAATAGCCCTGAGCCGTACCCCACTAAGCCCTCACCACCTGAGGACAGTACAGCATATGCTCAGGTGGTAGCTAGGGCAGCAGAGTTTCATAACGTATCGCTACATTCAGAGCCTATCGAGGATGACTTCCTTTTTAACACCCTGTCCTCCACCCATAGCAATTATCAAAGCCTTCCTATGCTCCCGGGAATGCTAAGGCACGCTAAACAAATCTTTAAGGAGCCAGTTAAAAGCAGAGCAATAACCCCAAGGGTGGAAAAGAAATACAAGGCACCACCCACAGACCCTGCTTTTATTACATCACAACTGACACCAGATTCAGTTGTCGTAGGAGCAGCTCGTAAAAGAGCCAACTCGCACACATCAGGCGACGCACCACCTCCAGACAAGGAGAGCCGAAAGTTTGATGCAGCTGGGAAAAGGGTTGCAGTACAAGCTGCAAATCAGTGGCGCATCGCCAACTCGCAGGCACTCCTAGCGCGATATGACAGAGCCCATTGGGACGAGATGCAGCATCTCATCGAGCACCTCCCCAAAGAATTCCAAAAACGGGCAAAACAAGTGGTTGAAGAGGGACAAAACATATCCAACAACCAAATCCGTTCTTCTATGGATGCAGCAGATACAGCTGCAAGAACTATAAATACTGCTGTAACGATAAGGAGGCACGCATGGCTGCGCACATCCGGCTTCAAACCTGAGATACAACAGGCAGTGCTCAATATGCCGTTCAATGAACAACAATTGTTTGGACCAGAAGTGGACACTGCAATTGAAAAATTAAAGAAAGACACGGACACAGCTAAAGCCATGGGCGCACTCTATTCCCCGCAGGGCAGAGGTACATTTCGCACATTTCGCAAAACTACTTTAAGAGGAGGGTTTCGAGGTCAAGCCACACAAGCCAGCACCTCACAAACCACACCTTCTATTATCAGGGACAGTATCAAAGGGGAGGCTTTCAGGGCCAATACAGAGGGGGCCAATTCCCAAGAAACCGGGGAAAATTTCAAGGGCCCAAAACCCCTCAAAACAAGCAGTGACTCACAAGTCACTCAACCCCTTCACACAACACTAGTGGGGGGAAGACTAAGCCAGTTCTACAAATCTTGGGAGGAGATAACAACAGACACTTGGGTCTTAGCAATTATCCAACATGGTTATTGCATAGAATTTCTCCAACTCCCTCCAAACGTCCCACCGAAAACACAAAATATGTCAAAACAGCATTTAGACCTTCTACAACTAGAAGTTCAAGCATTACTGCAAAAAGACGCAATAGAATTAGTAACAGGTCCACAAAAGAACACAGGAGTTTACTCACTGTACTTTCTAATACCAAAAAAGGACAAAACTCTGAGACCAATATTTGATCTGAGAACATTAAACACCTTCATCAAATCAGAACACTTTCACATGGTCACGTTACAAGACGTAATACCACTACTGAAACAGCAGGACTACATGACCACCTTAGATCTAAAAGACGCGTATTTCCATATACCGATACATCCCTCGCACAGGAAATACCTACGGTTCGTATACAAAGGAATACACTACCAATTCAAAGTGTTGCCATTCGGAATAACAACCGCGCCAAGAGTCTTTACGAAATGTCTAGCAGTAGTAGCTGCACATATCAGAAGGCAGCAAATACACGTGTTCCCGTACCTAGACGATTGGTTAATAAAAACCAACTTGCTAACAAAGTGTTCACACCACACAGATTATGTTATACAAACCCTTTGCAAACTGGGTTTCTCCATCAACTATGCAAAATCACACATTCTGCCGTGTCAAACACAGCAATACTTAGGAGCAACAATCAACACAACAAAGGGGATAGCCACTCCAAGTCCACAAAGGGTTCACAATTTTCACAAGGTGATACAAGCTATGTATCCAACACAAAAAGTACATGCAAAGATGGTATTAAAACTCCTAGGCATGATGTCCTCATGCATAGCCATTGTCCCAAACGCAAGATTGCACATGAGGCCTTTACAACAGTGCCTAGCATCACAATGGTCACACGCACAGGGTCAACTTCTAGATCTGGTGTTGATAGACCGCCAAACATATATCTCGCTTCTATGGTGGAACAGTACAAATTTAAACAAAGGGCAGCCTTTCCAAGACCCAGTGCCACAATACGTGATAACAACAGATGCTTCCATGACAGGGTGGGGGGCACACCTCAATCAACGAAGCATACAAGGACAATGGGACGTACATCAAAGAAAGTTCCATATCAATCACCTCGAATTGTTAGCAGTATTTCTAGCGTTGAAAGCATTCCAACCCATAATAACCCACAAATACATTCTGGTCAAAACAGACAACATGACAACAATGTATTATTTAAACAAACGGGGGGGACACGCTCAACACAGTTGTGTCTCCTAACACAAAAAATATGGCATTGGGCAATTCACAACCACATTCGCCTAATAGCACAGTTTATTCCAGGGATCCAGAACCAGCTAGCAGACAGTCTCTCTCGGGATCACCAACAGGTCCACGAATGGGAGATTCACCCCCAAATCCTGAACACTTACTTCAGAATTTGGGGAACACCTCAAATAGATCTATTTGCAACAAAAGAAAACGTAAAATGCCAAAACTTTGCATCCAGGTACCCACACCGGCAATCTCAAGGCAATGCTCTATGGATGAATTGGTCAGGGATATTTGCATACGCTTTTCCCCCCTCTCCCTCTCCTTCCATATCTAGTAAACAGATTGAGTCAAAACAAACTCAAACTCATACTAATAGCACCAACATGGGCAAGACAACCTTGGTATACAACACTACTAGACCTGTCAGTAGTACCTCATGTCAAACTACCCACCCGGCCAGATCTGTTAACACAACACAAGCAACAGATCAGGCATCCAAACCCAGCATCGCTGAATCTAGCAATTTGGCTCCTGAAATCCTAGAATTTGGACACTTAAACCTCACACAAGAATGTATGGAGGTCATAAAACAGGCTAGAAGACCATCCACTAGACACTGCTATGCAAGTAAATGGAAAAGATTTGTTTGCTACTGCTATAATAATCAAGTTCAACCATTGCATGCATCTCCAAAAGATGTAGTAGGGTATTTACTACATTTGCAAAAGTCAAATCTAGCTTTCTCTTCCATAAAGATACATCTCGCAGCAATATATGCATACCTGCAAATTACTCATTCAACTTCCCTATTTAGAATTCCTGTCATAAAAGCGTTTATGGAAGGACTAAAGAGAATTCTACCACCAAGGCACCACCTGTTCCTTCATGGAACCTCAATATTGTCTTAGCAAGACTCATGGGTCCACCTTTCGAACCCATGCATTCTTGCGAAATGCAATACTTAACGTGGAAAGTTGCATTTCTCGTTGCCATTACATCTCTAAGAAGAGTAAGTGAAATTCGGGCGTTTTCTATACAAGAACCATTTATTCAAATACACAAGAATAAGGTAGTTCTAAGAACCAACCCAAAATTCTTACCAAAGGTTATCTCACCGTTCCACTTAAATCAAACAGTAGAATTAACAGTGTTCTTCCCACAGCCAGACTCAATAGCTGAAAGAGCACTACATACATTATACGTCAAAAGAGCACTAATGTACTACATTTGACAGAACAAAACTAATTAGGAAAACAAAACAACTATTTATTGCATTTCAAAAACCTCATACAGGAAATCCAATATCAAAACAAGGTATAGCCAGATGGATAGTTAGGTGCATCCAAACCTGCTATCTTAAAGCAAAGAGAGCTGCCTCTTACACCAAAGGCACACTCAACCAGAAAGAAAGGTGCTACCATGGCCTTTCTAGGAAATATTCCAATGAACGAAATATGTAAGGCAGCAACATGGTCTATGCCTCACACATTTACTAAGCACTACTGTGTAGACGTGTTATCTGCACAACAAGCCACAGTAGGTCAAGCTGTACTAAGAACTTTATTTCAAACTACTTCCACTCCTACAGGCTGAACCACCGCTTTTGGGGAGATAACTGCTTACTAGTCTATGCACAGCATGTGTATCTCCAGCTACACATGCCACCGAACGGAAAATGTCACTTACCCAGTGTACATCTGTTCGTGGCATTAGTCGCTGCAGATTCACATGCGCCCACCCGCCTCCCCGGGAGCCTGTAGCCGTTTGGAAGTAATCTTCAACATTTGTACATTTGTAAATATATTACTTTAACCTTCATTTTGTACATACTTATTCATTCCATTGCATGGGCACTATTACTAACATACACAACTCCTACCTCACCCTCTGCGGGGAAAACAATCTAACATGGAGTCGACACCCATGCGCAATGGAACCAAAGTAGGAGGAGTCCCTCGGTCTCGTGACTCGAAAAAACTTCTTCGAAGAAAAACAACTTGTAACACTCCGACCCAACACCAGACGGCGGACTATGCACAGCATGTGAATCTGCAGCGACTAATGCCACGAACAGATGTACACTGGGTAAGTGGCATTTTCCTTTCTTAGTTTATTTTAAGAACCACAGGTTCAACATTTACAATCAATACTTCAAATGAAAGGTACTTCACTTAGGTATCATAGGAACCTTGAATCAGCAAAATAGCATGTACAGTTTTGGCAAAAATGGCAATAAGCTATTTTAAAACTAGACAGTGCAAATTTCAACAGTTCCTGGGGGAGGTAAGTGTAGGAAGTTGGCTCTGTATGTACTATTTCAAGGTAAGAAATAGCATGCACAGAGTCCAAGGGTTCCCCTTAGAGGTAAGATAGTGGCAAAAAGAGATAATTCTAATGCTCTATTTTGTGGTAGTGTGGTCGAGCAGTAGGCTTATCAGAGGGTAGTGTTGAGCATTTGTTGTACACAAACAGGCAATAAATGAGGAACACACACTCAAAGACAATTCCAGGCCAATAGGTTTTTGTATAGAAAAAAATTATCTTTTCTTAATTTATTTTAAGAACCACAGGTTCAAGATTTAAGAGTAATACTTCAAATGAAAGGTATTTCACTTAGGTACTTTAGGAACTTTGAATTAGCAAAATAGTATGTACAGTTTTCACAAAAATGGCAATAAGCTATTTTAAAACTAGACACTGTGCAATTTTCAACAGTTCCTGGGGGAGGTAAGTGTTTGTTAGTTTTGCAGGTAAGTAAACCACCTACAAAACAAAGTGTAAGGAAATGCCTCCTTGGCATGGTTACCCCCTGACTTTTTGCCTTTGCTGATGCGAAGTTATGATTTGAAAGTGTGCTGAGGCCTGCTAACCAGGCCCCAGCACCAGTTTTCTTTCCCTAACATGTACCTTTGTTTCCACAATTGGCACACCCTGGCATCCAGGTAAGTCCCTTGTAACTGGTACCAAGGGCCCTGATGCCAGGGAAGGTCTCTAAGGGCTGCAGCATGTCTTATGCCACCCTGTGCACCCCTCACTAAGCACAGACACACTGCTTGCCAGCTTGTGTGTGCTAGTGGGGATAAAAAGACTAAGTCGACATGGCACTCCCCTCAGGGTGCCATGCCAACCTCACACTGCCTATGGCATAGATAAGTCACCCCCGTGCCGCTGAGGGTGTACTTTCTTTGCTGACTTGTGTCCCCCCTGTGCCCTACAAAACCCCCCTGGTCTGCCCTCCGAAAACGCGGGTACTTACCTACTGGCAGACTGGAACCGGGGCACCCCATTCTCCATTGAAGCCTGTGCGTTTTGGGCACCACTTTGACTTCTGCACCTGACCGGCCCTGAGCTGCTGGTGTGGTAACTATGGGGTTGCTCTGAACCCCCAACAGTGGTCTACTTTGGACCCAAACTTGAACCTCGTAGGTGCTTTACTTACCTGCAAAAACTAACAAACACTTACCTCCCCAGGAACTGTTGAAAATTGCACTGTGTCCAGTTTTAAAATAGCTATTTGCCATTTGTGTGAAAACTGTATATGATATTTTGCTAATTCAAAGTTCCTACATGAAATACCTTTCATTTGAAGTATTACTTGTAAATCTTGAACCTGTGGTTCTTAAAATAAACCAAGAAAATATATTTTTCTAATCAAAAAACCTATTGGCCTGGAATTGTCTTTGAGTGTGTGTTCCTCATTTATTTTGTGTGTGTGTACAACAAATGCTTAACACTACTCCTTTGATAAGCCTACTGCTCGACCACACTACCAAAACATAGAGCATTAGAATTATCTCTTTTTGCCACTATCTTACCTCTAAGGGGAACTCTTGGACTCTGTGCATACTATTCCTTACTTTGAAATAGTGCATACAGAGCCAACTTCCTACACAAAGGTACAGTTTAAGGGAAAGAACACTGGTGCTGGGGCCCGGTTAGCAGGCCTTAGCACACTTTCAAATCATAACTTGGCATCAGGAAAGGCAAAAAGTCAGGGGGTAACCATGCCAAGGAGGCATTTCCTTACAGGGGGCCTGTCCTCCGTCACCCTCCCAGTCAGTAATAAGGGATTGTGATCGGACAGAGTACGTCCAAGATATTCAGAATGGGTCATTCCCCGTGCCAGGGTTGCTGTGCATACCACTCTAACAATTCTGGTGTGGACTCGGTGGAGGCCCGAATAGTACGAGTAATCTTTGTCATTCAAGTGTTGTTCCCGCCAGACGTCCACAAGTCCCCAAGAATCTAACCATTCTCTGTTTTTTTTCGTATCTTACTTGTCACTGCCCCCTGTAGCGGTGGTGTGGACCTGTCCATGCCTATGTCTAGTACACTATTGAAATCTCCCCTGACTAGCAGTTCTCCTATCCACTGGCGAGTGAGATGACTCGATAACAGTGTCATAAAGAGGACCTGATCTTGATTCAGAGCGTATATACAGCTCAGGACAATCGGAGTGCTGTGTAACTTCCCATCCAGAATCACAAACCTGCCGTTGCAATCTATGTTGGAGGATTCTACGTCAAAGGGGAACCCTGCTTGTACCCATATCATTACTCCCCTTTGCGTATGCTGAGTATTCCGTAGCGAACACCTGCCCCCTCCACCTGCGTCTCAATTTCTCCACCTGTCCGGCTGCTAAGTGAGTCTCCTGCAGCATTGTCACTTGAATGCCCCTTCTCTTTAAGTAGGACAGTATTCTATGCCTTTTAGCTGGTGTGCCCATCCCCCGGATGTTCCATGTTAGGAAGTTATATTCTGCCATGTTGGTATTTCATTCTTAGGATAACTTTCCCATCCTGCCCCAGTGGCCGACCTCCCCTTGTGTTCAATCAGATACCTGATATAGTCAAACCACATCTCCCACAGCGCCATCATAACTTGCAATTGCGTGACCCAACTCCCCCTCCCCAGGGCACCTCTCGAACAGTAGGTTGCCCAGAAAACTGTGCAACAGTGCAACTTATTAAAACTTTTAACTGCAGTTCTCGCCAGTCTGACAGAAAGAGAGAGATTCTGGTTTGGGGGGGGGGGGGGGGCAAGTCCTGAGGGGCCTCATGCGCACCTGTTTCACCTTGCCCCAGGGCTTTCTTATAAGCTCAGTTATCCAAGTTTGTCCGCTGTCTGCGGGGTTACCCTTGAAGCCCGCGCCGAGCAGCCCGAGTCCCCGGCCGAGGACATCACTGTGTCATCTGATTCTTCTCCAGAGCCCTCCAGGGGGACCCCTCTCCGCTCATGCGGGCTGCCGCCTCCAGTGCCACCTTCCTGCCCTCTTCCTTTTGCATCTTGGTTGGCGCCAAATGGGGGCGATTCCTGGTCCGCCACCCTCCCAGGCCCCGGCGGGACCCGCTCCCGGCCGGGCCCCCTCTCGCATGCCGCCCCGGTTGGGTCCCATGGGCCTCCAGCCACTCCCACGCCTCCTCAGGGATTGGAAGAATGCGGTCTTAACGTCCAGTATCGCTTTCAGCCTGGCTGGATAAAGCAGAGTGTATTGGATCCCTTCTTCCCTTAGTGCCCTCTTGTAAGGAAATGCCTCCTTGGCATGGTTACCCCCTGACTTTTTGCCTTTGCTGATGCTATGTTTTGAATTGAAAGTGTGCTGAGGCCTGCTAACCAGGCCCCAGCACCAGTGTTCTTTCCCTAACCTGTACTTTTGTATCCACAATTGGCACACCCTGGCATCCAGGTAAGTCCCTTGTAACTGGTACCTCTGGTACCAAGGGCCCTGATGCCAGGGAAGGTCTCTTAAGGGCTGCAGCATGTCTTATGCCACCCTGGAGACCCCTCACTCAGCACAGACACACTGCTTAGCAGCTTGTGTGTGCTGGTGAGAACAAAATGAGTAAGTCGACATGGCACTCCCCTCAGGGTGCCATGCCAGCCTCTCACTGCCTATGCAAATATAGATAAGTCACCCCTCTAGCAGGCCTTACAGCCCTAAGGCAGGGTGCACTATACCATAGGTGAGGGCACCAGTGCATGAGCACTGTGCCCCTACAGTGTCTAGGCAAAACCTTAGACATTGTAAGTGCAGGGTAGCCATAAGAGTATATGGTCTGGGAGTCTGTTTTACAAAAACTCCACAGCACCATAATGGCTACACTGAAAACTGGGAAGTTTGGTATCAAACTTCTCAGCACAATAAATGCACACTGATGCCAGTGTACATTTTATTGTAAAATACGCCCCAGAGGGCACCTTAGAGGTGCCCCCTGAAACCTTAACCGACTATCTGTGTAGGCTGACTGGTTCCAGCAGCCTGCCACAACCGAGACATGTTGCTGGCCCCATGGGGAGAGTGCCTTTGTCACTCTGAGGCCAGTAACAAAGCCTGCACTGGGTGGAGATGCTAACACCTCCCCCAGGCAGGAGCTGTAACACCTGGCGGTGAGCCTCAAAGGCTCACCCCCTTTGTTCCAGCACCACAGGGCACTCCAGCTAGTGGAGTTGCCTGCCCCCTCCGGCCACGGCCCCACTTTTGGCGGCAAGGCCAGGGGAAATAATGAGAATAACAAGGAGGAGTCACTGGCCAGTCAGGACAGCCCCTAAGGTGTCCTGAGCTGAAGTGACTCTAACTTTTAGAAATCCTCCATCTTGCAGATGGAGGATTCCCCAGTAGGATTAGGGATGTGACCCCCTCCCCTTGGGAGGAGGCACAAAGAGGGTGTACCCACCCTCAGGGCTAGTAGCCATTGGCTACTAACCCCCCAGACCTAAACACGCCCTTAAATTGAGTATTTAAGGACTCCCCTGAACCTAAGAATTTAGATTCCTGAAACTACAAGAAGAAGAGGACTGCTGAGCTGAAAAACCCCTGCAGAGAAAGAACAGAAGACACCAACTGCTTTGGCCCCAGACTTAACGGCCTGTCTCCTGCCTTCCAAAGAAACCTGCTCCAGCGGCGCTTTCCAAGGGATCAGCGACCTTTGAATCCTCTGAGGACTGCCCTGCTTCAGGAAAGACAAGAAACTCCCGAGGACAGCGGCACTGCTCCAAAAGAACTGCAACTTTGTTACAGAGGAGCAGATTTAAAGACCCCTGCAAATCCCCGCAAGAAGCGTGAGACTTGCAACACTGCACCCGGCGACCCCGACTCGACTGGTGGAGAACCAACACCTCAGGGAGGACCCTCCGGCGACTCCGAGACCGTGAGTAACCAAAGTTGTCCCCCCTGAGCCCCCACAGCGACGCCTGCAGAGGGAATCCCGAGGCTCCCCCTGACCGCGACTGCCTGAACCTAAAGTCCCGACGGCTGGAAAAGACCCTGCACCCGCAGCCCCCAGCACCTGAAGGAACGGAACTTCTGTGCAGGAGTGACCCCCAGGAGGCCCTCTCCCTTGCCCAGGTGGTGGCTACCCCGAGGATCCCCCCCTTGCCTGCCTGCACCGCTGAAGCGACCCCTTGGTCTCCCATTGGAAACCCGACGCCAGTTTACACACTGCACCCGGCCGCCCCCGCGCTGCTGAGGGTGTACTTTCTGTGTGGACTTGTGTCCCCCCCGGTGCCCTACAAAACCCCCCTGGTCTGCCCTCCGAAGACGCGGGTACTTACCTGCTGGTAGACTGGAACCGGGGCACCCCCTCTCTCCATTGAAGCCTATGTGTTTTGGGCACCTCTTTGACCTCTGCACCTGACCGGCCCTGAGCTGCTGGTGTGGTAACTTTGGGGTGGCTCTGAACCCCCAACGGTGGGCTACCTTGGACCCAAAACTGAACCCTGTAGGTAATTTACTTACCTGCTAAAACTAACAATACTTTACCTCCCCCAGGCACTGTGAAAATTGCACTGTGTCCACTTTTAAAACAGCTTATTGTGTTTTATGTAAAAAGTATATATGCTACTGTGATTATTCAAAGTTCCTAAAGTACTTACCTGCAATACCTTTCAAATGAGATATTACATGTAGAATTTGAACCTGTGGTTCTTAAAATAAACTAAGAAAAGAGATTTTTCTATAACAAAACCTATTGGCTGGATTTGTCTCTGAGTGTGTGTTCCTCATTTATTGCCTGTGTGTATATGCAACAAATGCTTAACACTACTCCTTTGATAAGCCTACTGCTCGACCACACTACCACAAAATAGAGCATTAGTATTATCTCTTTTTGCCACTATCTTACCTCTAAGGGGAACCCTTGGACTCTGTGCATGCTATTCCTTACTTTGAAATAGCACATACAGAGCCAACTTCCTACACCTCTTAACTGCCATGAATGAAGCTCGCTTGTTCTGAACATCCAATGTAAAATCTGGGAACAGAGTTACCTTCCCATTCACTACCTTAAAAGGGCCCGCCTCTCTGGCCCTCTGCAGAAGAATGTCTCGGTCTCTGTAGTGTAGAAATCTGGCAATTACTACGCGGGGGCCTGCCCAGGGGAGGGGCCTCGAGGGCACCCGGTGCACTCGTTCCAGTGTGTAGAAGGGGGTCAGGCGACCTGGTGCCACAACTGTGCATAGCCATTTCTTGAGGAATTCTACCATATCTGTGCCCTCCGCACCGTCCGGGAGGCCAAACACTCGCATGTTGTTCCTCCGGTTTCTTCTCTCCGCATCCTCTGCCCTTTGTTCTAGGCGAGCCACTCTGTCCATGAGGCATGTTACCTCAGCCAGTAGGTCTTTTTGTTTCGGTGCAATTTCCGCCAGCATGGTCTCCATCTCTTTGACACTGTCCGCCAGTTTGTGATGATCTGCCCTCAATAGACCCACTTCAACTGCGACCTGATTGATGTCGTGCTGCAGCGTTGTCTTTGTGTCTTCGATTGCCCCCAGTATTTTGTCTAAGGTGTCCTGTACTTTAATTTGTGATGGGTCCTGCGGGTCCCCCCCCTTTGCGCTCAGAGGGCGTTGCGTTGATCATGATTCTCTTCTTGTGCCGGTTCTTGGGGGACATTGAATATATGAGGGGTCGCGCCTCTGGGACCGAGGTGGGGGCCAGACTGTTATTGCGGCCTCTCCTCCACACGTGACCTCCGCTGTTAGCCCGATTCAGGCTGCGTTACGGCTCCCAGTTGGCTTCCCACCAGTCCTCTGAGATACCGCTCTAGTAGTTGCCAGTTTCCAGTGGGTCTTTTGTATGCTCTGCAGGGATGGGAGGCTCCTTGCTGTTAGATTACAGCCGTCTGCCGCCACCAGGCAGAGGCCCGGCCCGACTGCTCCCTCCCTCAGTGTGCGCATGGGGCTGCACCCGTCCGGGTCTGAACAGGGCGCCCCAGGATCATCCCCTTGCTGACTTTACTTGGTGGTTCCCCAGGGGGTGCTTGTCTGATCATAATGTGGCGCCCGGGCCGCAGTGCGTCTGCTCCGCGGCCGACTCACCATTGCCGACTCACCAGTGCCGCCCCTAAAACGGTGGTGCCCCGCCTGGACCCGCTCCAAGGCCCCCTCTCTTCCAGGGGTGGTTGGGATGACCCCGGTGGCCCCCCGTTCAGTGTTTACTGGGGCTCGGTCTGGAGCCCCCGGATGTCGCACTACCAGGGCCCAAGGCTCTTCCTAGGTCCCAGCAGCCTTGTCGTTCACCAGGAGGTCTCCGGTGCTCCTCTTCCGTTTCGGGCTGTCGGGCCATGCGCCACTCTCGCCTCCCTAGGTGGCCACGCTCCTCAGTCCCCGCCTTATTCCTCTGGTGATCAGTGCCTCCCCGGGTACTCACCCGGCGCGCCCTGAGGCTGACCGAGCCCCGCAAGGTCCCATGCCCGGTTCCTCCAGTCGGCGCTCTAGCAGGACTCTTCGGCCCTACACAGGATCCTGGTCTTCACACCGCATACTAGGAGGCCGCCGGTTTCCCTCCTTAACTTCGGGCTGGTGGGGGCATCCACTGCGCCCCCCCCCCTTCCCGGGGCAGCGCACCTCAGTCACGGCTGCAGCTCCGGGTGGTCGGCGCCATCCCCGGCATCCACCGGGCCCGTCCGAGGGCCGGCCTTAGCTCCGAATGGGCTCGCACCTCCGCTCCTTGTCCCAGCCTCTGGCCGCACTACAGGATACGCCCCCTCCCGGTGCCCCGGCCGCCGGTCCTCTTCCGTGGCCCCAGGCCGGCAGGGCCATCCACTGCGCCTACCTTCTCTAGGGCCACACTTCGCAGTTTTGGCCGTGACTCCCTGTCAGTCGGGACCGCCCCGGCACCCTCTTGGTGCGCGTGGCCGTTGGCTCCGGCCTCGCGCGGGCCCGCGCCTCCACTCAAGTCCCCGGCTCCGGCCGAGGGATAGGCCGCCGGCTCCTCACACCGCCGGCTCAACTCAGACCCGCGTGTCAGGGTCTAGGAAGGGCTCCGCTGCTCCCCGGCAGGTCCCCTCGGGCACTCCCCTCTGCACCAACACGGATTGCCCCGGGGCCGGCTCTCAGTACACGGATAATTACAGGCTCCTCCGGAGCGAGGGGATTATACATGCGCCATCTTCGGCTTCTCGGCCATGCCCCTCTCCCTTCCGTTTCTGACGTCTTTTCACCCCTCTGCACCTGGGCTCCCTGGTGTAGGCACTCCATCTTTCTGGGTATCCACGGGTGGGGGTACTATCGAACCTTCCTTGTGCCAACTGAGTTCGTCAGGGTCCTCTGGAAAGGGATCTGAATTCTGAAAATTTGAACTGCGATGTTACTGTATTAGCCTAGGGACACCCCGCTAGATAACACCTCTGCACACAGGTGCCTGGGGGATTTCTATTAGTTACCTTGGATAATTTCATACTTGCCTAGCCCCTGTGTTCCTAACACACTTACTTTGGTTGAACGTCTCCATTCTTATACCACTTTCTTACTATATGGTTCCCCCTCCATCCCCCCCCCACCGCAATAGGACCACATGTATTTCGGTGTTTTTCCTGTTTGTCACTAAGAATATTTTCTGTGTGTATTTATCGCCAAGTGGAGATATACGAAAGCTAGGATAGTACTAGTGTTATAATAATGAATACTTTATTTTTGTAGCGCTTGGTGTGGTTCTTTTTTGTGTAACACTTACTGACTGACTACTGTGGTATTGTAAGTGCATTACAAACCCCCCCCGATAAGCCTGAGCTGGTCTGCACAGCTACCCCAAGAGAGCTTTGGTTATCTAGGCACCAAAACACTATCTCTAAGGGTTGCCTGGACTCCGTATAGGGTGCCACACCATTGATGTACACTATAAACTGAGACAGCCTCCTACAACCATTTTAAATATAAATACAATTGCACACGTGATAGTAACAAAAAGAACAATTCTTGTTTTTTTAAATATCGGAGCCGAAGAAGACGATTAAACTCGAAGCGTACTCGCTCGCATGAATTAAACCAATCGGGACATATAGAATACTGTAACAACAATTGGAGCTACAAGGGAGATATAGACGTACTAGGACATAAGAAATAGACTGGACAGCTATAAAGGATACTATGGAGCGTATGTAACAATCAAGCATACTTTGAAGGAGGTCCTGATGAAATCCAGGGGCACTCCCCGGACGAAACACGTGTTGACAAAGGAGGAAGTTGCTGGACTGAACTGGTAATTCTGGGACTAACCACGTAGGATATACATTTTGGACTGGTGGATACTATTTTTGGACTGTGGAGAAGATATAAATATACATTGGACTGATTTTTGTGGAACCTATATTTGAGGAAGAATTTGATTTAAGATTGAATTGTACTACTTTGATCTATGTTTTTGTCTATACTATATATATAATAGAATCTGAATACTTCATTGAAACTAGAATTGTTCTTTTTGTTACTATCACGTGTGTAATTGTATTTATTTTTAATTTAGATAACATGATGTTGTCTTTTTGGGGGATGTAGAGGGTTTGACCCCAGTCTTTTGCACTGTGTGATATAGTGAAGTATAACATTACAGAATTGGAGTAGGGAGCGCCTATTACTCACTAATCACCCTCTCATTTGATGTGTCCTACAACCATTTTACCTGCTTGTTATGCTGGACCCATGGGTGGTGGTTGCAGCATTACTGTAAAAGAAATCCATTTGATGTTTTAGCCCTGCACTGTCAAATGCTACATGGCAATCGGCAAAGAAGCTGCACCCTTGCCCCACTTGTCGTAGGGTAGGGTGGGGTGGGGACCAGCAAGCATCACTGATCACTGTCTGTGACCATTTGGGAAATAGTGGAGTTGAGAAGAGGCTACCACAGTGCCATGATACTCTAAAAACCACATGCTGTAATTGTCTTTGTAAGGAAATGCCTCCTTGGCATGGTTACCCCCTGACTTTTTGCCTTTGCTGATGCCAAGTTATGATTTGAAAGTGTGCTGAGACCTGCTAACCAGGCCCCAGCACCAGTATTCTTTCCCTAAACCTGTACCTTTGTTTCCACAATTGGAACACCCTGGCATCCAGGTAAGTCCCTTGTAACTGGTACCTCTGGTACCAAGGGCCCTGATGCCAGGGAAGGTCTCTAAGGGCTGCAGCATGTGTTATGCCACCCTGGGGACCCCTCACTCAGCACAGACACACTGCTTGCCAGCTTGTGTGTGCTGGTGGGGAGAAAATGACTAAGTCGACATGGCACTCCCCTCAGAGTGCCATGCCAACCTCGCACTGCCTATGGCATAGGTAAGTCACCCCTCTAGCAGGCCTTACAGCCCTAAGGCAGGGTGCACTATACCATAGGTGAGGGCATAAGTGCCCGAGCACTGTGCCCCTACAGTGTCTAAGCAAAACCTTAGACATTGTAAGTGCAGGGTAGCCATAAGAGTATATGGTCTGGGAGTCTGTTTTACAAAAACTCCACAGCACCATAATGGCTACACTGAAAACTGGGAAGTTTGGTATCAAACTTCTCAGCACAATAAATGCACACTGATGCCAGTGTACATTTTATTGTAAAATACGCCCTAAAGGGCACCTTAGAGGTGCCCCCTGAAACCTTAACCGACTATCTGTGTAGGCTGACTGGTTCCAGCAGCCTGCCACAACCGAGACATGTTGCTGGCCCCATGGGGAGAGTGCATTTGTCACTCTGAGGCCAGTAACAAAGCCTGCACTGGGTGGAGATGCTAACACCTCCCCCAGGCAGGAGCTGTAACACCTGGCGGTGAGCCTCAAAGGCTCACCCCCTTTGTTCCAGCACCACAGGGCACTCCAGCTAGTGGAGTTGCCTGCCCCCTCCGGCCACGGCCCCACTTTTGGCGGCAAGGCCGGGGGAAATAATGAGAATAACAAGGAGGAGTCACTGGCCAGTCAGGACAGCCCCTAAGGTGTCCTGAGCTGAAGTGACTCTAACTTTTAGAAATCCTCCATCTTGCAGATGGAGGATTCCCCAATAGGATTAGGGATGTGACCCCCTCCCCTTGGGAGGAGGCACAAAGAGGGTGTACCCACCCTCAGGGCTAGTAGCCATTGGCTACTAACCCCCCAGACCTAAACACGCCCTTAAATTGAGTATTTAAGGGCTCCCCTGAACCTAAGAATTTAGATTCCTGAAACTACAAGAAGAAGAGGACTGCTGAGCTGAAAAACCCCTGCAGAGAAAGAACAGAAGACACCAACTGCTTTGGCCCCAGACTTACCGGCCTGTCTCCTGCCTTCCAAAGAAACCTGCTCCAGCGACGCTTTCCAAGGGATCAGCGACCTCTGAATCCTCTGAGGACTGCCCTGCTTCAAGAAAGACAAGAAACTTCCGAGGACAGCGGCACTGCTCCAAAAGAACTGCAACTTTGTTACAGAGGAGCAGATTTAAAGACCCCTGCAAATCCCCGCAAGAAGCGTGAGACTTGCAACACTGCACCCGGCGACCCCGACTCGACTGGTGGAGAACCAACACCTCAGGGAGGACCCTCCGGCGACTCCGAGACCGTGAGTAACCAAAGTTGTCCCCCCTGAGCCCCCACAGCGACGCCTGCAGAGGGAATCCCGAGGCTCCCCCTGACCGCGACTGCCTGAACCTAAAGTCCCGACGGCTGGAAAAGACCCTGCACCCGCAGCCCCCAGCACCTGAAGGAACGGAACTTCTGTGCAGGAGTGACCCCCAGGAGGCCCTCTCCCTTGCCCAGGTGGTGGCTACCCCGAGGATCCCCCCCTTGCCTGCCTGCACCGCTGAAGCGACCCCTTGGTCTCCCATTGGAAACCCGACGCCAGTTTACACACTGCACCCGGCCGCCCCGCGCTGCTGAGGGTGTACTTTCTGTGTGGACTTGTGTCCCCCCCGGTGCCCTACAAAACCCCCCTGGTCTGCCCTCCGAAGACGCGGGTACTTACCTGCTGGTAGACTGGAACCGGGGCACCCCCCTCTCTCCATTGAAGCCTATGTGTTTTGGGCACCTCTTTGACCTCTGCACCTGACCGGCCCTGAGCTGCTGGTGTGGTAACTTTGGGGTGGCTCTGAACCCCCAACGGTGGGCTACCTTGGACCCAAAACTGAACCCTGTAGGTAATTTACTTACCTGCTAAAACTAACAATACTTTACCTCCCCCAGGCACTGTGAAAATTGCACTAAGTGTCCACTTTTAAAACAGCTTATTGTGTTTTATGTAAAAAGTATATATGCTACTGTGATTATTCAAAGTTCCTAAAGTACTTACCTGCAATACCTTTCAAATGAGATATTACATGTAGAATTTGAACCTGTGGTTCTTAAAATAAACTAAGAAAAGAGATTTTTCTATAACAAAACCTATTGGCTGGATTTGTCTCTGAGTGTGTGTTCCTCATTTATTGCCTGTGTGTATATGCAACAAATGCTTAACACTACTCCTTTGATAAGCCTACTGCTCGACCACACTACCACAAAATAGAGCATTAGTATTATCTCTTTTTGCCACTATCTTACCTCTAAGGGGAACCCTTGGACTCTGTGCATGCTATTCCTTACTTTGAAATAGCACATACAGAGCCAACTTCCTACACCTCTTAACTGCCATGAATGAAGCTCGCTTGTTCTGAACATCCAATGTAAAATCTGGGAACAGCGTTACCTTCCCATTCACTACCTTAAAAGGGCCCGCCTCTCTGGCCCTCTGCAGAAGAATGTCTCGGTCTCTGTAGTGTAGAAATCTGGCAATTACTACGCGGGGGCCTGCCCAGGGGGAGGGGCCTCGAGGGCACCCGGTGCACTCGTTCCAGTGTGTAGAAGGGGGTCAGGTGACCTGGTGCCACAACTGTGCATAGCCATTTCTTGAGGAATTCTACCATATCTGTGCCCTCCGCACCGTCCGGGAGGCCAAACACTTGCATGTTGTTCCTCCGGTTTCTTCTCTCCGCATCCTCTGCCCTTTGTTCTAGGCG
This sequence comes from Pleurodeles waltl, assembly GCF_031143425.1. Classification (NCBI taxonomy): domain Eukaryota; kingdom Metazoa; phylum Chordata; class Amphibia; order Caudata; family Salamandridae; genus Pleurodeles; species Pleurodeles waltl. Next base: position 1,799,992,384 of record NC_090444.1, on the reverse strand, counting down.
AGCCACTCTGTCCATGAGGCATGTTACCTCAGCCAGTAGGTCTTTTTGTTTCGGTGCAATTTACGCCAGCATGGTCTCCATCTCTTTGACACTGTCCGCCAGTTTGTGATGACCTGCCCTCAAGAGACCCACATCAACTGCGACCTGATTGATGTCGTGCTGCAGCGTTGTCTTTGTGTCTTCGATTGCCCCCAGTATTTTGTCTAAGGTGTCCTGTACTTTAATTTGTGATGGGTCCTGCGGGTCCCCCCCCTTTGCGCTCAGAGGGCGTTGCGTTGATCATGATTCTCTTCTTGTGCCGGTTCTTGGGGGACATTGAATATATGAGGGGTCGCGCCTCTGGGACCGAGGCGGGGGCCAGACTGTTATTGCTGCCTCTCCTCCACACGTGACCTCCGCTGTTAGCCCGATTCAGGCTGCGTTACGGCTCCCAGTTGGCTTCCCACCAGTCCTCTGAGATACCGCTCTAGTAGTTGCCAGTTTCCAGTGGGTCTTTTGTATGCTCTGCAGGGATGGGAGGCTCCTTGCTGTTAGATTACAGCCGTCTGCCGCCACCAGGCAGAGGCCCGGCCCGACTGCTCCCTCCCTCAGTGTGCGCATGGGGCTGCACCCGTCCGGGTCTGAACAGGGCGCCCCAGGATCATCCCCTTGCTGACTTTACTTGGTGGTTCCCCAGGGGGTGCTTGTCTGATCCTAATGTGGCGCCCGGGCCGCAGTGCGTCTGCTCCGCGGCCGACTCACCATTGCCGACTCACCAGTGCCGCCCCTAAAACGGTGGTGCCCCGCCTGGACCCGCTCCAAGGCCCCCTCTCTTCCAGGGGTGGTTGGGATGACCCCGGTGGCCCCCCGTTCAGTGTTTACTGGGGCTCGGTCTGGAGCCCCCAGATGTCGCACTACCAGGGCCCAAGGCTCTTCCTAGGTCCCAGCAGCCTCGTCGTTCACCAGGAGGTCACCGGTGCTCCTCTTCCGTTTCGGGCTGTCGGGCCATCCGCCACTCTCGCCTCCCTAGGTGGCCACGCTCCTCAGTCACCGCCTTATTCCTCTGGTGATCAGTGCCTCCCCGGGTACTCACCCGGCGCGCCCTGAGGCTGACGAGCCCCGCGAAGTCCCATGCCCGGTTCCTCCAGTCGGCGCTCTAGCAGGACTCTTCGGCCCTACACAGGATCCTGGTCTTCACACCGCATACTAGGAGGCCGCCGGTTTCCCTCCTTAACTTCGGGCTGGTGGGGGCATCCACTGCGCCCCCCCTTCCCGGGGCAGCGCACCTCAGTCACGGCTGCAGCTCCGGGTGGTCGGCGCCATCCCCGGCATCCACCTGGCCCGTCCGAGGGCCGGCCTCAGCCCCGAATGGGCTCGCGCCTCCGCTCCTTGTCCCAGCCTCTGGCCGCACTACAGGATACGGCCCCTCCCGGTGCCCCGGCCGCCACATCGCCCACTCAAGGGCCACCGGTCCTCTTCCGTGGCCCCAGGCCGGCAGGGCCATCCACTGCGCCTACCTTCTCTAGGGCCACACTTCTCAGTTTTATCCGTGACTCCCCGTCAGTCGGGACCGCCCCGGCACCCTCTTGGCGCGCGCGGCCGTTGGCTCCGGCCTCGCGCGGGCCCGCGCCTCCACTCAAGTCCCCGGCTCCGGCCGAGGGATAGGCCGCCGGCTCCTCACACCGCCGTCTCAACTCAGACCTGCGTGTCAGGGTCTAGGAAGGGCTCCGCTGCTCCCCGGCAGGTCCCCTCGGGCACTCCCCTCTGCACCAACACGGATTGCCCCGGGGCCGGCTCTCAGTACACGGATAATTACAGGCTCCTCCGGAGCGAGGGGATTATACATGCGCCATCTTCGGCTTCTCGGCCATGCCCCTCTCCCTTCCGTTTCTGACGTCTTTTCACCCCTCTGCACCTGGGCTCCCTGGTGTAGGCACTCCATCTTTCTGGGTATCCACGGGTGGGGGTACTATCGAACCTTCCTTGTGCCAACTGAGTTCGTCAGGGGCCTCTGGAAAGGGATCTGAATTCTGAAAATTTGAACTGCGATGTTACTGTATTAGCCTAGGGACACCCCGCTAGATAACACCTCTGCACACAGGTGCCTGGGGGATTTCTATTAGTTACCTTGGATAATTTCATACTTGCCTAGCCCCTGTGTTCCTAACACACTTACTTTGGTTGAACGTCTCCATTCTTATACCACTTTCTTACTATATGGTTCCCCCTCCATCACCCCCCACCGCAATAGGACCACATGTATTTCGGTGTTTTTCCTGTTTGTCACTAAGAATATTTTCTGTGTGTATTTATCGCCAAGTGGAGATATACGAAAGCTAGGATAGTACTAGTGTTATAATAATGAATACTTTCTTTTTGTAGCGCTTGGTGTGGTTCTTTTTTGTGTAACACTTACTGACTGACTACTGTGGTATTGTAAGTGCATTACAAACCCCCCCCCCCGATAAGCCTGAGCTGGTCTACACAGCTACCCCAAGAGAGCTTTGGTTATCTAGGCACCAAAACACTATCTCTAAGGGTTGCCTGGACTCCGTATAGGGTGCCACACCCTTGATGTACACTATAAACTGAGACAGCCTCCTACAACCATTTTAAATATAAATACAATTGCACACGTGATAGTAACAAAAAGAACAATTCTTGTTTTTTTAAATATCGGAGCCGAAGAAGACGATTAAACTCGAAGCGTACTCGCTCGCATGAATTAAACCAATCGGGACATATAGAATACTGTAACAACAATTGGAGCTACAAGGGAGATATAGACGTACTAGGACATAAGAAATAGACTGGACAGCTATAAAGGATACTATGGAGCGTATGTAACAATCAAGCATACTTTGAAGGAGGTCCTGATGAAATCCAGGGGCACTCCCCGGATGAAACACGTGTTGACAAAGGAGGAAGTTGCTGGACTGAACTGGTAATTCTGGGACTAACCACGTAGGATATACATTTTGGACTGGTGGATACTATTTTTGGACTGTGGAGAAGATATAAATATACATTGGACTGATTTTTGTGGAACCTATATTTGAGGAAGAATTTGATTTAAGATTGAATTGTACTACTTTGATCTATGTTTTTGTCTATACTATATATATAATAGAATCTGAATACTTCATTGAAACTAGAATTGTTCTTTTTGTTACTATCACGTGTGTAATTGTATTTATTTTTAATTTAGATAACATGATGTTGTCTTTTTGGGGGATGTAGAGGGTTTGACCCCAGTCTTTTGCACCGTGTGATATAGTGAAGTATAACATTACAGAATTGGAGTAGGGAGTGCCTATTACTCACTAATCACCCTCTCATTTGATGTGTCCTACAACCATTTTACCTGCTTGTTATGCTGGACCCATGGGTGGTGGTTGCAGCATTACTGTAAAAGAAATCCATTTGATGTTTTAGCCCTGCACTGTCAAATGCTACATGGCAATCGGCAAAGAAGCTGCACCCTTGCCCCACTTGTCATAGGGTAGGGTGGGGTGGGGACCAGCAAGCATCACTGATCACTGTCTGTGACCATTTGGGAAATAGTGGAGTTGAGAAGAGGCTACCACAGTGCCATGATACTCTAAAAACCACATGCTGTAATTGTCTTTGTAAGGAAATGCCTCCTTGGCATGGTTACCCCCTGACTTTTTGCCTTTGCTGATGCCAAGTTATGATTTGAAAGTGTGCTGAGACCTTCTAACCAGGCCCCAGCACCAGTATTCTTTCCCTAAACCTGTACCTTTGTTTCCACAATTGGAACACCCTGGCATCCAGGTAAGTCCCTTGTAACTGGTACCTCTGGTACCAAGGGCCCTGATGCCAGGGAAGGTCTCTAAGGGCTGCAGCATGTGTTATGCCACCCTGGGGACCCCTCACTCAGCACAGACACACTGCTTGCCAGCTTGTGTGTGCTGGTGGGGAGAAAATGACTAAGTCGACATGGCACTCCCCTCAGAGTGCCATGCCAACCTCGCACTGCCTATGGCATAGGTAAGTCACCCCTCTAGCAGGCCTTACAGCCCTAAGGCAGGGTGCACTATACCATAGGTGAGGGCATAAGTGCCTGAGCACTGTGCCCCTACAGTGTCTAAGCACAATCTTAGACATTGTAAGTGCAGGGTAGCCATAAGAGTATATGGTCTGGGAGTCTGTCATGCACGAACTCCACAGCACCATAATGGCTACTCTGATAACTGGGAAGTTTGGTATCAAACTTCTCAGCACAATAAATGCACACTTATGCCAGTGTACATTTTATTGTAACATACACCCCAGAGGGCATCTTAGAGATGCCCCCTGAAACCTTAACCGACTACCAGTGTGGGCTGACTAGTTTTAGCAGCCTACCACACACCAGACATGTTGCTGGCCACATGGGGAAGAGTGCCTTTGTCACTCTGTGGCTAGTAACAAAGCCTGTACTGGGTGGAGGTGCTTCTCACCTCCCCCTGCAGGAACTGTAACACCTGGCGGTGAGCCTCAAAGGCTCACCCCCTTTGTTACAGCACCCCAGGGCACTCCAGCTAGTGGAGTTGCCTGCCCCCTCCGGCCACAGCCCCACATTTGGCGGCAAGGCCAGAGGAGATAATGAGAAAAACAAGGAGGAGTCACTGGCCAGTCAGGTCAACCCCTAAGGTGTCCTGAGCTGAGGTGACTCTGACTTTTAGAAATCCTCCATCTTGCAGATGGAGGATTCCCCCAATAGGATTAGGGATGTGCCCCCCTCCCCTCAGGGAGGAGGCACAAAGAAGGTGTAGCCACCCTCAGGGCTAGTAGCCATTGGCTACTAACCCCCAGACCTAAACACACCCCTAAATCGAGTATTTAGGGGCTCCCAGAACCCAGCAAGATAGATTCCTGCAACCTAAGACGAAGAAGGACTGCTGAGCTGAAAAACCTGCAGAGAAGACGGAGACACCAACTGCTTTGGCCCCAGCTCTACCGGCCTGTCTCCCTACTTCAAAAGAACTGCTCCAGCGACGCGTTCCACAGGGTCCAGCGACCTCTGAAGCCTCAGAGGACTACCCTGCATCTAAAAGGACCAAGAACTCCCGAGGACAGCGGCTCTGCTCCAAAGAAGAAACATCTTTACAACAAAGAAGCAACTTTTAAAGAGCACACGTTTCCCGCCGGAAGCGTGAGACTTTGCACTCTGCACCCGACGCCCCTGGCTCGACTTGTGGAGAACCTACACTACAGGGAGGACTCCCCGGCGACTGCGAGCCTGTGAGTAGCCAGAGTTGACCCCCCCCTGAACCCCCACAGCGACGCCTGCAGAGGGAATCCAGAGGCCCCCCCTGACTGCGACTGCCTGCTTCTAAGAACCTGACGCCTGGTAAGAACACTGCACCCGCATCCCCCAGGACCGGAAGGATCCGACCTTCAGTGCAGGAGTGACACCCAGGTGGCCTTCTCCCTTGCCAGGTGGTGGCTACCCCGAGGAGGCCCCCCCCCCCCCCCCCTTGCCTGCCTGCATCGCTGAAGAGACCCCTAGGTCTCCCATTGAACTCCATTGCAAACCAGACGCCTGTTTGCACACTGCACCCGGCCGCCCCCGTGCCGCTGAGGGTGTACCTTTTGTGCTGACTTGTGTCCTCCCCGGTGCCCTACAAAACTCCCCTGGTCTGCCCTCTGAAGACGCGGGTACTTACCTGCTGCCAGACTGGAACCGGGGCACCCCCTTCTCCATTGAAGCCTATGTGTTTTGGGCACCACTTTGACCTCTGCACCTGACCGGCCCTGAGCTGCTGGTGTGGTAACTTTGGGGTTGCTCTGAACCCCCAACGGTGGGCTACCTTGGACCCAACTTTGAACCCTGTATGTGGTTTACTTACCTGCAAAACTAACAAACACTTACCTCCCCCAGGAACTGTTGAAAATTGCACTGTGTCCAGTTTTAAAATAGCTTGTCATTTGTGTGAAAACTGTATATGCTATTTTGCTCATTCAAAGTTCCTAAAGTTCCTAAGTGAAATACCTGTCATTTAAAGTATTGTTTGTACATCTTGAACCTGTGGTTCTTAAAATAAACTAAGAAAATATATTTTTCTATACAAAAACCTATTGGCCTGGAATTGTCTCTGAGTGTGTTCCCCATTTATTGCCTGTGTGTGTACAACAAATGCTTAACACTACCCTCTGATAAGCCTACTGCTCGACCACACTACCACAAAATAGAGCATTAGAATTATCTCTTTTTGCCACTATTTTACCTCTAAGGGGAACCCTTGGACTCTGTGTATGCTATTTCTTACTTTGAAATAGTGCACACAGAGCCAACTTCCTACAGTCTTGCCCTTTGTCTTCCTTTGTTTCTTTCATTCATACTGTTGCTGCAAAGGCAAGTATTTGGAAAACGTACTCAGCTACCGTTGACTGCAGCTATAAAGAGGCGTGTTCTATTGTTTTTTAGTTATTGATGACCTGCCATTAGCTACAAAAAGTGTTTCAAAATTATTTGAAGTGCAGACTCAAAATATGTAAAGCATATACCAAGATACAGAATATCAAGCTCGAAGGAATAAAAGTAAATATGCATAGCTCAATATGTTTGACCACAGGTCTTCGGTGTAGTTTGGTGGCATCACATTATAATACATCTTACAGAAAACAGGGCCTTAAAATACAGTATTTTGCCCAGTGGAGAAGGCTGTCAGGGTTAACCAGGTCCCAATATGCTTTAGTGGTTCGTAAAATCACAATATCAATAACAAGGCTCATTGAAGTAATATGTCATGTTTTCCATATAACCCACAGGTGATGGTTTCAAGTGAGACAACAGAAACCTAGCATATCATAATGTCAGAAGTGTTTAAGTAATGCTACCTTAATCACCTTTACCAGCAAGACCTGTTATTTTGTTGCCTTTGATAGTATATGAAAAGTTCTTGATCCCCCATGTTGCTGTTTCAGTTTCACAGGAAAAACAGCAAGCATCATGGCCCATTGTCTACAACTCTTGCGTTACTAGTTGTAATTGCTGTCTCGTCTCATTGTGGCCCTGCTGCTGTCTGAAAACACCTGAAAAATCTGCATCTGGAGTCAAGCACTGTTTCCATGTTGTATTTTGGGTTCAACTTTCCTTTGCCATGATTTTCCTAACTAGACTAATGACATTCATCCCTCAGAATCCTGCCATTTGGGCCTCTAACAGTTTTTACGACTTTGGTGTAGGCCAAAGAAGACCTTTTGTGGACATAAAAGTGTGGATAACATGTTTTAAAGTATCTACTCCCATAGAAGCAGGATAAATATATGTTCGATGGCATCTGTTGCTGCAGATACACATGTTGTGCACAGTCCGCCATCTGGTGTTGGGTCGGAGTGTTACAAGTTGTTTTTCTTCGAAGAAGTCTTTCGAGTCACGAGACCGAGGCACTCCTCCTCTTTGCTTCCATTGCGCATGGGCGTCGGCTCCATCTTAGATTGTTTTTTTTCCGCCCTCGGGTTCGGACGTGTTCCTTTTCGCTCCGGGTTTCGGGACGGAAAGATAGTCAAAACTTCAAAAAACTACGCCGGTATTGTTTCGCTCGGGATCGGGATAGTTAGAATCGACACTGAATCGTGAAGAGCTCCGGTAGCCCTTCGGGGTAATTTCGATCCCCCGTCGGGGCCTGGTCGGCACGACCGCGTGTAACATCGACACCGATGGAACGGACCCCGTTCCGATTCTGTCCTAAATGCCACAATAAATATCCATATACGGACCAACATTTGGTCTGTAACTTGTGCCTGTCACCCGAGCACAAAGAAGAAACTTGTGAGGCCTGTCATGCGTTCCGGTCCCGAAAAACGCTCCGTGACCGTCGAGCCAGAAGATTACAGATGGCGTCCACGCCGACAGAACACCGAGAGTTCGAGGAACAAGGAGAAGAGGAGGAAGCCTTCTCCATCCATGAATCGGACTCGGATGAATTCGACGTCGATGAAACTGTGAGTAAGACGTTGAAAAGCACACAGCACTAGAAAACAGACAAGGCCCAGGGGACGCCACTGCCAACTGGCCATGGCTCAACCCATAAAGGTGACCGTCCATCGGCACCGAAAAAGGCCGAACTGGTGCCCAGAACGTCCGACTCGGGTCGAGACACAGGCACGCAACATTCTCGGGACCGAGAAAGTGTTGCCGAAAAAGATCGACGCCGAGAAAGCGGAGCCGACACTGCTCGACGCAGAGACAGCGGCACCGAGGATGATCGACGCCGAGAAGGCTCGACTCCGAAAAAGAAGAGATTCGCCTCGGAGCCGAAAACAAAAAAAGACACAGTTTCGGTGCCAAAACAACCAGCAACCGAACCCACTACCGGCTCATATTCAGAGGAACAATCATTGTCCTCTCAAATGCGTAAACACAGGTTTGAAGAGGAGTTACAGACTACTGATGTAGACCATACACAAAAGAGGATCTTCATCCAGAGTGGAACGGGGAAGATTAGCACTCTTCCACCAATCAGGAGAAAAAGGAGACTAGAGTTCCAAACTGAACAACTAAGACCACAAGCAAAGGTGGCAAAGAAAGCAACTCCGCCACCCTCTCCTCCACCTGTAACTCAGATATCACCGGCACAAACTCCGTCACATTCACCGGCTCACACCACCATGAGCCAAGATGACCAAGATGCTTGGGACCTATACGACGCCCCAGTGTCAGACAATAGTCCAGAGTCATACCCTACCAAGCCCTCACCACCTGAGGACAGCACAGCGTATGCACAGGTGGTAGCTAGGGCAGCAGAATTCCTCAACGTGTTGTTACACACAGAACCTGTCGAGGATGACTTCCTTTTTAACACCCTCTCCTCCACCCATAGCAACTACCAAAGCCTGCCTATGCTTCCAGGAATGCTAAGGCACGCAAAGCAAATCTTCAAGGACCCTGTCAAGAGTAGAGCGATCACTCCGAGGGTAGAGAAAAAATATAAAGCACCTCCCACAGACCCTGCTTTTATCACCTCTCAACTGCCACCAGACTCAGTCGTGGTAGGAGCAGCTCGCAAAAGAGCCAATTCACACACATCGGGCGATGCACCACCCCCGGATAAGGAAAGCCGAAAATTCGACGCAGCTGGGAAAAGAGTCGCTGTACAAGCTGCAAGCCAGTGGCGCATCGCAAACTCTCAGGCGCTCCTAGCGCGTTATGACAGAGCCCATTGGGACGAGATGCAGCATCTCATCGAGCATCTTCCCAAAGAATTTCAAAAGCGGGCAAAACAGGTGGTTGAGGAGGGACAAAACATCTCCAATAACCAAATACGCTCCTCTATGGATGCAGCGGACACAGCTGCAAGGACAATAAACACTGCAGTAACCATCAGAAGGCACGCATGGTTACGCACGTCTGGCTTTAAACCAGAAATACAGCAAGCAGTACTCAATATGCCGTTCAACGAACAACAATTGTTCGGACCAGAGGTTGACACGGCGATTGAGAAGCTGAAAAAGGACACTGACACAGCCAAGGCCATGGGCGCGCTCTACTCCCCGCAAAGCAGAGGCACTTTCGGCACCTTCCGTAAAACAACCTTCAGAGGGGGGTTTCGGGGTCAGGCCACACAAGCCAGCACCTCACAATCAACACCGTCTACCTACCAGGGACAGTACCAAAGGGGAGGTTTTCGGGGCCAGTACAGAGGGGGACAATTCCAGAGAAACCGGGGAAAATTTCAAAGCCCCAAAACCCCAACAACCAAACAGTGACTTACAAGTCACTCAACCCCTCCACATAACACCAGTGGGGGGAAGACTAAGTCAGTTTTATCAATCGTGGGTGGATATAACAACAGACACTTGGGTCTTAGCAATTATCCAACATGGTTATTGCATAGAATTTCTACAGATCCCTCCAAATATCCCACCAAAAACACAAAAAATGTCAAAACAGCATTTAGACCTCCTAGAAATAGAAGTTCAAGCACTACTGCACAAAGAAGCAATAGAACTGGTACCATGTACAGAAATAAACACAGGAGTCTATTCACTGTACTTTCTAATACCCAAAAAGGACAAAACACTGAGGCCAATCTTAGATCTCAGAATACTAAACACCTACATCAAATCAGACCACTTTCACATGGTCACGCTACAGGAGGTGTTACCACTGCTAAAGCAACAAGATTACATGACAACCTTAGATCTCAAAGACGCGTATTTCCACATACCGATACACCCTTCGCACAGGAAATACCTAAGGTTTGTATTCAAGGGAATACACTATCAATTCAAAGTCTTACCGTTCGGTATAACGACCGCACCAAGAGTATTTACCAAATGCCTAGCAGTAGTAGCCGCACACATCAGAAGGCAGCAAATACACGTATTCCCGTATCTAGACGATTGGCTAATCAAGACCAACTCGCTAACAAAGTGTTCACAACACACAGAGTATGTCATACAAACCCTCTACAAACTCGGGTTCTCCCTCAACTACAAAAAATCACACATTGTGCCGTGCAAAATACAGCACTACTTAGGAGCGGTAATCAACACAACAAAAGGATTAGCCACTCCGAGTCCACAAAGGGTTCAAAATTTTCACAAGGTCATACAGGCCATGTATCCAACACAAGAAATACAGGCAAAAGTGGTTTTAAAACTCCTAGGCATGATGTCCTCATGCATAGCCATTGTCCCAAACGCAAGACTGCACATGAGGCCCTTACAACAGTGCCTAGCATCACAATGGTCACATGCACAGGGTCACCTTCTAGATCTGGTGTTGATAGACCGCCAAACATACATCTCGCTTCTATGGTGGAACAGTACAAATTTAAACAAAGGGCGGCCGTTCCAAGACCCAGTGCCACAATACGTAATAACAACAGATGCTTCCATGACAGGGTGGGGAGCACACCTCGATCACCACAGCATCCAAGGACAATGGGACGTACATCAAACAAAACTGCATATAAATCACCTCGAATTACTAGCAGTATTCCTGGCGCTAAAAGCATTTCAACCCATCATAACCCACAAATACGTTCTTGTCAAAACAGACAACATGACAACAATGTATTACCTAAACAAGCAAGGGGGAACACACTCGACACAGCTATGTCTCCTAGCACAAAAGATATGGCAATGGGCAATTCACAACCACATTCGCCTAATAGCACAGTTTATTCCAGGGATCCAAAATTAACTAGCAGACAATCTCTCTCGAGATCACCAACAGGTCCACGAATGGGAGATTCACCCCCAAATCCTAAAGACTTACTTCAAACTTTGGGGTACACCGCAAATAGACCTATTTGCAACAAAAGAGAACGCAAAATGCCAAAACTTCGCATCCAGGTACCCACACAGAGAGTCTCAAGGCAATGCCGTATAGATGAACTGGTCAGGGAAATTTGCATACGCTTTTCCCCCTCTCCCTCTCCTTCCATATCTAGTAAACAAATTGAGTCAAAACAAACTCAAACTCATATTAATAGCACCAACATGGGCAAGACAACCTTAGTACACAACACTACTAGACCTGTCAGTAGTACCACGTCAAGTTACCCAACAGGCCAGATCTGTTAACACAACACAAACAGCAGATCAGGCATCCAAACCCAGCATCGCTCAATCTAGCAATCTGGCTCCTGAAATCCTAGAATTCGGACATTTAAACCTCACTCAAGAATGTATGGAAGTCATAAAACAAGCTAGAAGACCATCCACTAGACACTGCTATGCAAGCAAATGGAAAAGGTTTGTTTGCTACTGCCATAATAATCAAGTTCATCGATTACACGCATCCCCAAAAGATGTAGTGGGATACTTACTACACTTACAAAAGTCAAATCTAGCCTTCTCTTCCATTAAAATACACCTTGCAGCAATATCTGCATACCTACAGATTACCCATTCAACTTCACTGTTTAGGATACCAGTCATTAAAGCATTTATGGAGGGCCTAAGAAGAATAATACCACCAAGAACACCACCTGTTCCTTCATGGAACCTTAACATCGTCTTGACAAGACTCATGGGACCACCTTTTGAACCCATGCATTCTTGCGAAATACAATTCTTAACCTGGAAAGTTGCATTTCTCATTGCCATCACATCTCTAAGAAGAGTAAGTGAAATTCAGGCGTTTACAATACAAGAACCTTTTTATCCAAATACACAAAAATAAGGTTGTACTAAGAACCAATCCTAAATTCCTACCAAAGGTTATTTCACCGTTCCACTTAAATCAAACGGTAGAGTTACCAGTGTTCTTCCCACAGCCAGACTCAGTAGCTGAAAGGGCACTACATACATTAGATGTCAAAAGAGCACTAATGTACTACATCGACAGAACAAAGGAGGTTAGGAAAACAAAACAACTGTTTATTGCATTTCAAAAACCTCATACGGGAAACCCAATATCAAAACAAGGTATAGCCAGATGGATAGTTAAGTGCATCCAAACCTGCTATCTTAAAGCAAAGAGACAACTGCCCATTACACCAAGGGCACACTCAACCAGAAAAAAAGGCGCTACCATGGCATTCCTAGGAAATATTCCAATGCACGAAATATGTAAGGCAGCCACATGGTCCACGCCTCACACATTTACGAAACACTACTGTGTAGACGTGCTATCCGCACAACAAGCCACAGTAGGTCAAGCCGTACTGAGAACTTTGTTTCAGACTACTTCCACTCCTACAGGCTGAGCCACCGCTTTTGAGGAGATAACTGCTTACTAGTCTATGCACAACATGTGTATCTGCAGCAGCAGATGCCATCGAACTGAAAATGTCACTTACCCAGTGTACATCTGTTCGTGGCATTGGTCGCTGCAGATTCACATGTGCCCACCCGCCTCCCCGGGAGCCTGTAGCCGTTGGAAGTTATCTTCAACATTTGTACATTTGTATATATATATATTACTTAACCTTAATTTGTACATACTTATTCATTCCATTGCATGGGCACTATTACTAACACACACAACTCCTACCTCACCCTCTGCGGGGAAAACAATCTAAGATGGAGCCGACGCCCATGCGCAATGGAAGCAGAGGAGGAGACCCTCGGTCTTGTGACTCGAAAGACTTCTTCGAAGAAAAACAACTTGTAACACTCCGACCCAACACCAGATGGCGGACTGTGCACAACATGTGAATCTGCAGCGACCAATGCCACAAACAGATGTACACTGGGTAAGTGACATTTTCATTTTAAGTATATACTTTTATTTTGTAAAATGGCCAGGATCCTGCACTTGGGTTTGGCAATTCACTGCTTATTTTTCATTGGAAATTCCTCTAATGGAAGTTTAGGATTCCACTGAAATACCATTTCCTCAACTCTCAAGAGTCCATCTAGTCCCGATCTAGGCCACCTATGGTTTAATTGCAGAAATGTGTTAATCTCCATGTTTGACATGAGTTCCTTTTAAAACAATCAAATTTAAGAGTTTATGCCCTATTGCAGAAAACTGCAGTCTGATGTCGAACAGCGACATTTTATACATATGGTAATCTCAAAGTAAAGGTGGAACAATCCAAAATAATTGTTATCAGTAATGATATGAGAGAAGCAAAAAGTAAAGGTCATTAAATTCTTCTCATCTGCACACCATAGAAATCTCACCATTCTGAAGAAGCATGGACACTTTATTCAGCATTATCAACTCCACAGTGCCCCAGATTATTGCATTTACTTCCCTGGACAATATAGGCTAAATGATCAACACTATCTAGGCCCTCCAGAAGAAATCAGTTCCAGGCTTAATGTGGTGTCCTACTTCTTATGCCAGACCAAATAGGTCTTACTCCTACATTTTATTCAACTCAAAATATCCAAAGGACAGCTCGGGCAACAAACGCCCACACAGGGCGTTAACGTGCCTGGCTCTCCTTACAGTTATTAATTCAGGCAATATGTACTCCGATGTATGCTGTGTATTACTTCAAGACATTACATTTACAATAAATATATGCTTCAAAAAAGAAGAAAACATCTGAATGAACTTGCAGCAAATAACAAATAAGGCAGTTATTCTCAACTGGAGTCCCATGTCTCCCCTCTAGCCACCTCCCCAGCCACAGCCTGGGCAGGTGGAGGGAATATTGTCAGGATGCATAAATGTAACTGTGGGTGGGGGATGCCAGTGTGGGGTGGCTGAGAATTAATCCTTAATAAAAGGTGTGGGGGAGACTGCACACAACCGCCCTCCACCCCAGGATCATCTGCTACAATCACATCGCTACCCTCCAAACATATAGCCACTTATCAGGGAGTAAGATAGGCTTAGTGTAGGTAATAAAACTGTGCAAACTTAAACCTTGCATTGCTTGACACTTCCCAGACTTAGGCAAACACTTTCTTACATGTTACAGCAGAGAGTGTCAGTGCCCACGTCCATCTGTCCAGAACCATTTACACGTTGACATGTCTGTCTTTAATAGCCTTTTATATACCGGACATCAGTCCACGCATCAACCTCCTGGTCCAGCAGGAGCTGCAGGGTGCGAGACTCCGCTTGCGCCGCTGGGAAGGTTGACCATATTGCACCGATCACGCGGAATAACTTGGCTTATTGGAGGAATTGACCACGATAGAGCCCAAGCACCTCTCCAGCCTCAGCTACCGTAAGGAACACACCATTAGAGTACAGGTCCCCAATCACGGTACAGCTGCCATCGAACCACTGGGACCGATCCATCACAGATTGGATTGCCCTTATGGGTTTCAACCAGCGTAATGGCAGAAGTTTAGCATGGAAGCCCGTTGTTTCACTTACGCGAAAGCATACTCCCAGGGTACTGCCACCTGTTTAACCACAAAAAGGTAGTCTTCTGGGACATTTCTACCCATCATATGAGATTGCGGGAGGTCTGTTGCAGTGCCCCATGCACCCAACAGAATCTTCTTCCAGTTTGGGCCATCCGAATACCACTGGCTGGCATATAGCAGCAGGCTTGCAGAGTAGTATATTCTCCAGTGGGGCAGGCCCAGCCCACCTTGGTCTGTCTATCTTCAGGAGGTCCAGTTTGACCCTGCTCTACTTACCTGCCCAGTCCAAGGATATCAGTTGTTTATAAGTCTGGAGAATGCGGACTGTGGGACATTGTGCATGGTATTTTAGGCATAGAGATAGTGTTGCAGGAGAACCATCTTGCTCACTGCTATCTTTCCAATCACCGTCAGCGCTAGATGGGTCTAAAACAGGATGTAGTCATCTAGGCCGTTTAAAACTCTACCCAGATTGAGTCGATATCTAGCCATCAGAGTGTTTGCGGTCTGGATCGCCAGGTAATGCAAGTGACCGCTCTCCCACTGAAGCCCTGTTGCTGGAAGCCTAGCCAGCTGCAGCTGCGACAATGTGGCTGATGGGAATAACAGTCTTCTGTCTATTGACGTGGAGCCCGGACACTGCACTAAAGTCAGACATGATTTGCAAGAGAGTCCCCACCGACTGCTCAGGGTGGGTAACATACACTAATGTGTTGTCCGCATAGAGTGAGACAACATGCGTGATGCCTCCCACACCGATCCCCTTCTGGACCATAGCCCGAAGAAGTCGTATGGCCAGCGACGCCATCACCAAGCGAATAAGAGTGGCAGCAGTGGGCAACTGTGCCTGGTACCCCTCTCAATAGGGAAGCAGTGTGACACTACAGAGCCCGATCTCTCCTGGGCTATCTGGGCCAGCATAGAGCAGCTGAACTTAGGACAGGAGCACTGGTCCAACCTCCATCCTCTGCAGGACCTTCCAAAGATACTCCCAATCTAACATGTTGAATTCCTTTTTGACATCTAAAGTAACTAAAGGTGCTTCCATCTCAGTATCAGCGACAGAGTGCATCGCACGGGATAATCTCAGCAGGTTCACCTGGGTCCCTCGTCCTGGCATAAAACCACATTCATCCTCGTGGACCAGGTGGTTGACCACAACGCGTAGTCTAGTAGCTAGTGCCTTTGCCAGAATCTTCACATCTACGCCCAGCATTGATAGGGGTCTGTAAGAGCCAGTGTCCAACAGGTTTCTTCCTAGTTTGGGACGCATGACTATATGTACTTTGTGCATGGACGGCAGCATAGTCTTGTGTACCCCTTGTAGAAAAGTGCCCTTTTGGCATAGTCACCCCCTCGCACACCTTTTGCCTGACATCGATGCTGACTTGACTGAGAGTGTACTGGGATCCTGGTAACCAGACCCCAGCACCAGTGTTATTTTCCAAAAATGTACCATTATTCCCACAATTGGCATACCCTTGGTACACAGTTAAGTCTCTTATAAAAGGTACCCATGGTACCAAGGGCCCTGTGGCCAGGGATGGTCCCCAAGGGCTGCAGCATGTATTATGCAACCCTGAGGGACCCCTCACCAAGCACATGCACACTGCCTTTGCAGCTTGTGTTTGCTGGTGGGGAGAAAAAGACAAAGTTGACATTGCACCCCTCTCAGGTTGCCAGGCCTACAAACCACTGCCTGTGGCATCGGTAAGTCACCCCTCTAGCACGCCTGATAGCCCTAAGGCAGGGTGCACTATACTACAGGTGAGGGCATAGCTGATTGAGCAATATACCCCTACAGTGTTTAAGTCCATTCTTAGACATTGTAAGTGCAGTGTGGCCATTTAGAGTTTATTGGGCCGGGAGTTTGTCATTACAAACGCCACAGCTCCATAATGGCTTCACTGAAGTCTGGGAGATTTGGTATCAAACTTCACATCACAATAAACCCACACTGATACCAGTGTTGGGTTTATTGAAATGCACTCAGAGGACATCTTAGAGATTCCCCCTGTATTTTAGCCAAACTTCTAGGTCAGGACTGACCAGTCTGTGCCAGCCTGCCACTTCCAGACGAGTGTCTGACCACATGGAGTGAGAGCCTTTGGGATCTCTGTGGCCTGAAACAAAGCCTGCACTGGGTGGATGTGCTTCACACCTCCCTCCTGCAGGAACTGTAACACCTGACGGCAAGCTTCAAAGGCTCAGGCCTCTTGTTACAGTGCCCCATGGCACTCCAGCTAGTGGAGATGCTTGCCCCTGGACAAAGCTCCACTTTTGGCAGCAAGTCTGGCGGGAAAATTAGGGAAAACAAGGAGTGGCCACCTCAGCTGGGACCACCCCAAAGGTGTTGAGAGCTGAGGTAACCCCCTCCTTGCAAAATCCTCCATCTTGGTTTGGAGGACAGGGACCAATTGTGTTTGTTTAGAAACAGAAAAGGATGATGGGTGGAATGCTGAACAATGCAAACATTCACCCCCAGTCACAGATCTGGGTTTAATCCATTGTTCTTTTGCTCACCATGCCAACCCAGTTTGGACCCAGCCATATGTAAATCAGGGGTCCCTTAATTTGAAAGCTTTGGGACTCCGACGCTGTGTTTGCACCCGGCTGCCCCTGCGCCACTGAGTGTGTGTGATCGGTGCTCCTTTAACCCCCAATACTAGAGTTCCTCCAAACCACCCTGGTCTGCCCTCCGAATGCACGGGTACTTACCTGCAAGCAGGCCCGATTCTGAGTGCCCCCAGTCTCTGTAAAAGCCCATGTTAAATCAACCTCAACTTTGATCTCTGCACCTGGCTGGCCCCGTGTTGCTGGTGGTGGGTGTTTGGGGTTAATTTAAACCCCAGCCTATGGTCATCCTAACCCCCAGAGACTGGAACTGTAAGTATTGTACTTATCTCAAAACTGTGCTAACCCCCCCCCCCCCCCAGGACTGTTTCTGAAAAGTGTCATCTTTTAAAACCGAAAAAAGTATAACTTGCCAAATTGAAATCAAGTGGTATTGATACATACATTGATACTTACTTGCAAACGTACCTACCTGCAACTTGAATCTCGTGGTTCTAGAAATAAAATAACAAAATATATTTTTGCTATATAAAAACAATTGGCCTTAAGTTAGTCATTGCACGTACGTGTAGGAAGCTGGCCTGGTGTGTGGTGAGTACTCATGGTAGTATCACCTTACATCAGGTCCAGGTATCCCCTAGTAGTGAAGTGTAGGCAGTGTCTAGAAGCCAGACTCTCTAGAGGTAGCTGTGGATAAGCAGCCAAGACTTATATAGGAGACATGCAAAGCTCATGCAATACCACTTATAGTCACACACCACTTACACACATGAAAATGCTATATAGGCAGTACTCTTAGTGGGCGAGTAAATACACTAATATATACACCTTAGTTGTCAGGAAAGAGCGTAAAAAGCAATAGAAAACAGTGCAATAGCAATTGACATTGGTGACCCTAGGGGGAGCCCAAACCATATAGTAAAAAAAATGGAATGCAAATGCTGGACCCCCAGTCATGTAAGTGGAATCTATAGAGGGGAGCTGGAATAACTAGGAATTCCAAAAGGTACGTACCAGAGTGACCCCCTGCAACCAGGAGTGAAGTAAGTACCTTGTTTTTCCCAAACCCCCAGAGAAACTTTGGAAAAGGATTGAGCAAGACCCAAGCAAGAGACTGCAAGAAACAGAAGATGATCCAGACAGAAGAGGACCTGCAAATGAAGGGGGACCAAGTCCAGTTCCAGTTGGAATGTCTGGTTGTGGCAGGAGCCATTACCACCCCTTCTGGAGATGCAGAACCAGGTCGATAGTGGAGACCAGGAGTCGCTTATGCAGCACGGGATTAGAAGAGGAGTTCCAAGAGTGAAGCAGTTAATGTCCCAAATCGGAAGAAGAGTTGCAGTCCATCAGTATTGGGTAAAAAACCACAAACAAACCTTGGCAAAGGCAAAAGTTGCAGAAGATGTTTTACAGAGCTGCCGAGGACCAGGACGGTCCGTGGGGACTCAACCCAAGGAGGGGAGTCCCAGGTGTTGTGGATGCATCAGCCACTGGAGTCTCAGTGAGGCCCACTCAGCACACCTGGAAAGGAGTCCTACCTCGTTGGAGCAGCAAGCAGAAGACCCTGCAGTGCCGGGAAGAGTGCTTGAGGCTGGGGCTACACGGAGCCTGAAGATCCCTCGGAAGAAGAGTCAACAAGCCTTCGTAGCTGCAAGAGTTGTGGTGCACAGGGGTATCGTCCTGCAAGGACATGCAAAGACTCACCACCTCCAAAGTCAGACAGAGGGGACCAAGGGGACCACTCAGCACCACCATCTGTGTTGTAGGATGCACACAGAATTGCAGGAGAAAGGATCCACGCGGCCGGTCGCCGTTGCAGCTGGTGCCCGCGGATGCAGTGGAGTGAAACCTTCAGTCCAAGGGAGATTCCTTCTTGCTTCTTGGTGCAGACCGAAGACTTGCTGTCCTCCTAGGATGCACAGCCGGGGAAATGTTGCAGTTGCTGGAAGGAGCCGGAGACACAATGTTGCAGTGCAAAGTTGTCGCTGGAGCTGCAGATTGTAGGTTTATATGGCGTCCAGTTGCGGTTCCAGCTGTCAGAAGTCAAAGTAAACTTTGCAGAGGAGTCCTGTTGGAATCTCGTACGTCAAATCTGAGGACCCACCCAAGAGGGAGACCCTAAATAGCCTGAAAGGGGGATTGGTGACCTAGCCAGGTGACCACCTATCAAGAGGGGGCTTTGACGTCACCTGGCCACTCAGATGCTCCCGGAGGCCTCTGCCCACCTTAGATTCAAGATGGCAAAATCAAGGGACCCACTGGAGGAGCTATGGGCGCCAACCCTTAGGTGGTGATGGACAAGGGAGTGGGCACTCACCTTTCCATTGTCCAGTTTTGCGCCAGAGCGGGGACTGGACGTCCCTGAACCAGTGCAGACTGGTTTATGCAAGGAGGCACCAAATGTGCCCTTCAAAGCATACCAGTGGCTTGGGGAGGCTACCCCTCCCAAGCCATGTTACACCTATTTACAAAGGGAGAGGGTATTACCCACCCTCTCCCAGAGGAAATCCCTTGTTCTGCCTTCCTGAGCTTGAGCTGGTCAAGCAGAGGGACGACAGAAACCTGTCTGAGGGGAGGCAGCAGCTTGGGCTCCCCGGAAAGCCCCAGAAATCTTATATAAGCAATGTTGGGGTACCTCTAAGGAGCCCCCAGAGTGCATGGATTCATACAACTAATACTGGCTACAGTATTGGAGTATGATTCTGACATGTTTGGTACCAAACATGACCAGGTTTGGAGTTACCATTATGTAGCTGGACATAGATAGTGACCTATGTCCAGTACACGTGTATTATGGCATCCCTGCACTCGGGCAGTCCAGAAAAATGGAGCTGGAGTTCGTACGGGCACCTCTACTCATGCAAGGGTGCCCTCACACACTGGTACCTGCACCCTGCCTTCTGGGCTAGGTGGGCCTACCATAGGGATGACTTATAGAAACCTGGATTACTGACCGGAAGTGAAAGGGTGCATGCACATTTTCATGCAGGCTGCAATTGCAGGCCTGCAAACACATTTTTCGTGGGCTCCAATGGGTGGCATAATATATGCTGCAGCCCATGGGGAACCCTTGGTCCCCAATGCCCTGGGTACCTGGGTAGCATATACTAAGGACTTATATGGGGGCACCAGTATGCCAAATGGGTGTGTGAAGTCCCAGTAACCAAATTTAGAGGGAGAGCGCACAGTCACTGGGGTCCTGGTTAGCAGGATCCCAGTGAATACAGTCAAAAGCATACTGACATCAAGCAAAAAGTGGGGGAACCCATGCCAAAAAGATGGTGCTTTCCTACAGTATGCTTAATTTATTGCCTGTGTGTGCACAACAAATGCTTTGTACTACCCTCTGATAAGCCTAACTGCTCACCAGTATTATCTACTTTAGCCTTTGTGGAGCCCCTGAACTCTGTGCACACTGTATCTCATTTTGGTATAGTATATACAGAGCCAGCTTCCTATATTTGTGGATCAGCAGTGGGGTCTACTATTTTGCATTTGCTGGACTACTCAGCCAATACCTGATCACATGACTAAATTCCAAAATTGCCTTTAGTAACCGATTTTTGATCTTGGCAATTAAAAAAAAAACATATATATTAAAAGTCCTGCTAGGTCCTTGGTTAAGTCCCCGTTAGCCTTTCTTTTTAGATCTAAAAGTTATTTTAAGTTAAGGGTTAGTAAGTCGAAGTAGGTTTTAGTTCCTAAAAGTAATCCCCAACTTTAGTAACATAATGAGAAGCTCCGACGACATGGTTGTGGAGCTCAACTTTACCCCTTACCTCCATCTAAGGATGGGGGAGTTAAGGACCCTCTGCAGACTGACAAAAATTTAAAACAGTATCCAACCATAACAA
The DNA here is from genome assembly GCF_031143425.1 of Pleurodeles waltl. Classification (NCBI taxonomy): domain Eukaryota; kingdom Metazoa; phylum Chordata; class Amphibia; order Caudata; family Salamandridae; genus Pleurodeles; species Pleurodeles waltl. The sequence continues at coordinate 1,799,971,241 of NC_090444.1, read as the reverse complement.
GGTCAAGCTCCAGGAGCTCTTAGAGTATACAAAGGACCACTCTGCTGAGGAGGAAGACATCCCCTCAGACAGGGAATATGTTAGAGATAAGGAGGATTAACTCCCCCTCCTGACCTAACTAGGGAGATCATAGCCCCAAGGCTCCTATCTCCAAGAAAAGTTCTCACAGGATCTGGATCTTCCACAGGGTGGTCCAGTTCCTCTGGGAACATTGAGGGCAGCCTCAATGAAGAAGACCTCCTTTAAGCAAGGATGGCAAAAAGATTAGCATTGGAGCAACAGGTCGTAGCTATAGAGAGGGAGAGAGCAGAAATGGGCTTAGCACCCATTAATGGTGGCAGCAATGTAAATAGGGTCAGAAAGCATTCTGATGTCCTAAAATTCCCCAGAGGTTTTTTTTTCTAAATCTAAAAAAGGTGAAGATGTCACCAAATGGTACACAGCTTTTTGAGAGAGCTTATGGAACCAGAAAACTAAACCGATCTCATTTGAGAGCTCTCATTTGGGAACAGTTGACTGGTAAGTGTATGGATAGATTCCTCACACTCACTGGGGCAGATGCAGAATTCTATGACCACATGAAGGTTACCCAGATTGGGACTTTGGATTCATCGCTGAGGAGTATAGAATAAGGTTCAGGGGGGCACAGAAAACCTTGAACTAGTCCTGGGTTGATTTTGTAGACTTCTCTGTGAAAACACTAGGTGGTTGGTAACTGGCAGTGGAGTGCATGACTATAATGGGCTGTATAATTTTTTTATGAAAGAACATCTTTTAAGTAACTGCTTCAGCCACAAGTTGTGTCAATATCTGGTAGTCCCAGGTCCAATTTCTCCCCAAGAATTGGGAAAGAAAGCAGACCATTGGGTCAAGACTAGGGTGACCAAGTCTTCCACTGGGGGTGATCAAAAGAAAGGGGTTACAAAGCCTCCCCAGGGGAAGGGTGATGAGACACCTAAGGACAAAAACAGAGTCTTCACAAGGGTCCCAAAAACCTGCACAGGAGGGTGGGGCCGAGCCTCTTCACAGTCCTAACATGGGTAAAAACATTGATCCCAAAAAGGCCGGGTGTCACAACTGTAAACAGCAAACTGGAGACTTGGCCTGGCTCAAAAAGAATCCCTCTAGCACTGCTTCAGTTAGTACTGGTATAGCCAGTCTCCAGTTGAGATCAACAGTGTGGCCAGAACAAACCAGGGTTCACGCTGAAGCTACTTTAGTCTCTGAGGGTAGGGTAGATGTTGCCACACTTAATGTCTGCCTCCCTAACACGCAAAAATACAGACAGCACCTCTTAATTAATGGGACAAAGGTAGAAGCCCCGAAGGATACAGGTGCCAGTGTCCCCATGGTGACAGGGAAACTGGTTTCCGCAGGACAGTATTTGGCTGGACAAACATATCCAGTTACCAATGCTGACAATGTAACTAAGGTCCATCCCATGGCTATGGTTTCCTATGGTGTCCTTAGGATGGGGAGGGATTACTGAAAAAGGTAGTGGTCTCTTCTGCAATCCCAGTGTAGCCCTTACTAGGGAATGATCTGGAGTCCTCAGCTTGGGCTGTGGTAGAACTCTAAATCCATGCAGTCATACTGGGAATCCCCAAACTGGTGTGTATAGAAACAAGGGCACAGGATGAAAAAAGTGTTAGAGCCTGGAATAATGGCCCAACCTTCCAAGAAGAAAGGCAAGACGATTGGGGACCAGCTTCTGAGCAGTACAAGAAACAAGACTTCTCTTCTCAAGAAGATGTCTTATCCTCTGAGGGAACTGAGTCCATGGAGCTGGATCCTTACCAGGTAGAGCTCTTGGGCTCAGGGGGAGCCTCAAGGGAACAGCTGTACCAGGGAGAAGACTTGTCCCTCTTGAAGGCCTGAGGCAGCAAGCAGGTGCACAGGAAAGCAGAGATACAGTGGCTCACAAGGAGTCTATTGGGAAGATGGGCTCCTTTACATTGAGGCCAGAGACCCCAAACCTGGTGCAACCAAGAGAGTGGTAGTGCCTCAGCAGTTTAGAGAGTTTATCCTAACCTTGGTCCATGACCTCCCTTTAGCTGGGCATCTGAGTCAAACAAAAACATGGAGTAAGCTTCTTAGCCAGTTCTATTGGCCCAATATGTCCCAGAAGGTGAAGGAGTTGTGTAACTCCTGTGTCACCTACCAAGCCAGTGGTAAGGCAGGTGGCCACTCAAAGGCCGCCCCATTCGACTTCCTGTGGTTGGGGGCCCTCTTTGAAAGGGTTGGTGTGGACATTGTGGGTCCACTGGAGCCACCCACTGCTTCAGGGAATCCGTGCATACTGGTAGTAGCGGATCATGCCAACAGATACCCTGAAGCGATTTCCCCTTAGGTCTACTACAGCTTCTACAGTAGCCAAAGCCCTGATTGTTAATTTTACCACAGTAGGATTTCCTAAGGAGGTGGTTTCTGACTGAGGGTACCTAAAACACATGTGGAATGAGTACGGGGTGACTTATAAGTTCACCATACCATCCACAAATGAATAGACTTGTTGAGAGATTTCACAAGACATTGAAGGGCATGATCATGGGGCTCCCTGAAAAACTCAAAAGGAGATGGGATGTCCTCCTGCCATGCTTGCTTTGTGCTTACAGAGATGCCTCAGAAAGGAGTAGGGTTTTCCCCCTTTGAACTTCCGTTTGGCCATCCTGTAAGGGGACCATTGGCACTTGTTAAAGAAGGCTGGGAGAGACCTCTCCATGAACCTAAACAAGATGTTTTGGACTATGTGCTTGGCCTCCGCTCAAGGATGGCTGAGTACATGGAAAACGCATCCAAAAACTTTAAGGCCAGCCAACAGGGGAGGATAGTAATGAGTGTTTGTCAATGTGAGTTCCCTGGTAAGGAATGGAGGGTAATTGAGAAGGCAGGTGTAGGAGGCTGGCCCTCTATGTAGTATGCAAAGCTAGGGATACTGTACTGGGGGTCCAGGCAGCCACACGTCGTTTCCAGAGGTAAAAATCAAATCACCTAATGCTCCAATTTTTTAGGTAGCTGGTCGAGCAGTTTGGCTAATCCAGGAGATGTGCTAAGCATTTGTTGTACTCACAATATCAATCATGCACCGCACACACTCAATGAATAACTAGATACCAGAATTTATAAAAAATACTTCAGTTTTTTATCTGATTTTTAGACCAAAATGGTTGATACATTAACTACTTTTTGAGTTATGATTTTTCAAAGTTTTAATAAAGTTAGTCTTTCTGTGCGTAATTATGCACCATAGGAATCAATAGGCAGTCACTTTACAAAATGCATTAAACATCGTACAGTTGACTTACTAGTCTCTTCTTTTGCAGGATGGTCGATGCAGTTGGTGGGCACCTTGTGCCAGCTGTACAGCCTCTGGCAGCTCCCGGGTCCGGCGGGAGCAGAGTGGGAAAGTCTCTTGGCACAGGGCCACTTGTACGAGCCACCTGGAAAGGGAGCTGGTTTGTAGGTTTAAAGGTGGTGCTTTAGGGTCCCCTTGGGCTGTCGAGGTCACAAGGGATTAAGGACGCAGTGCACACAGTTGGTTCCGTGATGTAGGGCTCAGGGCGGCCAGATGCAGGGCAAGTTACACAGTTGGTTCTGTGATGCAGGGCGCAGGGCAAGTTGGAGGTTTTGGAGGCTGTGCACAATGGAACCCTTTGGAGCTGGAGTAAGAAGTCTTCTGGGGGCCTTGCAGGACAACGGTTCGAGAAGTCCCTCGACTGGGGCTTCCTCCTGGTCCAGTTGCAGCTCTGGGTGAGCTGTTTTTGCTGTTGTCCGACGTGCACTGACCAGTACCTGGGGTATTGGCACACCTCGGCCATGGGAGGGCGCAGTTCCACCAGAGTTGGCACACTTGTAGGTCTTGTCTTGTCTGGGCTGTCGTTGGTGTATCAGTGGGTCAGGCTGTGAATTCCGGTTGCGGAGATATCGTCAAGTCGGTGAAGTGACCCTCACCGGTTTGCTGGTTCTTTGAAGGTTTCTTTAGTTTCTTGAGTGGTGCCTCCCCTAAGGAGGGAGATCACGGCCTATTTGCAAATCCTGGGGTCCTCTGGGGCTTTTGAGTTCGGTCCAGTAGTCAGCTCCTCCGAAGCAGCAAATGTCGGGACTCTGATGCAGCAAGCAGGGGTCTTGGAGCCTCTTCTGGTGCAGCAGGTCCTCTGTTCTTGTGCTGTTGGGTTCTTTGGTGCTGCCTTCTTTTCTTCCTGATGAATCTGATTTCTTGGTCTAGGGTAGCCCACCATATACTGGGGAAACTGGTAGTGTCCAATGGGACACTCACTCTTGGGTGGCTACACTCACTACAGTGACCATTTCCTGTGGGAAGGGTCACTGCCCTAAACCTCATTGGCTATTTTCCTGCCATCCAACTTGTAGGAGAATGAAATGGAGGGTTCACTTTACGTGCAAGCCCCTAGGGGTGGTGCATGTTTAGTGAGACCCCTCCTCCTACCCTTTGTGTGGTATCCTGCCTTTGCTCCCTCCAGAAGTGGGGGCTTGCAAAGGGGGAAGACATCTGCTGCTAGCAGCAGGCCTTGGGATCGAGTTTTAAGGGTGGTAGCCATTTGAAGCTCCCTGCCATGGCAGTGCACATTCCTGAGGGACGGGGTGTTAGCTCCTCCACCCAGGAAGGGCATTTTTTTTTTACAAACCAGAGAGACCGCGCTCTCCCCCAAGATTTGTGTATTGGCTGGCTGGATGTTGTAGGCTGGCTGGAACCAGTCAGCAACCATGCCAGGATAGTTAGCTTTTGCAAGGGGCACCTCTGAGATGACCTCTGGGTACATTTTATAGTAAATCCAGTGCTGGTACCAGTTTGGATTTATCATTCTGAGTTGTTTGATACCAAACAACCCAGGGTTCAGAAGTAGCCATTATGTAGCTGGGAAACTTGTGTTGACCAGCGTCCAGCACATACATTAAAATGACTGCTCTCTTCACTCACTATGTTCCAGGTTTGGCAAGGACACAGTGGGGGCATTTTGCTCATACAGCTATGCCCTCACATAAAATAATGATCACCCTGCCTTAAGGCTATAAGGCCTGCCAGAGGGGTGTCTTACCCATAGTAAATGCAGTGTATGGTGGACAGGCAGGCAGACAGTGTGCCGTGTCGAGTTTGAGGTTTGCACCAGGACGCATCCTGCAATAGCAGTGCGGGTGCATTTGGATGGCTGGCCCTAGCGGGTGGAACAATCAGTGCTGCTGCCCTCAGGGGCCTACCCATAGTACCCCATGCCCTGGGAACCTAAGTACCTTTTACTAGGGACTTATAGTGGTAGCTAAAGGTGTATGCAATGACCTCTACAATGTTTTAGGGAAAGAACACTGGCACTAGGAAACTGGTTAGCAGGATTCCAGTGCACTCCAGTCCAAGTTGCATTCAGAAACCAGGCAAAAAGTGGGGGTACTGCAGCAAGGTGCCAGTTTCCCACAGCAGGCATGTGGCCCGGTGGATACTGCGTGTGTATGTACTGTGTGGGTGAAACAAGGAAAAACAGTAAAACAAACTCCCCAGCGACCCCCACCCTAAGCTTCAGTCCCAGAATGATCTTTCTCTCAAACTCCCTCATGGAACCAAAGAAGATAGAGCGTGAAGAGGCTGTGCTCCCAAAACCCACATTGTACAAGGCTACAGGATATGGTTGTGATGACTAAGCATATGTAACTCAAAAGGCAGCAGCTGATTGCATGTTCTTGTAGTTACAGCCTTGACTTCAGACATTGGAATGGGGGGCCCAGCCACAAAAGTCTTAGCTTGGGCTCAGAACCTGGATTCCATTGGATCCAGAGGCTGGTGAGGTGCAGAGCCCTCACCAGGGGCTGCTAGTTTCCTAGCCAGTGTCACTGCGGTGATCACTCTTGCAATCTGAGGATCCCAGCCTTCCTGTGGCATTCTCCCACCTTCGCCTCAAGCAGTGTCGTCCCACCTTCCATTGCGGGCTGCATCAGCGCCAGATCTGTTTGGCTGCGAGACATCCAACCCCCACACTGGGGATGATGCATGATACCTAGTTGCGTTCCTTGGCTTTTTGCCAGGCCATATTCCAGGTAGTCAAAGAAGAATACGTTGGTTTCATAGAGGACCTTTAGCTTGGCTGGAAACATAAGCATATATGAGAGCGTCGTCACTCAGAGCTTTTTGTTTAACTTAGTCAAATGGCCTTTGTTGCTTCTGGACCAGGTGAGTGTAGTCTGGAAAGATGAGGATACCGGTAGCTTCAAATGGTATAGGTTATTTAGATCTCTCTTCCTTAAGGGACTGCATCTCTATCTTCACTGTTGAGGAATTTGGCCATGATGGCAGAGATGGACACAAAGCCAAGATTTTATCCAGTCTTGCAGGACTTTTTCAGGCATCGACCACTTTCAGCCCTTTTGAAAGGGGAATGAAGCAAAGAATGATTCTGCAAGCATGATTTCCTGCGTCCTCTGTGTAGGAAAATAGCATCTTACTGACATGGTTACCTCCACTTTCTTGCTTGGTGTCAGTGGGTTTAGACTGCAGTGCACTTGGATCCTGCTAATTAGGACCCCAGTGTCTGTGCTCTCTCTCTCTCTTCTAAACTTGGTTGGTGGTAAACTTTACACCCCACAATTGGCATACTGGTGCACCCTTGTAAGACCCTAGTATATGGTACTTGGGTACCAAAGATATTGGTACACCAGGGGAGCATGTATTGTGCCGCCAATGGGAGCCAATGCAAACTGTGTCTGCAGGCCTGCTGTTGCAGCCTGTATGAAATGGTGCATGCACCTATCAGTGGCGATATAAGGCTTGCCTTATAACATGGTGATTGCACTTAGACACTCTAAGTCACCCCCCTGATAGGACCTTCAGCCCAAGGGCAGGGTGCAGGTCCCTAAGTGAGGGTACCCCTGCATGAGCAGAGTACCCCTACAAACCCCAGACTCCATTCCCTGTGCTATGTAAATGTTCCCCTTAGAGGTAAGATAGTGGCATAAAGAGATAATTCTAATGCTCTATTTTGTGGTAGTGTGGTCGAGCAATAGGCTTATCAGAGGAGTAGTGTTAAGCATTTGTTGTACACACACAGGCAATAAATGAGGAACACACACTCAGAGACAATTCCAGGCCAATAGGTTTTTGTATAGAAAAATATGTTTTCTTAGTTTATTTTAAGAACCACAGGTTCAAGATTTACAAATGAACGGTATTTCAGGTAGGTACTTTAGGAACTTTGAATTAGAAAAATAGCGTTCGATGGCATCTGTCGCTGTAGATACACATGTTCTGCATAGCTCGCCATCTGGTGTTGGGTCGGAGTGTTACAAGTTGTTTTTCTTCGAAGAAGTCTTTCGAGTCACGGGACCGAGTGACTCCTCCTTCTGTCTCCATTGCGCATGGGCGTCGACTCCATCTTCGATTGTTTTCTTTCCGCCATCGGGTTCGGACGTGTTCCTGTCTCTCCGAGTTTCGGAACGGAAAGTTAGTTAATATCGGAAGATTTTCGTCGGTATTGTTGCGTTCGGGATCGGCGTAGTTAGAGTCAACACCGCATCGAAGATCGACGCGCTCCGGTGCCCTTCGGGGTAGTTTTCGATCCCCCGTCGGGGCCTGGTCGGCCCGACCGCGTGTCGAACAACGTCGATGGAACGGACCCCGTTCCGTTTTTGTCCCAAATGCCACAACAAATACCCGTATACAGACCAACATTTGGTCTGTAACCTGTGCCTGTCGCCTGAGCACAGTGAAGAGACTTGCGAGGCCTGTCGTGCGTTCCGGTCCCGAAAGACACTCCGTGACCGTCGAGCCAGGAGACTTCAGATGGCGTCCACGCCGACAGCGCACCGAGAGTTCGAGGAACAAGAGGAAGAAGAAACCTTTTCGATCCACGAATCGGACTCCGAGGAATTTGACGATCAAAGAACCGTGAGTAAGACGTCGAAAACAACACAGAAGAAAAGTGACAAGGCCCAGGGGACGCCACTGCCACCAGGCCATGGCTCCACCCATAAATTCGGTGACCGACCATCGGCACCGAAAAAGGCCAAAACAGTGCCGAGATCGTCCGACTCCGGTCGAGACACCGGCACGCAGCCTTCTCGGGATCGAGAAAGTGCTGGAGAAAAGCAACGACACCGAGATAGCGGTGTAGAAGCGGCTCGACGCCGAGACAACGGCACCGACGAAGATCGACGCCGAGAGGTTTCGACGCCAAAAAAGAAAAAAGCCACCTCTGAGCCGAAAAGAGATACAGGCAGGGTTTCGGTGCCGAAACAACCCGTAACCGACCCAGGTCCAGGCTCTTATACAGAGGAACAATCACTGTCCTCTCAGATGCGAAAGCATAGGTTTGAGGAAGAGCTGCAATCCACCGAAGTGGACCATACGCAAAAACGTATTTTCATACAGCAGGGAACGGGAAGAATAAGCACCCTTCCCCCTATTAGGAGAAAAAGGAGACTGGAGTTTCAAACAGACCAGGCGCCACAAACAAAAATTGTGAAAAAGGTGACTCCGCCACCCTCTCCTCCACCTGTAATTAACGTCTCACCAGCGCAAACTCCGTCACATTCCCCGGCTCACACCACCATGAGCCAAGGTGACCAGGATCAAGACGCTTGGGACTTATATGACGCCCCGGTGTCGGACAACAGTCCGGAGGCATATCCAACAAAGCCCTCACCACCAGAAGACAGCTCAGCATACTCTCAAGTGGTGGCTAGAGCAGCACAATTCCACAACGTAAACCTCCACTCAGAACAAGTCGAGGATGACTTTTTATTCAACACCCTCTCCTCCACCCACAGCTCCTACCAAAGCCTGCCTATGCTGCCAGGTATGCTTCGGCACGCAAAGGAAATATTCAAGGAGCCGGTCAAAAGTAGGGCAATAACGCCAAGGGTGGAAAAGAAGTATAAGGCACCTCCTACGGACCCTGTTTTCATCACCACACAGCTGCCACCAGATTCCGTCGTAGTAGGAGCAGCTCGGAAAAGAGCCAACTCCCACACATCTGGGGATGCACCACCCCCAGATAAAGAGAGCCGCAAGTTCGATGCAGCTGGGAAAAGAGTTGCAGTACAAGCTGCAAACCAGTGGTGCATCGCTAACTCTCAAGCACTACTTGCGCGCTATGACAGAGCCCATTGGGATGAGATGCAACACCTCATCGAGCATCTTCCCAAGGAACTACAAAAGAGGGCAAAGCAGGTGGTTGAGGAAGGGCAGAACATATCAAATAACCAGATACGTTCTTCTATGGACGCAGCAGACACAGCTGCAAGAACAATTAATACATCTGTGACCATTAGAAGGCACGCATGGCTAAGAACGTCTGGGTTCAAACCAGAGATACAGCAGGCAGTGCTCAATATGCCATTCAACGAAAAACAACTGTTCGGACCAGAAGTGGAAACGGCAATCGAAAAACTTAAAAAAGACACTGACACTGCTAAAGCCATGGGCGCACTCTACTCCCCGCAGAGCAGAGGAACCTACAGCACCTTCCGAAAGACACCCTTTAGAGGGGGGTTTTGGGGTCAGGCCACACAAGCCAGCACCTCGCAGGCAACACCGTCCAGCTACCAGGGACAGTACAGGGGAGGCTTTCGGGCCAATACAGAGGAGGGCAATTCCCTAGGAATAGAGGAAAATTTCAAAGCCCAAAAACCCCTACAACCAAGCAGTGACTCAGATGTCACTCACCCCCTCCACACAACACCAGTGGGGGAAAGAATAGGTCATTATTACAAAGCATGGGAGGAAATAACTACAGACACTTGGGTCTTAGCAATTATCCAACATGGTTATTGCATAGAATTCCTACGATTCCCTCCAAACATACCACCAAAAGCACAGAATTTATCAAAACAACATTCCGAACTCCTGGAAATAGAAGTTCAAGCACTATTGCAAAAGAATGCAATCGAATTAGTACCAAACACACAAACAAACACAGGAGTCTATTCACTGTACTTCTTAATACCAAAAAAGGACAAAACACTGAGACCAATCCTAGACCTCAGAATACTAAACACCTACATCAAATCAGACCACTTTCACATGGTCACGCTACAAGAAGTGTTACCATTGCTAAAACTACAAGACTACATGACAACCTTAGACCTCAAAGACGCGTATTTCCATATACCAATACATCCGTCGCACAGGAAATACCTACGGTTCGTATTCAAAGGAATACATTACCAATTCAAAGTATTGCCTTTTGGTTTAACAACCGCACCAAGAGTCTTTACAAAATGTCTAGCAGTAGTGGCTGCACACATCAGAAGGCAGCAAATACATGTATTCCCGTATCTAGACGACTGGCTAATCAAAACCAATTCACTAACAAAGTGCTTACAACACACAAATCAAATCATACAAACCCTTTACAAACTAGGGTTCACCGTCAACTTTGCAAAATCCAACATTTTGCCTTGCAAAGTACAACAATACCTGGGAGCCATAATAGACACAACAAAAGGAGTAGCCACTCCAAGTCCACAAAGAATTCAAAATTTCAACAAGATCATACAACGCATGTATCCAACACAAACAATACAAGCAAAGATGATATTACAACTCCTAGGCATGATGTCTTCATGCATAGCCATTGTCCCGAACGCAAGACTACACATGAGGCCCTTACAACAGTGCCTAGCATCACAATGGTCACAAGCACAGGGTCACCTTCTAGATCTGGTGTTAATAGACCGCCAAACTTACCTCTCGCTTCTATGGTGGAACAGTATAAATTTAAACAAAGGGCGGCCATTCCAAGACCCAGTGCCACAATGCGTAATAACAGATGCTTCCATGACAGGGTGGGGAGCACACCTCGATCAACACAGCATACAAGGACAATGGAACGTACATCAAACAAAACTGCATATAAATCACCTAGAAATGCTAGCAGTTTTTCAAGCATTAAGGGCTTTCCAACCAATTATAACTCACAAATACATTCTTGTCAAAACAGACAACATGACAACAATGTATTATCTAAACAAACAGGGGGGGGCACACTCAACGCAGTTGAGCCTTCTAGCACAGAAGATATGGCGATGGGCAATTCACAACCACATTCGCCTAATAGCGCAGTTTATTCCAGGGATCCAGAATCAACTTGCAGACAATCTCTCTCGAGATCACCAACAGGTCCACGAATGGGAAATTCACCCTCAAATTCTAAACACTTACTTCAGACTCTGGGGAACACCTCAAATAGACTTGTTTGCAACAAGAGAGAACGCAAAATGCCAAAACTTCGCATCCAGATACCCACACAGGCAGTCCCAAGGCAATGCCCTATGGATGAACTGGTCAGGGATATTTGCCTACGCTTCTCCTCCTCTCCTTCCTTATCTGGTAAACAAATTGAGTCAAAACAAACTCAAACTCATTTTAATAGCACCAACTTGGGCAAGGCAACCCTGGTACACAACACTGCTAGACCTATCAGTAGTACCCCACATCAAATTGCCCAACAGGCCGGATCTGTTAACACAACACAACCAACAGATCAGACATCCAGATCCAGCATCGCTGAATCTAGCAATCTGGCTCCTGAAATCCTAGAATTCGGACACTTACAACTTACCCAAGAATGTATGGACGTCATAAAGCAAGCCAGAAGGCCGTCCACTAGGCACTGCTATGCAAGTAAATGGAAGAGGTTTGTCTGCTACTGCCATCATAATCAGATCCAACCTTTACACGCAACTCCAAAGGACGTAGTGGGTTACTTGCTTCACTTACAAAAATCTAACCTAGCCTTCTCTTCCATTAAAATACACCTTGCGGCAATATCTACATACCTGCAGACTACCTATTCAACTTCCCTATATAGGATACCAGTCATTAAAGCATTCATGGAAGGCCTTAAATGAATTATACCACCAAGAACACCACCTGTTCCTTCATGGAACTTGAATGTTGTCTTAACAAGACTCATGGGTCCACCTTTTGAACCCATGCACTCTTGCGAAATACAGTTCCTAACCTGGAAGGTTGCATTTCTCATCGCCATTACATCTCTAAGAAGAGTAAGCGAAATTCAGGCGTTTACAATTCAAGAACCTTTTATACAACTACTCAAAAATAAAGTCGTCCTAAGGACTAATCCAAAATTTTTACCAAAGGTTGTTTCACCGTTCCACCTAAATCAAACAGTGGAACTACCAGTGTTCTTCCCACAGCCAGATTCCGTAGCTGAGAGGGCACTACATACATTAGATGTCAAAAGAGCATTAATGTACTACATTGACAGAACGAAAAACATCAGAAAGACTAAACAACTATTTATTGCATTCCAAAAACCTCATGCAGGAAACCCAATATCAAAACAAGGTATAGCCAGATGGATAGTTAAATGCATCCAAATCTGCTACCTTAAAGCAAAACGACAACTGCCCATTACACCAAGGGCACACTCAACCAGAAAAAAAGGTGCTACCATGGCCTTTCTAGGAAACATCCCAATGCAAGAAATATGTAAGGCAGCCACATGGTCTACGCCACACACGTTCACCAAGCACTACTGTGTAGACGTGTTATCCGCAGAGCAAGCCACAGTAGGTCAAGCCGTGTTAAGAACATTATTTCAAACCACTTCCATTCCTACAGGCTGAGCCACCGCTTTTGGGGAGATAACTGCTTACTAGTCTATGCAGAACATGTGTATCTACAGCGACAGATTCCATCGAACTGAAAATGTCACTTACCCAGTGTACATCTGTTCGTGGCATCAGTCGCTGGAGATTCACATGTGCCCACCCACCTCCCCGGGAGCCTGTAGCAGTTTGGAAGTTAGCTTCAACTTTGTACATTTGTATATATATTATTTTAACCTTAAATAGGTACATACTTAGTCACTCCATTGCATGGGCACTATTACTACAACACAACTCCTACCTCACCCTCTGCGGGGAAAACAATCGAAGATGGAGTCGACGCCCATGCGCAATGGAGACAGAAGGAGGAGTCACTCGGTCCCGTGACTCGAAAGACTTCTTCGAAGAAAAACAACTTGTAACACTCCGACCCAACACCAGATGGCGAGCTATACAGAACATGTGAATCTCCAGCGACTGATGCCACGAACAGATGTACACTGGGTAAGTGACATTTTCAATATACAGTTTTCACATAAATGACATATAGCTATTTTAAAATAAGACGGTGCAATTTTCAACAGTTCCTGGGGGAGGTAAGTGTTTGTTAGTTTTTGCAGGTAAGTAAACCACCTACGGGGTTCAAGTTTGGGTCCAAGGTAGCCCACCGTTGGTGGTTCAGGGCAACCCCAAAGTTACCACACCAGCAGCTCAGGGCTGGTCAGGTGCAGAGGTCAAAGTGGTGCCCAAAACGCATAGGCATCAATGGTAAAGGGGGTGCCCCGGTTCCAGTCTGCCAGCAGGTAAGTACCCGCGTCTTCGGAGGGCAGACCAGGGGGGTTTTGTAGGGCACCAGGGGGGACACAAGTCCACACAGAAAGTACACCCTCAGCGGCACGGGGCGGCCGGGTGCAGTGTGCAAACAAGCTTTGGGTTCACAATAGAAATCAATGGGAGACCAAGGGGTCTCTTCAGCAATGCAGGCAAGGGGGGGGGGGGCTCCTCAGGGTAGCCACCACCTGGGCAAGGGAGAGGGCCACCTGGGGGTCGCTCCTGCACTGGAGGCCGGATCCTTCAGGTCCTGGGGGCTGCGGATGCAGTGCCTTTACCAGGTGTCGGGTCTTTGAAGCAGACAGTCGCTGTCAGGGGGAGCCTCGGGATTCCTTCTGCAGGCGTCGCTGTGGGGGCTCAGGGGGGTCAACTCTGTCTACTCACGGGCTCGTAGTCGCCGGGGAGTCCTCCCTGTGGTGTTGGTTCTCCACAAGTCGAGCCGGGGGCATCGGGTGCAGAGTGCAAAGTCTCACGCTTCCGGCGAGAAACGTGTGTTGTTGCAAAGTTGCTTCTTTGTTGCAAAGTTGCAGTCTTTGTGGAACAGAGCTGCTGTCCTCAGGAGTTCTTGGTCCTTCTAGATGCAGGGTAGTCCTCTGAGGCTTCAGAGGTTACTGGACCCTGGGAACGCGTCGCTGGAGCAGTGTCTTTAGAAGTGGGGAGACAGGCCGATAGAGCTGGGGCCAAAGCAGTTGGTGTCTCCGTCTTCTCCGCAGCTTTTCAGTTCAGCAGTCCTCTTCTTAGGTTGCAGGAATCTGAGTTCCTAGGTTCTGGGGAGCCCCTAAATACTGAATTTAGGGGTTTGTTTAGGTCTGGGGGTTAGTAGCCAATGGCTACTAGCTCTGAGGGTGGCTGAAACTTGCTTTCATGAACATAATCCTTGCTTTTTAACTGGCGCTCTGTTCAAGCAGGCCATGTCTAAAAGCATCTTATATTAGGCCCTAGAGTAGGACTGAAGATGTTTGGATGGAAGAATAAGTACAATCTGCTCTCCATAGTTATTCCTGATTAAGTCATTCAGCCCTCTGTCTATCTCCTATGCTCAGTTGCAGCCATAAAAGGCTCCTGTGGGAACAGAACTGACCTAACACGGGCTGGGGGGGTAGCCTAGATCTGTTATTCATTGAGCTTCGCTCCTGGCCGCCGTCCTCAATGCCATCCAAAAGCAGATGTTCAAGTTGTATGGTTCAGTTACTGAGAACAAAGGAGTTCGTACTTTAAGTTACTAAAGTTTTCAACTTTTTTCTGACCATGATCAGGTGACTTAGGGAAGCAGACATTTGCCGGAGATAGGTCTTAAGACCATAATACACATTGGCTATATTGTTTTAGTAGTTTTTGCCACACTGCTTGTTTGTATTTGATTGAAAAATTTAAAATCCTCACTCAGATTCTGTGATTACCAAGATCCACTTACCTCAATGTTCCTTTGCGATTGTGGATATGTTTTTTATACCAAAGATGCTAAGCATTGTTTGCCATAACCTGAGCATGAATGCGCTTTCACTTGTTTATACAATGCAGTTTGTATGTGAAAATGTGTGACCATGTCTTTCTTTGCTTATGTCCAGTTTGCTAATTTCACTACCTCCGGCAAGCCTCTCCTTGCCTTGTTCGAAGAGTCTTCCACACCATACATCTTCTTTTCTGCACAGTGAGTACCCTTTTCTAGAGGTTTCCTTCTTGTAGCATGTACCTATAATGTTTATTAGTGGGAACTTTGTGTGAATGGCCCGTGTAGACCGTTCTACTGTATGAAGATTGCAGAAGGAAACCCTCCAGAGGACCGTTGTAATAAAAGCCGATCTCATTGACAGACCTCTCCTGAGACACTGCACTGAGTGTTTTGCTGACCCTGGCACCTTCTTGATTGCTGCTGTTTGGAAGGGATAAGGAGCGAGCTAGTTGGACATAGGATTTAGCAGTTTAAATGCAGATTAATGTGCTGGTTGAAGGATGTCACAATTAGATTGATTCTTCATCTATCTGGTGAAAGGCATTGTTCTTGAAAGTGGCGTGATCAAGCTGTATAACTCCTTGTTATCACTCTGGGTGTTTGAGTTGTCTGCTTAACTCATTCTAGTTAGTTCTAGAAAAGCTTCAATGCTTCTTCCTTTGCAATAAGAGAACCTGTGTTCATGTCTCCAAGCCGTGTGTGTACAGCACAAGTAAATGGAAACTCATTATGTTTGTTGGGACAAGAAATTAAAGCTGATTTTGTGGGGGGGGGGGAGGGCATTAATTTATTAAGGCAGCATTGTCTTGGTTGTTTTTAACAGTCATTTCAGTTTCAGGATGTGGAATGAGGATTATACTGTGTGTTTCAAACTGTTTTACACGTACAAAAATGTTTCCAGATCAGACATGGAGGCATTCATGAGTGGGAAAAACGGAGGTCGGCTCCAATCTTGCACCGGTTTCTGAATTGAAATTGGTCACAAACACAGTTTACCTCCTATTTTACACTCAGTGGGACTCCGAATTAGCCCACAAATTGGCAGGATGCTCTTTGCCACTCTTGGGCCTGTTTCTCATGAGTGGATACTGTCCAGCAAAAATCGTATTGGTCCGTGTAGTACTTATAACTTCATCTTAGGAGTTATTTTTTTTGGTATTGTGCTTGGTAAGAGGCAAATATGCTACGAACATATGGTTAAGCATCAAAACAAATAGTTTAACCATTAAATTGTTGTAGAGATGTTCCGCATCATGTTTGAAATGCCAAATGCTAGAAATCACTGCTTACTAGCGAAATGGCACATCAGGTTTGCATAGAAACCCTTTCTTTTAAAAAATCAAGAAGCAAAAAAAAGTTGTGTGGTGGGGAAAACAGCCATATGAAAGATGTTTTCTAGCTGACTTCTAGTAAATTCAGGAAGAGTAATCTCCCTTGTTCTCCCAGTGCTCTGGCTTGGAAATGTAGTTTGTATATAAAAACAGGCAGTAGTGCATAGTGATTCCATGCACACCCTGTGCACCCACAACCTCACAACTTACTCTCAAGCAAAAACGACCGATCCAAGTTATGGGAAGCTACACCAGTTTGCTGAAGTGGTTAGTATACAATTCTCCCACCACTATTTAATTTATGCCCATTGCAGTACAGCACCCTTATGTGGGAAAATAAACTCATTGTGGAGTGCCTGCCGTTGGTCATGTATTAGGAGGTCTGTAGGCAAAAAACACAGAGCATGCCAGAATGGAGGAAATAGAGGCCTAATGATATTTGCACGCTTTATGGACTTTGATGACAGCTATATGACTGATTGTCACTCAGGATCAAGTAATTTTTTCATGACAAAACATTATACTTGCCTTCCATAGACGTAATCATGCAAACTTGCAAGATGAGTGATCATTGCAAAAGTCTTCAATACCATCACTAGAGCACTTTCGAAGCAGTGTTATTAGGAATATTTTCAGTCCATACAAGCTTATGAATGTTGACAGCCTGTCAAGGAGAAAACAGGCTACTTCATTTAAAAAGCAGACATTTTACTTCAAACTTGAAATTGGCTGCTGAAAAGAGCCCTTAAATGAGTATACAAAACAGGGATGGATTGAATGCTTGAAATAATCTCAGTTAATGCTAATCGCTCAGTCCACATTGCAACCCATCATTATTTTGCACACTACGCCACCTCAAGTTGGACCCAGCTATATGCAAATCAGTCTTGACCCTCCTCCAAAAGGAAGAGCCCAGCTCAATCTACCAAGCAAGATCCTCCCTGAACTACAACACATGCAACCCAGGACCGGTTTCGCCCTAGTTATGGGCTTAATCACAGGGACAACAGATCTGTTGCCTTATGGCTGTGTGGTGCATTTTCTAGGAAACTAGACATATAGCCTTTGATATATACATGATTGATAGCTCCATACCACCTACTTGCAGCGCAAGGTAATTTTATGAAGTCTCAGTTCCTTCTTTCTGCTAAACTGGAAAAACATTCTTGCCTTTACAGACTATACTGATCCAATATTGTATTTGACTACTCTGGTAGGGGCATAGTCTCATTCCCTTTGCCACTTTTCAGGTCTGCTAGAAGTAGGCAAAACATCTCTAGGTGTACTGTTGGACTGAACAGAGCAGTTTCTAATTCCCCTTATCTACTGCACACCCAGAAACTCAAGATTTCAACAACTCTTTGATTCTTCCCGATCTTATAGATTTCCTACTACGGCAGGTGGGTATGCACTGCCTCTTCATATTTCACTGCCATTTCCTGGTTCCTATAAAGAATATTTGTAGACAGTTGAGTATTTCAAAAGAGAACATTGCTGTCATTTACATCTTCAAGCAAACGTCTACTGGGGAAGGATAAAACAACAAATGGCTTGATTTCTTCCACTGACCCTTGGAAAGGGACTTGTAGCCACTAAGGGGGTCATTCTGACCCTGGCGGTCCAAGACCGCCAGAGCCACGAATGACGGAAGCACCGCCAACAGGCTGGCGGTGCTTCCTAGCCCATTCTGACCGCAGCGGTAAAGCCGCGGTCAGAAAACCGGGTCCGGCGGTTTCCTGCCGGTTTTCCCCCGGCTGGGCGAATCCGCCAGGGCAGCGCTGCAAGCAGCGCTGCCCTGGGGATTCTGACCCCCTTCCCGCCAGCCTGTTTCTGACGGTTTTTACCGCCAGGAAGAGGCTGGCGGGAACGGGGGCCCCTGCACTGCCCATGCCACTGACATGGGCAATGCAGGGGCCCCCTAACAGGGCCCTAGCCAGCTTTTCACTGTCTGCCTAGCAAACAGTGAAAAGCGCGACGGGTGCAACTGCACCCGTCGCACGCCCGCAACACCGCCAGCTTCATTCGGAGTCGGCTTCTGTGTTGCAGGCCTCCTTCCCGCTGGGCGGGCGCGCGCTAACACGGTTAGCGCCCGCCGGCCCAGCGGGAAGGTTGGAATGCCGGCAGCGGTCTTCTGACCGCGTAGCGGCAAAATGGCGGTTCCCGCCAGGCGGGCGGCAACCGCCGCCCGCCTGAGTCGGAATGACCCCCTAAGTCTCTCTAAATAATAGTCTGTACTTCATCACTACTTGGCTGAGACAAACATTCCCAATAATTGTCCTCACTGTTATGGTATATCTAAACATGAGATTCTACATTTTCACTGAGAGAGACAGAGAAACATGATTTTGAAAGAACCTTAATTTACAACCCCAATTAGAGGTCCTTATCATTCATGATATTTGGCCTTGATCATTGCCCATTTCATGGACTAAGTTTTTCATGAAAGTCAGCCTCCCTCAAACTGCCTTGAATTGTTTACCACAAATGCAACGTGCTCCTTCAAGCTGTCCTAATCTGGCATGGAGCACGGTTTTAGATTGAACGAACATTACATAATGTGGATTTAGGCAGTCATTTTGAAACCTTGCTGCTAAAATCTTAAACTACCCTCAGGGCTCCTTGTTGTGTCCCACATATGACCCCACTGGTTGATCTTATTCATGAGCTAGCTCTCATATGATGTCTTATGCTAATGACAATCATATTGTCATCTCCTTTGCTGACAAAACTATTACTTCTGTTGTTAATTGTAATGCCTGCCTGCCTGCCTGCTGGGAGTGGCCTCCCAGATGAAAAACACTTCTGTTGGAAGTTGGCTCTGTATGTACTATTTCAAAGTAAGAAATAGCATGCACAGAGTCAAAGGGTTCCCCTTAGAGGTAAGATAGTGGCAAAAAGAGATAATTCTAATGCTCTATTTTGTGTTCACTTAGGAACTTAAGGAACTTTGAATTAGCAAAATAGCATATACAGTTTTCACATAAATGACATATAGCTGTTTTAAAACTAGCCACTTAGTGCAATTTTCAACAGTTCCTGGGGGAGGTAAGTGTTTGTTAGTTTTGCAGGTAAGTAAACCACCTACAGGGTTCAAAGTTGGGTCCAAGGTAGCCCACCGTTGGGGGTTCAGAGCAACCCCAAATTTACCACACCAGCAGCTCAGGGCCGGTCAGGTGCAGAGGTCAAAGTGGTGCCCAAAACGCATAGGCTTCAATGGAGAAGGGGGTGCCCCGGTTCCAGTATGCCAGCAGGTAAGTACCCGCGTCTTCGGAGGGCAGACCAGGGGGGTTTTGTAGGGCACCGGGGGGGACACAAGTCAGCACAAAAAGTACACCCTCAGCGGCACGGGGGCGGCCGGGTGCAGTGTGCAAACAGGCGTTGGGTTTGCAATGTAGTTCAATGGGAGACCTAGGGGTCTCTTCAGCGATGCAGGCAAGGGGCGGGGGGGGGGGGGCTCCTCGGGGTAGACACCACCTGGGCAAGGGAGAGGGCCACCTGGGCGGTCGCTCCTGCACTGGAGGTCGGATCCTTCAGGTCCTGGGGGCTGCGGGTGCAGTGTCCTTACCAGGCGTCTGGTCTTTGAAGCAGGCAGTCGTGGTCAGGGGGAGCTTCTGGATTCCCTCTGCAGGCGTCGCTGTGGGGGCTCAGGGGGGTCAACTCTGGCTACTCACGGGCTCGCAGTCGCCGGGTAGTCCTCCCTGTAGCGTTGGTTCTCCACAAGTCGAGCCGAGGGCGTCGGGTGCAGAGTGCAAAGTCTCACGCTTCCGGCGGGAAACGTGTTCTCTTTCAAAGTTGCTTCTTTGTTGCAAAGATGCTTCTTTCTTGGAGCAGAGCTGCTGTCCTCAGGAGTTCTTGGTCCTTTTAGATGCAGGGTAGTCCTCTGAGGCTTCAGAGGTTGCTGGACCCTGTGGAATGTGTCGCTGGAGAAGTTTTTTTTGAAGTGGGGAGACAGGCCGGTAGAGCTGGGGCCAAAGCAGTTGGTGTCTCAGTCTTCTCTGCAGGTTTTTCAGCTCAGCAGTCCTTCTTCGTCTTAGGTTGCAGGAATCTAATTACCTAGGTTCTGGGAGCCCCTAATTACTCAATTTACAGGTGTGTTTAGGTCTGGGGGGGTTAGTCGCCAGCGGCTACTAGCTCTGAGGGTGGCTACACCCTCTTTGTGCCTCCTCCCTGAGGGGAGGGGGAGACATCCCTAATCCTATTGGGGGAATTCTCCGTCTGCAAGATGGAGGATTTCTAAAAGTCAGAGTCATCTCAGCTCAGGACACCTTAGGGGCTGTCCTGACTGGCCAGTGACTCCTCCTTGTTTTTCTCATTATCGCCTCTGGCCTTGCTGCCAAAAGTGGGGCCGTGGCCGGAGGGGGCGGGCAACTCCACTAGCCTGAGTTCCCGGGGGTGCTGTAACAAAGGGGGTGAGCCTTTGAGGCTCACCGCCAGGTGTTACAGTTCCTGCAGGGGGAGGTGAGAACCACCTCCACCCAGTACAGGCTTTGTTACTAGCCACAGAGTGACAAAGGCACTCTCCCCATGTGGCCAGCAACATGTCTGGTGTGTGGCAGGCTGCTAAAACTAGTCAGCCCACACTGGTAGTCGGTTATGGTTTCAGGGGGCATCTCTAAGATGCCCCCTGGGGTGTATTTTACAATAAAATGTACACTGGCATCAGTGTGCATTTATTGTGCTGAGAAGTTTGATACCAAACTTCTCAGTTTTCAGTGTAGCCATTATGGTGCTGTGGAGTTCCTGTATGACAGACTCCCAGACCATATACTCTTATGGCTACCCTGCACTTACAATGTCTAAGGTTTTGCTTAGACACTGTAGGGGCATAGTGCTCATGCACCTATGCCCTCACCTATGGTATAGTGCACCCTGCCTTAGGGCTGTAAGGCCTGCTAGAGGGGTGACTTATCTATATTTATAGGCAGTGAGAGGTTTGCATGGCACCCTGAGGGGAGTGCCATGTCGACTTAGTCATTTTCTCCCCACTGGCACACACAAGCTGGCAAGCAGTGTGTCTGTGCTGAGTGAGGGGTCTCCAGGGTGGCATAAGACATGCTGCAGCCCTTAGAGACCTTCCCTGGCATCAGGGCTCTTGGTACCAGGGGTTCCAGTTACAAGGGACTTACCTGGATGCCAGGGTGTGCCAATTGTGGAAACAAAGGTACAGGTTAGGGAAAGAACACTGGTGCTGGGGCCTGGTTAGCAGGCCTCAGCACACTTATCATAACTTGGCATCAGCAAAGGCAAAAAGTCAGGGGGTAACCATGCCAAGGAGTCATTTCCTTACAACTTCCTTAATTTCAACTGTGACAAAACCGAGCTACCTCATTTTGAAGGAGCCTCTCTGATCTGGTCCCATTGTTGGTGGCCAATAGAATTAGGTAATACTCTTGTACCTAGTGAATCAGGTAGAAATTTGTGACTGTTTTTTAATGTCTGTTTCTCGTTGACTAAACAGAGCAATATCCTTAGTTCCAGTTGTTTTCTCTATGCAAGTATGTTATGCAAAGTGTTTCTCCTGCTCCCCATTAATCTTTTTTTCAATATTTATTTTAAAACATTTTTTTATTAACAGCATGACAATAGATTAAGGCAGCCACCCTCATAAATCAGCACATAAGATTCATGTGTAGGTACCTGTGTCAAAGCACCCTCATGCAGTTTACCATCTGTGCAACTTAGGTATGTGCATGTAATCAAGAAAAGGCAGTTTGTCACAGTGCGTAGATTTACTGAGATGTTGAGATCAGGGTAAATGGTATATTCAGGGAGAAGTATTTGTTATGTAGGGGGGAAAAGAGACGCCATCTTAGCGTAACTAGTGGGTGACGCTATAACCAATAGGGATAATGATTGCAAAACCCCCGGTGAGGGTGAAGTAGAGCCAGGGATTATCGGACCATTCTACGAAAGGAGGGAGATGTATCCAATCATATTGGGTATTGTAGAACATGCCAGCACCACTCTGATTGCATTGGGTCAGTCCTCTTTATTAGAAGTGTCCTCCGGTAATGGGATTAACCACCCCTCCTTTTCCTTATTGGGGCAGTCCCTCAGAATCAAGTCCCATGCTCGTTTGTGGCCAGGGCTCAGTAGTCCTTTCTGTGCCTTTATGTGGAGTGGTGCCCCCTTACAAGCACCCCAGTTAGTCACCTCCCTACCACATCCCTGTAGTGTTGGTCCCTTGGGAAATTTCCCAAACTGCATTATCTGTGTAGGAAGTTGGCTTTGTATGCACTATTTCAAAGTAAGGAATAGTATGCACAGAGTCCAAGGGTTCCCCTTAGAAGTAAGATAGTGGCAAAAAGAGAATTCTAATGCTCTATTTTGTGGTAGTGTGGTCGAGCAGTAGGCTTATCAGAGGGTAGTGTTAAGCATTTGTTGTACACACACAGGCAATACATGAGGAACACACACTCAAAGACTTACTCCAGGCCAATAGGTTTTTGTATAGAAAAATATATTTTCTTAGTTTATTTTAAGAACCACAGGTTCAAGATTTACAAGTAATACTTCAAATGAAAGGTATTTCAGGTAGGTACTTTAGGAACTTTGAATTAGCAAAATAGCATATACAGTTTTCACATAAATGGCATATAGCTATTTTAAAACTAGACTGTGCAATTTTCAACAGGGGAGGTAAGTGTTTGTTAGTTTTTGCAGGTAAGTAAACCACTTACGGGGTTCAAGTTTGGGTCCAACGTAGCCCACCGTTGGGGGTTCAGAGCAACCCCAAAGTTACCACACCAGCAGCTCAGGGCCGGTCAGGTGCAGAGGTCAAAGTGGTGCCCAAAACGCATAGGCTTCAATAGAGAAGGGGGTGCCCCGGTTCCAGTCTGCCAGCAGGTAAGTACCCGCGTCTTCGGAGGGCAGACCAGGGGGGTTTTGTAGGGCACCGGGGGGGACACAAGTCCACACAGAAAGTACACCCTCAGCGGCACGGGGGCGGCCGGGTGCAGTGTGCAAACAAGCGTCGGGTTCGCAATAGAAATCAATGGGAGACCAAGGGGTCTCTTCAGCAATGCAGGCAAGGGGGGGGGGGGGTCCTCAGGGTAGCCACCACCTGGGCAAGGGAGAGGGCCACCTGGGGGTCGCTCCTGCACTGGAGGTCGGATCCTTCAGGTCCTGGGGGCTGCGGATACAGTGCCTTTACCAGGTGTCGGGTCTTTGAAGCAGGCAGTCCCGGTCAGGGGGAGCCTCGGGATTCCCTCTGCAGGGGTCGCTGTGGGGGCTCAGGGGGGTCAACTCTGTCTACTCACGGTCTCATAGTCACCGGGGAGTCCTCCGTGTGGTGTTTGTTCTCCACAAGCCGAGCCGGGGGTGTCGGGTGCAGAGTGCAAAGTCTCACGCTTCCAGCGGGAAACGTGTGTTGTTGCAAAGTTGCAGTCTTTGTGGAACATAGCCACTGTTCTCGGGAGGTCTTGGTCCTTCTAGATGGAGGGTAGTCCTCTGAGGCTTCAGGGGTTGCTGGACCCTGGGAACGCGTCGCTGGAGGAGTGTCTTAGAAGTGGGGAGACAGGCCGGTAGGGCTGGGGTCAAAGCAGTTGGTGTCTCCGTCTTCTCTGCAGGTTTTCAGTTCAGCAGTTCCCCTTAGAGGGTGATAGTGGCACAATTAGATAATACTAATGCGCTAATTTGTGGTAGTGTGGTCTAGCAGTTGGCTTATCAGAGGGTAGTGTTCAGCATTTGTTGTTCACACACAGGCAATAAATGGGAACACACACTCAAAGACTTAACTCCAGGCCAATAGGTTTTTATATAGAAAAATATAATTTCATAATTTATTTTTAGAACCACACGACTCAAATTTGAGGTAAGTACATAAAATGCAAGGTACTTCACACAGGTAAGTAGAGAACTTTGATTTAAAACAGTAGTACACCCCGTTTTGGTTAAAATGGCAAATAGCTATTTTAAAAGTGGATACAGTGGAAAAATCAACAGTTCCTGGGGGAGCTAAGTTTGGTTATGTTTCTCAGGTAAGTAAAGCACTTACACAATCAGTCTCCTGGACATATTCAGCCCACTGTTGGGGGTTCGAGGCAACTCCAAAGCCACAGCACCAGCAACACAGGGCCAGTCAGGTGCAGAGGTCAAAGGAGGGCCCAAAACACATAGGCGCCTATGGAGAACAGGGGTGCTACGGTTCCAGTCTGCTAGCAGGTAAGTATCTGCATCCTCGGGGAGCAGACCAGAGGGTGTTTTGTAGAGCACTAGGGTGGCGGTTGGGGGGGGGGGGGGGGGGGAATTGGGAGGGACACAGGAACACAAAACACACCCTCAGCAGCACAGGGGTGGCCGGGTGTAGTGTGCAAAATAGGTGTCTGGTTTGCTATAGAAAGCAATGGAGGGACCCGGGGGTCAGTCTGGCGATGCAGGCAGGGCACAGGGGGGCTTCTCGGGCCAGCCACCGACTGGGTTAGGGTGAGTGCTGCCTGCTGGCCACTCCT
This sequence comes from Pleurodeles waltl, assembly GCF_031143425.1. Classification (NCBI taxonomy): domain Eukaryota; kingdom Metazoa; phylum Chordata; class Amphibia; order Caudata; family Salamandridae; genus Pleurodeles; species Pleurodeles waltl. The sequence goes on along the minus strand of NC_090444.1, from coordinate 1,799,946,600 downwards.
GCAATGGAAGGTGATTCCTCTCGGTCCTGGGGGCTGCAGGTGCAGTGCTTGGTCCAGGCATCTGGTTTCTTTGTTACCAGACAGTCGCGGTCAGGGGGAGCCTCTGGATCCTCTCTGCAGGCGTTGTTGTGGAGGTGCAGGGGGATCGACTCAGGGTGTCAACGTCGTTGGAGTTGCCTGAGAGTCCTCTCTGCAGTGTTGGTGTCCTGAACTCGAGTCGGGGGCGTCGGGTGCAGAGTGTGAAGATTCATGCTTCTGGCGGGAAGTGAGTCTCTTTAAAGTTGTTTCAAAGTTGCAAGTTTATTGCAGCTTCTGAACAGTGCCACTGTTCTCGGGAGGTTCTTGGTTCTTGGTTCTTTGGGTGCAGGGCAGTCCTCGGAGTTCTCAGAGGTTGCTGGTCCTGCTGGATGCGTTGCTGTGCAGGTTTTTTGAGTTTGGAGACAGGCCGGTAGGGCTGGGGCCAAGTCAGTTGTCTCTGCGGGGCTTTCAGGTCAGCAGTCCTTCTTGTTGTAGGTTGCAGGAATCTGATTTCCTGGGTTCACGGTTGCCCCTAAATACTGAATTTAGGGGTGTGCTTAGGTCTGGGGGGCAGTTGCCAATGGCTATTGTCATTGAGGGTGGCCCTCCTTGTGCCTCCTCCCTGAGGAGAGGGGTGCACATCCATATTCCTATTGGGGAATCCTCCAAAACCAAGGTGGAGGATTTCTAAAGGCAGGAGTCACCTCAGCCCATGGCCTCTTAGGGGCTATCCTGACTGGTGGGTGGCTCCTGCTTGTATTCCTCATTGGGGGTCATTCCGACCGCCAGGGCCGGGGACCACGGAAGCACCGCCAACAGGCTGGCGGTGCTTCCTGGGCTATTCTGACCGCGGCGGTAAAGCCGCGGTCAGAAAAGGGGAACCGGCGGTTTCCCGCCGGTTTACCCCTGGGCCAGGGAATCCTCCATGGCGGCGCTGCTTGCAGCGCCGCCATGGGGATTCCGACCCCCTTCCCGCCAGCCTGTTTCTGGCGGTTTTCACCGCCAGAACCAGGCTGGCGGGAACGGGTGTCATGGGGCCCCTGGGGGCCCCTGCACTGCCCATGCCACTGGCAGGAATCACTGGCATGGGCAGTGCAGGGGCCCCCTAACAGGGCCCCACAAAGATTTTCAGTGTCTGCTTTGCAGACACTGAAAATCGCGACGGGTGCCACTGCACCCGTCACACCCCTGCAAATCCGCCGGCTCCATTCGGAGCCGGCTTCCTCTTTGCAGGGGCTTTCCCGCTGGGCCAGCGGACGATCTTCTGGAGATCGCCCGCCGGCCCAGCGGGAAAGTTGAAATGGCCCCCGCAGTCATTTGACCGCGGTGCGGTCTTTGAGCGGTTTCCGCCCGGCGGGTGGCACCTGCCGCCCGCCGGGGTCGGAATGACCCCCATTATGTCCTCCAGCCTTGCCGCCAAAAGTGGGGGCAGTGGCCGGAGGGGTGGGCATCTCCACTAGATGGGATGCCCTGGGGTGCTGTAACAAAAGGCACGAGTCTTTGAGGCTCACCGCCAGGTGTTGCAGTTCCTGCAGGGGGAGGTGAGAAGCACCTCCACCTAGAACAGGCTTTGTTACTAGCCACAGAGTGACAAAGGCACTCACCCCTTGTGGCCAGAATCTCGTCTGGTTGTGGCAGGCTGGCAGAAACTGGTCAGCCTAGCACTAGGAGTCGGGCTGGTATTCAGGTGCGATCTCTAAGATCCCCTTTGGATGTGTTTTACAATAAATCCCACACTGGCATCAGTGTGCATTTATTGTGCTGGTAAGTTTGATACCAAACTTACCAGATTTCAGTGTAGCCATTATGGAACTGTGGAGTTCGTGTTTGACAAGCTCCCAGATCATATACTATTTATGGCTACCATGCACTTACAATCTCTAAGGTTTTGCTTAGACACTGTAGGGGCATAGTGCTCATGCACATATTCCCTAACCTATGGTATAGTGTACCCTGCCTTAGGGCTGTTAGGCGTGTTAGAGGGGTGACTTACCTATGCCACAGGCAGTGAGAGGTGGGCACGGCACTTTGAGGGAATTGCCATGTCGACTTAGTCATTTTCTCACCACCAACACACACAAGCTGTGAGGCAGTGTGCTGAGTGAGGGGTCTCCAGGGTGGCATAAGACATGCTGCAGCCCTTAGAGAGCTTCCCTGGCATCAGGGCCCTTGGTACCAGGGGTACCATTTACAAGGGACTTATCTGTGTGCCAGGGCTGTGCCAATTGTGGGAACAGAGGTACAGTTAAGGGAAAGAACACTGGTGCTGGGGCCTGGTTAGCAGGGTCGCAGCACACTTTAAATCATAACTGGCATCAACAAAAGGCAAAAAGTCAGGGGGTAACCATGCCAAGGAAGGCATTTCCTCACAACTGTCATACCACGTCTCTCTCTGGCTGCGTGCAAACTGAAGAGTATCCAGTAATAGTCCAGGGTAGGCAGCTCATGACCAGTCTTTCAGGTTAACCAATATAGGTAACAAAGTGGTGGAGTGTGGGATGAAACATACCCCTACTTGAAGCGCCTCCAGTAGGCCGCCTATTTGAGCTGCGCCACAAGGTAATAAAGTTCCTGGTCTTGCACTACCAGTTGTCTGCCATTAATAGGCAACTGAAGCCTGGCGGACTCCAGTCTTCTGCATCCCGAACCCCAAATGAGGTGGAGCAATAGGCTGTCCATCTCCTTGAAGACAGTTTTTTGGATCTGAATCAGTAATGCTACAAAGTTTTATATAACAGGTGGGGAGGGAAGACCATCTTTGAATGGCTGACCCTGCCTGGTACTGACAAAGGAAGGGTGAGCCAGAAATTAATGGCAGATAAGAGAGATGAAATGCCTTTCACAAGTTATCCTCTAGTACATCAGCCAACATATGGTAAAAACCGACACCCAGATATCGAAAAGTATGGGATTCCCAGTGAGATTATGCCCTACTCGCTAGTGAGGTAGCAGTAATTTCTGGAGCGTGCAGGGGAAAAGTGTTTGATTTTATCCCAATTTATACAGAGACCCGACAATCAACTATACTCTTCTAGAGCATTCCAGGTGCCCTCCATGTCCAAAAGGTTCACACTGGACGCATAACAAGTCATCAGCATACATCAAGGGGATGACTATCTTTAGCCCTTGATAGTACTGCCCTGGGTAATCTGCAATGCTAGCAGTTTTATAGCCATTGTGAACAACACTTGTGATAATGCCCTGGGGTGTGCCACTTATATTCTGTAGGATGCTGACATACTACTCCCAGTCTTGACTTGGGCTGAAGGAGAGGTGTACAGCAGCCGCGTCCAGGTGAAGAAGTCACTTCCTGCTCCCATACTGGCCATTGTAGCATACAGAAAATCCCAGCGTAGGGAGTCGAATGCTTCTCCTTGTGTATAGAAATGGCAAACACTTTGGGATAATCTGCTATGGTGTATGTATGATATGCAGTAATTGAAGGATGTTAGGGACAATGCTGTGTGTGGGAATAAACCCTGTCTGATAGTTATGTATAGGGGGGCTGTGATGTAGAAGTAGTCTGTAAATCAGGATTTTACTGAGTATTTTATAATCCATGTTTACTATGGAAAGAAGTATAGAAGACGTCACTTAATCACTGTCCTTATCCTTTTAGATCAAGGGCACTAGTACGGTCACCCTCATTGTGGATGGGAGATACCCAGTCGATGCCCAGTTGCTCTGGCTGTGCTTTAAACTGTAGTCAGGATTTGGGCCAACGTATGTGTCAGCATAAGTTGCTTAAAACTCCAGAGGGAAGCCTGGTGATAACCAGCATATTGCCCCTGGCCAGAGCTTTAAGTACACGCCTCCTCACCCTTCCCCCGAACCCCGCCCCCCCCCCCCAACCTCCTGTATAGCGATTTGGTTGCTAAGGGTGGTAGCCTTTTCGTGTTAGCCACCAAAATGTAAACATAGATGCTCTGAGAGAGAGGGGGCGTGGTCAGGCTGGCGAGTGAAATGGCCGCATGGCATTGAATCTCCAGAGGTATCACCTACAATCCTTGTCCTTGTCCCTGGGCACCCATACACTTTTAATATGCCTCCCTGTGCTTGGCCTGGTGCGAGTGGAGAGCGGCTTGCCATTCTGCTGCCCTGATGAGTACTGGAACTGACGTAAAGTTCATAAGGCCTAACTCCATCTTGGGTAGGCCCGACTCCATTTTAGGCAAACCAAGTTTCCATCTTACCTATTTCGGCAGAATCATTGTTATGTCTGCCTTTGTTGCAGATGTCGTCTGACCTTATCTTTCTAAGAACTGTGAATGTCAGGCAAAGTCATCAGTCTGGGACAAGTGGCTTATTACCACAATGGCAAGGTCAAATAAGAGCAAATATAGACAAATAGTGCAAACAATGTAGTCTGAATTGACGTACATTTAAGTTATATGTTTATCAGGAGATGTCTGAGACACACACCTTGATGCAAATAGTCTGTCGGAAATTCTTGAGCTTATGTCAGAATTCCCAGTCTTTGATAAGAGTTAATGTAAAAGGACTGCCAGTTCTAAGGAGCAGTCCTTTGCCCAGCTTATTGCACAAGATACTGCTGTAAACTGTCTTAACTGCTACCAGCACACTAAGAAGTAGCTGCATTACACCTGATGAAGATAACGAGTGGAGTGAAGGAGGAAGGATGCTGTTTTCCTTTCACAGGGAACACTGCCTTCATGACCCTTTCATAACCACAGCTTTTGTAGTCAACTAAAGATGCAGTGTGTAGCTTCTCCCTCCGAAAATCTAGATTGCAAGTTCTACTCTCCAAGCTCTCCTAACATAGCACATAGAAGTAGATTTTAGGGTGTTGGACTTTCAGATGACATTTTAACTGTGTTAGAAATGTTTGTTTTATTCTCGTTGTTCACAACATGCCTATTTGCTGTTTTAATGATATTGTGTGTGGTTATTTTAGATTTGCAGAGAAATAGGTTCTCCCCTTAGCAATGAATGGTTTAATTTAAAAGTATCTATTCTTCTTAGTGCCATTTCTGTGTGTGATATTGTTAAGAGTGAACTAAGTTTGTTTCCGGGACCACTGTGCCCCAAATCCTGGTTTAGGTATTTTTAGTAACCCACAAGCAATGATTCCATATCAGCAATGTATTGGGTGGAGTTCTGCTATGCTTCAATAATCTGTCTTTCACATTCAGCACTGATGGATTGAACCAGGTTCACCTGTGGGAAGCTACCTCTCCCTTATACACCACTGAGGCAGCTGAAAGTGCTGGTCAGCAATTTTGTCTAACTTTGTATGGCTCGTTAAAAGTGTGGCTAACAAGTTCCTTTAGCAACCCACCTCATAGACTGAGTTGGCCCGTCACATTTTCTTACGTACATTCAAGTCACAAAGCTTTGCTACATTGTGAAATGGGATAAGGTAGACATGGCATGGTAGAGGTGTTTTGTTGATTCCCTCAAAGTGGCTGACCCTCTCTGGCAAGTACCATGGTTCTGGTGGTCACAAAGGAGGTGTAGGCTCTACTCTGCACCCTTTTCCCATCATCAATACTGAATGGAGGCTATGGGGCAAAATTGGTACAGGCCTGGGTTTCACCTACATTTTCTTCCCTGTTCTCTCTCCCACATGCTTCTACTCAGACTCTCTCCCTCCAAACGCCAAGCCACCAAACTCGACAGTTGGAGAAACATAAATTCCAGTGCTGGAGAGAAAATAGATGTCTTATGGTTGACCTGATATTTTTTTAATGAGCAAATAACATTTTTGCAGGGGAATATGACCTTGAGATGGAAAGATGCTATCTCCAGGCCGTCGCTGTATTTCCCAGTCAAAATCAGAGACTCACAACTGCTTGTACACTTTCAAAGATAGTTGAAAGATGGGACACTTGTTAAACTTATATCAGCATTGTAGTTGTAGGGCATCACCTATTAACAAAAGTCCAAGCCTAAGGGAATCGGGGAAAGGCTTCATGACAAGGCACGCACATCGATACAAAATGTCAAAGGGAAGGAAACACAATATAAGCTACTTACCTAGTAATATCTATCCCTAGACAAGATAGCAACTAGGTGTATTATGAGAGCAGCATGCTAGACTGTCTGTCGGTCACAGGTACATTTATGCACTTTGGCATTACAAAGGGTTATTCAACGTACCAAAGAGTGCGGAGTGGTCCTCCTGGGGATGTCATTTCTGTATTAGAGCTCTTATAGGTACTTACAGGATAAGCAATCAACAATAACTCTAGTTCCACCCATTCTGGTGCTGTGGGGGGGAACAGGATGTGTCATTGTTTAGAGACTCGCTGTCTCCTTTATGGGACACTCCAGCTATGGATAACATCACACTGTCACAGGAGAATAGGTTAAAATCCTTTGAGACACACTGACCAACATTCCTCACACTCTTGCCCAGAAGTCACCCGCCCCAATATCTGAAAGTGATCTGTATCATCCCTGATATGCTTTTCCAGTTCACACCATTCACGATATGAAAGAGGGTGGTAAGCGGTCCTACTCTCATAAGCCATTTCTCCTTACATGACCTTCCCATGACAGCTGGAAATGGTGTCTCTCGCTGGATTTGCTTAGCTCAGTTCCGGGGAAGGGAGGGTCATAGGGGTGACATTGGGGGATTGGGAATTAGGACGTATAGGAATATTTTATAGTTTTCCTAGGAGTAAAACGATTTCTCACTGATCAGAACTATGTATGTGTTGTGGTATCTGTAGTTATGAAGCCATTAAACATTTATAAAAAAAAAATAAAAAAAAAAATTCAAACATTCAACCGTTTTATTTATATATATATATTTTTAAGTCCCTAACTGTCATTCACATACTGTGTATCCATTCTACTCTTTACCGTTTCTTGATCATTTGTTTGATGCTGTAGTCTTACAATATGTTGTCTCGTTCCTTTTTCATTAGATTGGCAGACGGAGAAGTTTTGACAGACAAGCATTATTTCTTCATGAAAGTACGATGTGAGCTATTGTGCGGTTTAGGCGAGCAGCTCTGCAATGTGATGGTAGTACTCATCTTTGATTATTTTTATTTATTCATGTTGTGATGTTTCATTGTGCCAAGCCATCATTCAGTACTAGGTTTTGTTCAAGTTCTGAGGGTTTAGAGTTCAGGTTTACCCTGAGAGGGCCTGACAGCCTGCACATGAAGGATTGTAGTATTATGAAGATTCCTCCAGTTGTCAAGTGTAAGGCTGTGGTACTTGTTCGCACTTTACAGTACGCTTACCTATCCACTGCATTTTGGAGGATCTTTTTCTTCATTTTTGTTGTCAGAGATCCCATGGTTGTCTTCCAGGTCAATCTCCATTGCAGCCATAGTCACTGAATCATCATGCCAATAAATGGGATCCAAAAGCAGTTTTTACTAAATATAAATGACTTTGAAAGGCTATATTGACCAATTTTTTGTTTCGTTTTCAGTTTAAAAAAGAAACTACTTTTAGGTAGAAATATAATCACTAGAAATAACATAGTGGTTAGAAAACTGTTCCACAACCTTATTTTAAAGAGGAGGTGAGAGGAAACTGACACAATGTAGCCCTATTGGCTGAAACCTGAAAGTCTGGGGAACACTGTCCTTGCATAGTGTAAGGAAATGCCTCCTTGGCATGGTTACCCTCTGACTTTTTGCCTTGGCTGATGCTAAGTTTTGATTTGAAAGTGTGCTGAGGCCTGCTAACCAGGCCCCAGCACCAGTGTTCTTTTCCTAACCTGTACTTTTGTTTCCACAATTGGCACACCCTGGCATCCAGGTAGGTCCCTTGTAACTGGTACCCCTGGTACCAAGGGCCCTGATGCCAGGGAAGGTCTCTAAGGGCTGCAGCATGTCTTATGCCACCCTGGGGACCCCTCACTCAGCACAGACACACTGCTTGCTAGCTTGTGTGTGCTAGTGAAGACAAAACGACTAAGTTGACATGGCACTCCCCTCAGGGTGCCATGCCAACCTCACACTGCCTATGAAGTATAGATAAGTCACCCCTCTAGCAGGCCTTACAGCCCTAAGGCAGGGTGCACTATACCATAGGTGAGGGCACTAGTGCATGAGCACTGTGCCCCTACAGTGTCTAAGCAAAACCTTAGACATTGTAAGTGCAGGGTAGCCATAAGAGTATATGGTCTGGGAGTCTGTCATGCACGAACTCCACAGCACCTTAATGGCTACACTGAAAACTGTGAAGTTTGGTATCAAACTTCTCAGCACAATAAATGCACACTGATGCCAGTGTACATTTTATTGTAACATACACCCCAGAGGGCACCTTAGAGGTTCCCCCTGAAACCTTAACCGACTATCCGTGTAGGCTGACTAGTTCTAGCAGCCTGCCACACACCAGACATGTTGCTGGCCACATGGGGGAGAGTGCCTTAGTCACTCTGTGGCTAGTAACAAAGCCTGTACTGGGTGGAGATGCTTATCACCCCCCCCTGCAGGAACTGTAACACCTGGCGGTGAGCCTCAAAGTCTCACCCCCTTTGTTACAGCACCCCAGGGCATTCCAGCTAGTGGAGTTGCCCGCCCCCTCTGGCCACAGCACCACTTTTGACAGCAAGGCTGGAGGAGATAATGAGAAAAACAAGGAGTCGTCACTGGCCAGTCAGGACAGCCCCTAAGGCATCCTGAGCTGAGGTGACTCTGACTTTTAGAAATCCTCCATCTTGCAGATGGAGGATTCCCCCAATAGGGATAGGAATGTGCCCCCCTCCCCTCGGGAGGAGGCACAAAGAGGGTGTACCCACCCTCAGGGCTAGTAGCCATTGGCTACTAACCACCCAGACCTAAACACTTTAAGTATAGTATTAAGTATTTAAGGGCTTCCCAGAACCTAGGAACTCAGATTCCTGCAACCTAAGAAGAGGACTGCTAAGCTGAAAAACCCTGCAGAGAAGACGGAGACACCAACTGCTTTGGCCCCAGCTCTACCGGCCTGTCTCCCCACTTCTAAAGACACTGCTCCAGCGACACTCTCCCCAGGCACCAGCGACCTCTGAATCCTCAGAGGACTGCCCTGCATCTAGAAGGACCAAGGACTCCCGAGGATAGCAGCCCTGTTCCCCAAAAACTGCAACTTTGAAACAACTTGCGTTTCCCGCCGGAAGCGTGAGACTTGACACTGCACCCGACGCCCCCGGCTCGATTTATGGAGAACAAACACTTCAGGGAGGACTCCCCGGCAACGGCGAGACCTTGAGTAGCCAGAGTTGCCCCCCCCGAGCCCCCACAGCGATGCCTGCAGAGGGAATCCCGAGGCTCCCCCTGACCACGACTGCCTGCTTCCAAGATCCGACGCCTGGTAAAGACTCTGCACCCGCAGCCCCCAGGGCCTGAAGGATCCGACCTCCAGTGCAGGAGCGATCCCCAGGTGGCCCTCTCCCTTGCCCAGGTGGTGGCTACCCCGAGGACCCCCCCCCCCCCCCCCCTTGCCTGCCTGCATCGCTGAAGAGACCCCTTGGTCTCCCATTGAAACCTATTGAACCTATCGAGAACCCGACGCGTGTTTGCACACTGCACCCAGCCGCCCCGTGCTGCTGAGGGTGTACTTTCTGTGTGGACTTGTGTCCCCCCTGGTGCCCTACAAAACCCCCCTGGTCTCCCCTCCGAAGACGGGGGTACTTACCTGCTGGCAGACTGGAACCGGGGCACCCCCTTCTCCATTGAAGCCTATGCATTTTGGGCACCACTTTGACCTCTGCACCTGACCGGCCCTGAGCTGCTGGTGTGGTAACTTTGGGGTTGCTCTGAACCCCCAACGGTGGGCTACCTTGGACCCAAACTTGAACCCCGTAGGTGGTTTACTTACCGGCAAAAACTAACAAACTCTTACTCCCCCCAGGAACTGTTGAAAATTGCACTTTGCACTGTGTGTAGTTTTAAAATAGCTATTTGTGATTTATGTGAAAACTGTATATGCTATTTTGCTAATTCAAAGTTCCTAAAGTACCTACCTGCAATACCTTTCATTTGAAGTATTACATGTAAATCTTGCACCTATGGTTCTTAAAATAAACTAAGAAAATATATTTTTCTATACAAAAACCTATTGGCCTGGAATTGTCTCTGAGTGTGTGTTCCTCATTTATTGCTTGTGTATGTACAACAAATGCTTAACACTACTCCTTTGATAAGCCTACTGCTCGACCACACTACCACAAAATAGAGCATTAGTATTATCTCTTTATGCCACTATCTTACCTCTAAGGGGAACCCTTGGACTCGGTGCATACTATTCCTTACTTTGAAATAGTGCATACAGAGCCAACTTCCTACACTTAGCAAAGGAGAAACTGAATTTCGAAAGAAGCCTTCTGTCCTCTCCCTGCACTTTAGTGTTTAGGCGTCGACCTTCCAGATTCAGGAATGTTAGCAATACACTTCCACTGTCGAGGCAAACAAGTTCATCATCTAGTGCAAAAGGCCATGCAGGGGGTATCTGAAATAGATCCCCCAGGCCTTCGTGACTTTATCCTACTCTCACATGCCATGTGTAGGAACGTAGCATCTTTCTAGCATAGTTACCCCACTTTGTGCCTGGTGTCAGTGTGTTCAGACTGTAGTACACTGGGATCCTGCTCTTTCTTCTAAATTTGTTCACATGGTAACATTTACACCCCACAGTTGGCATACTGGTGTACCCATGTAAATCCCTAGTATTTGGTACTCAGGTACCGGAGGCATTGGTACACCAGGGGTCTTGCGTAGGCTGCAGCATCTATTATGCCACACGTGGAAGACCATGCAGACTGTGTCTGGAGGCCTGCCATTGCAGCCTGAGTGAAATGGCGCATGCACCTGTATGGAAATGCCTCCCTTGGCATGGTTGCCCCCTAACTTTTTGCCTTTTGTTGATGCCAGTTATGATTGAAAGTGTGCTGGGACCCTACTAACCAGCCACCAACACCAGTGTTCTTTCCCTAAACTGTAGCCATGTTCCCACAGTTGGCACAGCCCTGGCACACAGATAAGTCCCTTGTAAATGGTAACCCTGGTACCAAGGGCCCTGATGCCAGGGAAGGTCTCCAAGGGCTGCAGCATGTCTTATGCCACCCTGGAGACCCCTCACTCAGCACAGACACACTGCTTGCCAGCTTGTGTGTGCTGGTGGGGAGAAAATGACTAAGTCGACATGGCACTCCCCTCAGGGTGCCATGCCAACCTCACACTGCCCATGGTGTAGATAAGTCACCCCTCTAGCAGGCCTTACAGCCCTAAGGCAGGGTGCACTATACCATAGGTGAGGGCATAGGTGCATGAGCACTATGCCCCTACAGTGTCTAAGCAAAACCTTAGACATTGTAAGTGCAGGGTAGCCATAAGAGTATATGGTCTGGGAATCTATCATACACAAACTCCACAGCACCATAATGGCTACACTGAAAACTGGGAAGTTTGGTATCAAACTTCTCAGCACAATAAATGCACACTGATGCCATTGTACATTTTATTGTGAAATACACCCCAGAGGGCATCTTAGAGATGCCCCCTGAAAACATACCCGACTTCCAGTGTGGGCTGACTAGTTTTGCCAGCCTGCCACACACCAGACATGTTGCTGGCCACATGGGGAGAGTGCCTTTGTCACTCTGTGGCTAGTAACAAAGCCTATACTGGGTGAAGGTGCTTCTCACCTCCCCCTGCAGGAACTGGAACACCTGGCGGTGAGCCTCAAAGGCTCACCCCCTTTGTTGCAGCGACACAGGACATTCCAGCTAGTGGAGATGCCTGCCCCCTCCGGCCACGGCCCCACTTTTGGGTGCAAGGCCGGAGGAGATAATGAGAAAAACAAGGAGTCGTCACTGGCCAGTCTTGAGAAACCCTAAGGTGTCCTGAGGTGACTCTGAATTTTAGAAATCCTCCATCTTGCTGATGGAGTATTCCCCCAATAGGATTAGGGATGTGCCCCCTCCCCTCAGGGAGGAGGCACAAAGAGGGTGTAGCCACCCTCAGGGCTAGTAGCCATTGGCTACTAACCCCCCAGACCTAAACACACCCCTAAATTGAGTATTTAGGGGCCCCCAGAACCAAGCAAGAGAGATTCCTGCAACCTGAAGACAAAGAAGGACTGCTGACCTGAAAGCCCTGCAGAGAAGACGGAGACACCAACTTCTTTGGCCCCAGCCATACCGGCCTGTCTCCCCACTTCAAGAAAAACTGCAACAGCGACGCGTCCCCCAGGGTCCAGCGACCTTTGAAGCCTCAGAGGACTACCCTGCATCTAAAAGGACCAAGAACTCCCGAGGACAGCGGCTCTGCTCCAAAGAAGAAACAACTTTGCAACAAAGAAACAACTTTAAAGGACTCCACGTTTCCCGCCGGAAGCGTGAGACTTTGCACTCTGCACCCGATGCCCCCGGCTCGACCTGCGGAGAAACAACACTACAGGGAGGACTCCCCCGCGACTGCGACCCTGTGAGTAGCCAAAGTTGACCCCCCTGAGCCACCCCAGCGATGCCTGCAGAGGGAATCCAGAGGCTCCCCCTGACCGTGATTGCCTGCTTCTAAGAACCTGACGCCTGGTAAAGACACTGCACCCGCAGCCCCCAGGACCTGAAGGATCTGACCTCCAGTGCAGAAGCGGCCCCCAGGTGGCCCTCTCCCTTGCCCAGGTAGTTGCTACCCCGAGGAGCCCCCCCCCTTGCCTGCCTGCTTTGCTGAAGAGACCCCTGGGTCTCCCATTGAAACCAATTGCAAACCCGACCCCTGTTTGCACTCTGCACCCGGCCACCCCCGTGCCGCTGAGGGTGTACTTTTTGTGCTGACTTGTACCCCCCCCCCCCCCTCTCTACAAAACCCCCCTCGTCTGCCCTCCGAAGTCGCGGGTACCTACCTGCTGGCAGACTGGAACCGGGGCACCCCCTTCTCCATTGATGCCTATGCGTTTTGGGCACCACTTTGACCTCTGCACCGTACCCGGCCCTGAGCTGCTGGTGTGGTAACTTTGGGGTTGCTCTGAACCACCAACGGTGGGCTACCTTGGACCCAAACTTTGAACCCTGTAGGTGGTTTACTTACCTGCAAAAACTAACAAACACTTACCTCCCCCAGGAGCTGTTGAAAATTGCACTGTCTAGTTTTAAAATAGCTATATGCCATTTATGTGACAACTGTATATGCTGTTTTGCTAATTCAAAGTTCCTAAAGTTCCTAAGTGAAATACCTTTCATTTAAAGTATTGTTTGTAAATCTTGAACCTGTGGTTCTTAAAATAAACTAAGAAAATATATTTTTCTATATAAAAACCTATTGGCCTGGAATTGTCTTTGAGTGTGTGTCCCTCATTTTATTGCCTGTGTGTTAACAACAAATGCTTAACACTACCCTCTGATAAGCCTACTGCTCGACCACACTACCACAAAATAGAGCATTAAAATGATCTCTTTTTGCCACTATCTTACCTCTAAGGGGAACCTTTCTTACTTTGAAATAGTACATACAGAGCCAACTTACTACAGAAAGTCAAAAAAAGCTTTTGTTAAAGAAACATGGTCTTAACTATAGTAGTGACCGCCACAAGATAATAAATGTGTATATATCTATATGTTTGATGGCATGTGTAGCTGCAGATACAAATGCTGTGCATTATCCTGCCATCTAGTGTGGGGCTCGGAGTGTTACAAGTTGTTTTTCTTCGAAGAAGTCTTTTCGAGTCATGAGACCGAGGGACTCCTCCCTTTCGGCTCCATTGCGCATGGGCGTCGACTCCATCTTAGATTGTTTTCTTTCCGCCATCGGGTTCGGACGTGTTCCTCTTCGCTCAGTATTTAAATTCGGGAAAGTTAGCTAGTTATCGGAAAATTTGACGGTATTGTTCGCGCTCGGTACAGGTTTAGTGTTAGCACATCGACACCGAAAAAAAGAAGCTCTCCGGCGGCCCTTTGGGGCTTCCACTCTTCGGCGGGGCATGGTCGGCCCGACCGTGTCCATCTTCAAACCTCATGGACCGGACCCCCTTCCGTTTCTGCCCGAATTGCCACGCAAAGTATCCTTACACAGACCAACACTTGGTCTGTAATCTGTGTCTATCTCCGGAACACAGGGAGGATACTTGCGAGGCCTGTCGGGCATTTCAATAGAAGAAGACCCTCCACGATCGAAGAGCTAGAAGACCCCAGATGGTGTCGACACCGGCCGAACAGATCGACGTCGAGGAAGAGGAGAGATTCTCCATTCGAGATTCGGACTCGGACGAGTCCGACAGCGAGCAGCCGAAAACGCAGCAACAAACTGTAAGTAAATCTACCCCGGCAAAGACTCACTCAAAAATAATAAAGGCCAAGGGGATGCCACCGCCAACAGGCCATGGCTTAACCCGAAAACACGGTGACCAAACATCGGCACCGAAAAAGGCCTCCCAGCAGCCGAAGACATCCAACTCCGGTTTCGATACCGGCTCCGAACCATCTCGGCACCGAGAGTTCGAGACCCCCAAAGTCAAGAAGGTTTCCTCAGAGCCAAAAGACTGTACCGAAACCTTTGGTGTAGAAACATGCATCCTCGGAGCCGAAAACAGGCTCCTATACAGAAGAGCACGGCCTTTCCAGCCAACTGAAAGGGCACAGATTTGAGCAAGAACTGGGCATGGGAGAGCCAGACCATACCCAGAGGAGGCTGCATATACAGAAGGACACGGGAAAATCCAAACTATTCCTCAAATAAAAAGGAAGCGAAAGCTAGCATTCCAGGAGGCGGAAATGCAGCCAAGGGCAAAGGTGGCAAAGGACAAGACACCACCAAGGTTTTCGCCACAGCCTTCACCATTGCATTCACCACACCTGTCCCCGGTAGCAACACCCCCAATGCAGTCGCCGACACACACGGGGATGACACAAGACGACCCGGATGCATGGGACTTATATGATGCACCGGTCTCAGACAATAGTCCCGATTGCTACCCACCAAGGCCGTCACCACCAGAGGACAGCACTGCATATATGCAGGTGGTTTCAAGGGCAGCTACTTTCCATAACGTAGCCATGCATGCAGAGCCCATAGAAGACGACTTTTTGTTTAACACCTTGGCAACCACTCACTGCTCTTACCAAGGTTTGCCAATGCTACCAGGCATGTTAAAACACCCCAAACAGGTGTTCCAGGACCCAGTAAAAGGCAGAGCCATCACGCCTAGGGTGGAGAAGAAATATAAACCTCCCCCAACGGACCCTGTGTTTATAACACAGCAACTAACTCCAGATTCGGTGGTAGTGGGAGCAGCCCGAAAGAGGGCAAACTCCCAATCCTCAGGAGACGCACCACCGCCCGACAAGGAAAGTCGGAAATCCGATGCAGCAGGCCAGAGGGTGGCAGCACAGGCAGCCAATCAATGGCGGATTGCCAATTCTCAGGCTCTACTGGTTCGCTACGACAGGGCACATTGGGACGAGATGCAACGTATCATTCAGCACTTGCCCAAGGAGTACCAAAAACATGCCCAACAGGTTGTTGAGGAAGGACAAACGATTTCAAACAACCAAATAAGGTCTGCAATGGACTCGGCAGACACAGCAGCAAGGACAGTGAACACTGCAGTAACCATTCGTAGACACGTATGGTTACGGAGCTCTGGTTTTAAACCAGAACTCCAGCAAGCTGTGCTAATTATGCTGTTCAACCAAGAACAATTGTTTGGGCCGGAGGTGGATACGGCCAATAGAAAAACCCAAAAAGGACATAGACACGGCCAAAGTCATGGGCGCGCTCTACTCCCCACAGAGCAGAGGCACTTTTCGAAAGCCGCACTTTAGAGGGGGGTTTCGTCCTCAAACCACAGAGCCTTCCACCTCACAATTCAGAAACATATCAGGGCCAGTATCAAAGAGGAGGTTTTCAAGGAACATACAGGGGTGGACAATTCCCAAAGGCAAGAGCGGCCAGGCCTTGCTTCCAAGCCCTCATAACGACCCAACCCTGCACCACGCACAGCCTTTGGACGAGCGCAGCGGAGGTTGGCCACAGGGCCAAGTGGGTGTGTGAATCTGAGTGGGTACATGAGTGGATGAGTGAGTGGGCACGAGTATCTGAGTGCATGTATGATCGAATTAATTAGTGTATGAATGAGTCTGTGAATGTTTTTTTAACATTTTTTTTTCCCTCTAATATTCTAAGATATACACTGTAAGAAAGTAGCCTCTTTCTAGTATGGTTAGCCCCACTTTTTGACATGTTTGTCAGTGTGTTTGTGTCCATTGGGATCCTGCTAACCAGGACCCCAGTGGTTATGCTCTCGACCTTCTAACTTGGTAATTGTACCTTTTTATTCCCACAATTGGCATTCTTATCCTCCCCTGTAAGTCCCTAGCATATGGTACCTAGGTACCCAGGGCATTGATGTTCCGCAGGATCACTTTAGGCTGCAGCAGTTATTCTGCCACCCATAAGGAGCCCATGCAAAGGGTTCTGCAGGCCTGCCATTGCAGTCTACGTGAAACAGGTGCATACATCCATTTTCACTACAGGTTGCTGCACCAGGTCACTATAAGTCACCCCTATGGTAGATCCTCTCAGCCCAGAGGGCAGGGTGCAGGTACGTGTGCGTGAGGCCACCCCTGCACTAGCAGAGGTGCCCCCACAAACGCCAGAACCATTTTCCTGGACTTTGTGAGTGCGGGGTTGCAATTGTACGCTTGTACTGGACATAGGCCACTACCTATGTTCAACTACACAATGTTAACTCCGAACCTGGGCATGTTTGGTATTAAACATGTCAGAATCCTACCCCAATACTGTTGCAAGTAGTGGAAGTATGATTCCATGCACTCTGGGGGCTCCTTAGAGGACCCCCAGCATTGCTACCACCAGTCTTACATGGTTTTCTGGGCAGCCCAAGCTGCTGCCACCCCTCAGACAGGTTTCTGCCTTCCTGTTGCTTGATCTGATCAAGCCCAGGAAGGAAGAACAAATGATTTCCTTTGGGAGAGGGAGGTAACACCCTCTCCCTTTGGAAATAGGTGTAACTAGTTTGGGAGGGGTAGCTTCCCCAAGCCACTGGTATGCTTTGAAGGGCACATTTGGTGCCCTCTCTGCATAAACCAGTCCATACTGGTTCAGGCCCCGTTTCTCCCTCCCTCTTACTCTGGCACGAAACCGGACAATGGAAAGAAGAGTGATCACTCCCCTGTCCATCACCACCCCAGGGGTGTTCCCAAAGCTCCTCCAGATGGTCCCTGGGTTCTCCCATCTTGTTTCCAAGGTTGGCAGGGAACTCTGGCAGCATCTGAGTGACCAGTACAAACAGGTGACGTCAGAACCCCCTCTTGATAGGTGGTTACCTGGCTAGGTGACCAATCCCCTTTTCAGGGCTATTCAGGGTCTCTCTCTTGGGTGGGTCCTCAGATTCGGCTTGCAGCGCTCCAGCAGGATTCCTCTGCAACCTGTACAGCGACCTCTGGCCACTGGAGCTAGGAATGGATCCTCCAGGAACCAGCAACACTGCAATTGACTCCTGCCAGCTTTGCAACATTTCCCCAGCCGTGCATCCTCAGAAGACATCAACTCTTCAGCCTACACAAGAAGGAACCTCCCTTGGAGTGAAGGAGACACTCCCCTGCATCGACGACCGGCTGCGTGGATCTCCTCTCATCCTGAGCTGTGTGGATCCTGCATCACGGGTGGTGGTCCAGAGTAATCCTCTTGGTCCTCTCTGTTTGGGGGATACTGTGTTACTTACCGCTGTGGTTTTCTAGTACTGCCAGTTGCCCTCTACAAAGTCCACTTACCTAGGTGAGGGTCCTGTATTCGCATTCCATTTATTTAATTTTAGTATATGGTTTGTGCTCCCACTATTTGCACTGTATTCTAACATTGTCTATGGTTATTTATGATTGCTAGTGTATATAATTAGTGTATTACTTACCTCCTAATGGAAGGTTGCCCTTCTAGTACTTTGTGGTATTGTGTTCCAAAAATAAAGTACCTTTATTTTTGTACAACTAAGTGTTTACTTTCATGTGTGCTATTGCATGAGTTTTGTATGTCTCCTAGATCAGCCTTGGCTGTTCATCCATAGCTGCCTCTAGAGAGCCTGGCTTCTGGACACTGCCTACACTTCACTAAGAGGGGATAGCTGGACCTGGTATAAGGTGGAAGTACCCTGGGTACACACCACACACGAGGCCAGCTTCCTGCATTCGCAAATATGTAGCATGGTGAAGAAAAATCATTTTAAACCCATAATTTGACCCTAAAACAGCCCTATATCACACCCCTGGAGTCAGAGTACCTCCACCTTATACCACTTATCATTTCTATTTTCAGCACTAGGGACCCTCTCCAATGACTTAAAATGGTGGCCGCAACTTTCTAGACAGGTTATGGCCAGCCAATTACAGCTCTTCTAAAGCTCCTATGGGAATTAACATGGGAAATATAACCTTTTTGATCCCCCTTCCCCTTTTTCTCTGTCCCCTGCTTGATGGATCACCCCAAAACTTTGCATATGCAACAGGAATCACCAGGATACATTGTTTTGGAAATTTTTGTGAAGATTCGTCAAACGGGGCCAAAGATACAGGCAAATCAAAAACACCTTTTCTATGGAAACATGGTCCTAACAATAACTACCTAGTGGAGACCTCCACTAGGTAATATATACACACAACTACAGTTGACCCAAGGCAAGAGGGCTAGATTGACACTTGAATTGTGAATCTAGTCGCATAACAGTTCTCTTTCATTAGATGGAGCTAAGAAGCAGAGAATTTAATGTTTACAGTTTGCACGCTAAATATTTTGGTGTAGCTAAGGCTGTTGTTATTACGTTGTAGTAGACGTTTTTTAAGTTATATCTTGTTAAGCTTGCTTGCTCTCTCAATTTCCAGAACAAAAACAGCTGTGTGGAACCACCCCATAACTTTGGGAAATATCTGGATTGCTTACTGGATTTCACCTCGCTGAGCAGCAAGGTATGCACAAGCATTATTTTGAAGAACTATTTATTAGCCTTCTAATGACTAAGTAAGCAGGCATTCAATATAGCTTGCCATGTTGCTTCTAAGTTCTTCATCATTTACAGCTGTTTTCATGTTTTTGAGATCTTACGTTATTTTTCGAAATGTGTGAACTTTGAGTGGCTAGCATGAAAGAACTCTCAACTTTCTGCCCTTGTATGGATACATGGGTTATTATATTAGGATTAGTATATTGCTCAGTAATCATGACTATCCTCATCAGTGTTGTCCTTAAAGTTGTATAGGGGAGAAATCATGCTCTGGTTTTTGACAATTCCCATTGGCATGCATGGGCAGACTGTCCATTTGAGGGGGTATTGGTTGGTCAGGTGACTATCAAAAGGCTTCACTTTTCTTGAGTTAAATGAGTCCACATCTAGATGTGGTCACAAAATTGTTTGGTTTATGGAGGTATTCATGTCTGAATATCTGTACAGTTCACTGGATCACCAAAGACCTAAACAGCTTCCAGTTGCACGTTTTTCCGAAGTTTACTGGCCTTGTCTTTCACAAATTCTCAGCATTATAGTGGGCATAGGAAACAATTGGTGCGAAGTGGTGAAATGGCTAGTGATTAGTGCAGTTACACATCTGGATCCCTTTACCGTTTTGTTGTCTTGAGTTTTGGATCATTATTTGCATCAAGTTAAGGCGTGTATTTGGTGGCGATTGTCGATTGTTAGAGATTATATTATGGTGCTGTTACAAAATGAATGCTTGACAGGAACGATATGAGAAAGACTACAGGATTCTGACTGCAGGAATTGCGCATTCAGTTTGGGAAGCATCAGCCACTTCATCTTTCTTGGGAAAGGTGCCATCTACAGGAGTTGTACACATCTCTTATAGATATCCCTAATCTTCTGTTACTCTTCCCTCTTCTTGTTTTTTCAATATATTTTTGCCAGGACTGTAGCCATGTTTGGAAAATAAATTTGTAGTTAAGTTATCAGGCAAATTGGCTGACTTTTCTTTATCTTAAATTCATCCATAGAAATTGGTAAATTGGATCAAGATACCTGGCTTTAATAATACTGTGTTCGATGGCATCTGTCGCTGTAGATACACATGGTATGCATGAGCTCGCCATCTGGTGTTGGGTCGGAGTGTTACAAGTTGTTTTTCTTCGAAGAAGTGTTTTCGAGTCACGGGACCGAGTGACTCCACCTTCTGTGCTCATTGCGCATGGGCGTCGACTCCATCTTCGATTGTTTTCTTTCCGCCATCGGGTTCGGACGTGTTCCTGTCGCTCCGAGTTTCGGAACGGAAAGATAGCTGAAGACGGAAGATTTTCGACGGTATCGTTGCGATCCGGTTAGAGATAGACACATACAACGACGCGTTGAACATCGAAGCGCTTCGGTGCCCTTCGGGGTAGATTTCGGCACCCCGTCGGGGCCTAGTCGGCCCGACCGCGTGGAGGACAACGCCGATGGAACGGACCCCGTTTCGATTCTGCCCCGAATGCCACAACAAATATCCTTATACGGACCTACACTCGGTCTGTAATCTGTGCCTGTCACCCGAGCACAGCGAAGAATCCTGTGAGGCCTGTCGGGCGTTCCGGTCCCGAAAAACTCTGCGCGACCGTCGAGCGAGAAGACTCCAGATGGCGTCCACGCCAAAAGAGCGTCGACAGTTCGAGACAGAAGAGGAACAGGAGGAATCCTTTTCCATCCAGGATTCAGACTCCGACGAGCTACACTCTACAAGAACTGTGAGTAAGACGTCGAGATCAAACCTTAAAAAAGGAAAGAAGGCCCAGGGGACGCCACTGCCAACCGGCCATGGCTCCACCCAAATTCTCGGTGACCAACAATCGGCACCGAAAAAGGCCCATTTAGTGTCGAGATCGTCCGACTCCGGTCGAGACACCGGCACGCAGCCTCCTCGAGACCGAGAGAGTGCTAAACAGAAGCATCGACACCGAGAGTTCGGTGTCGACACGGATCGACGCCGAGACAGTGGCGCCGAAGACCATAGAGGCCAAGAATTTTCGGCACAGAAAAAAAGGAAGGTTACCTCGGAGCCGAAAAAACAATCGACAGGGGTTTCGGAGCCGAAAAAAGCGACATCAGACCCTGTTTCTGGCTCCTACACTGAAGAGCATTCTATGTCTTCTCAAATGAAGAAACATAGATTTGAACAAGAACTGCAATCCACTGACGTGGATCACACGCAAAAGCGTATCTTTATTCAGCAGGGGACTGGGAAGATCAGTACCCTTCCACCTGTCAAACGAAAGAGAACGCTTCAGTTTACTCCTCAGCAACAAACAGCACAAAAGGTAACACCTCCTCCCTCGCCTCCACCTGTAACTCCGGCTTCGCCAACTTACACCCCGTCACATTCGCCAGCTCACACCGCCATGAGCCACGATGACCAAGATCAGGATGCGTGGGACTTGTACGACGCACCAGTGTCTGATAACAGCCCAGACACATACCCAACTAGGCCATCACCACCGGAAGACAGCACAGCCTACTCACAAGTGGTGGCTAGAGCAGCACTATTCCATAATGTGGAACTACACTCGGAACAAGTAGAGGATGATTTTTTATTTAACACCCTCTCTTCAACCCACAGCTCCTACCAAAGCCTGCCGATGCTCCCAGGCATGCTACGCCATGCAAAGGACATTTTCAAGGAGCCAGTAAAAAGTAGGGCAGTGACGCCTAGGGTGGACAAGAAGTATAAGGCGCCTCCTACGGACCCTGTATTCATCACCTCTCAGCTGCCACCAGACTCTGTGGTGGTAGGGGCTGCCAGAAAAAGGGCAAACTCACACACTTCTGGGGATGCACCTCCCCCAGATAAAGAAAGTAGGAAGTTCGATGCAGCCGGGAAGAGGGTTGCTGTCCAAGCAGCAAACCAGTGGCGCATCGCAAATTCACAAGCGCTGTTAGCGCGATACGACAGAGCCCACTGGGATGAGATGCAGCATCTCATTGAACATCTCCCAAAAGATCTGCAAAAGAGAGCAAAACAGGTTGTTGAGGAGGGTCAAAACATTTCCAACAATCAAATACGCTCCTCCATGGATGCAGCAGACACGGCCGCAAGAACCATTAATACGTCGGTTACCATCCGTAGGCACGCATGGCTCAGAACGTCTGGATTCAAGCCAGAAATTCAGCAGGCAGTGCTTAACATGCCAGTAAACGAAAAACTTCTGTTCGGACCGGAGGTCGACACAGCCATAGAAAAGCTCAAGAAGGACACTGACACTGCCAAGGCCATGGGCGCACTCTATTCCCCGCAGGGCAGAGGATCTTATAACACCTTCCGCAAAACACCTTTTAGAGGAGGGTTTCGGGGTCAGGCCACACAAGCTAGCACCTCACAGTCCGTACCGCCCACCTACCAGGGACAGTACAGGGGAGGTTTTCGGGGCCAGTATAGAGGGGGGCAATTCCCTAGGAATAGGGGAAGATTTCAAAGCCCCAAAACCACTACCAACAAGCAGTGACTCACATGTCACACACCCCTCCCACACAACACCAGTGGGCGGGAGGATACGTCAATATTACGAAGCATGGGACAAAATAACTACAGACACATGGGTCTTGGCAATTATCCAGCATGGTTATTGCATAGAATTCCTGCAATTCCCTCCAGACATACCACCAAAATCACAAAATTTAACAAAATACCATTCACAGCTTCTAGAGATAGAAGTTCAAGCACTACTGCAAAAAAATGCAATAGAATTAGTACCAAGCACACAAATAAACACAGGAGTTTATTCACTGTACTTCTTGATACCAAAAAAGGACGAAACACTGAGACCAATTCTAGACCTCAGAGTAGTAAACACATTCATCAAATCAGACCACTTTCACATGGTCACACTACAAGAAGTGTTACCATTGCTCAAAAAACACAACTACATGACAACCCTAGACCTCAAGGATGCATATTTCCATATACCAATACATCAATCACACAGGAAATATCTAAGGTTTGTATTCAAAGGAATACATTACCAATTCAAAGTATTGCCTTTTGGTTTAACAACCGCTCCAAGAGTATTCACAAAATGCCTAGCAGTAGTCGCTGCACACATCAGAAGGCAGCAAATACATGTGTTCCCGTATCTAGACGACTGGCTAATCAAAACCAGTTCGCTCACACAATGCTCAAACCACACAAATCAAGTCATACAAACCCTCTACAAACTAGGGTTCACCGTCAACTTTGCAAAATCAAACATTCTGCCAAGCAAAGTACAGCAATATCTAGGAGCCATAATAGACACGACAAAAGGAGTAGCAACGCCAACTCCACAAAGGATCCACAATTTCAACAGGGTCATTCAACACATGTCTCCAAACCAAACAATACAAGCAAGAACAATACTACAGCTCCTAGGCATGATGTCCTCATGCATAGCCATTGTCCCAAACGCAAGACTGCACATGAGGCCCTTACAACAGTGCCTAGCCTCACAGTGGTCTCAAGCACAGGGTCACCTTCTAGATCTGGTGTTGCTAGACCGCCAAACTTACCTCTCGCTTCTATGGTGGAACAGTATAAATTTAAACATAGGGCGGCCTTTCCAAGACCCAGTGCCAGAGTACGTAATAACAACAGATGCTTCCATGACAGGGTGGGGAGCACATCTCAATCAACACAACATAAGAGGACAATGGAACATACATCAAACAAAACTGCATATAAATCATCTAGAATTATTAGCAGTTTTTCAAGCACTAAAAGCTTTCCAACCAATCATAACCCACAAATACATCCTTGTCAAAACAGACAACATGACAACGATGTATTATCTAAACAAACAAGGAGGAACACATTCAACGCAGTTAAGCTTGTTAGCTCAAAAAATATGGAAGTGGGCAATCCACCATCAGATTGGTCTAATAGCACAGTTTATTCCGGGGATCCAGAATCAGCTGGCAGACAATCTCTCTCGAGATCACCAGCAAGTCCACGAATGGGAAATCCACCCACAGATTCTGTACACCTACTTCACACTCTGGGGAACACCACAAATAGACTTATTTGCAACAAAAGAGAACGCAAAATGCCAAAACTTCGCGTCCAGATACCCACACAAGCAATCCCAAGGCAATGCCCTATGGATGAACTGGTCAGGAATATTTGCTTACGCTTTTCCTCCTCTCCCTCTCCTTCCTTACCTAGTAAACAAATTGAGTCAAAACAAACTCAAACTCATTTTAATAGCACCAACTTGGGCAAGACAACCCTGGTACACAACACTGCTAGATCTGTCTGTAGTACCACACATCAAACTGCCCAACAAACCAGATCTGTTAACGCAACACAACCAACAGATCAGACACCCGGACCCAGCATCGCTGAATCTAGCAATCTGGCTCCTGAAATCCTAGAATTCGGACACTTGCAACTTAGCCAAGAGTGTATGGAAGTCATAAAGCAGGCCAGAAGGCCATCCACTAGACACTGCTACGCAAGTAAGTGGAAAAGATTTGTTTGGTACTGCCATCATAATCAGATACAACCGCTAGATGCAACTCCAAAACATATAGTAAATTACTTGCTCCATTTACAAAAAGCAAAGCTAGCCTTCTCTTCTATTAAGATACACCTTGCAGCAATATCTGCATACCTGCAAACTACCTATTCAACTTCCCTGTATAGGATACCAGTTATCAAAGCATTTATAGAAGGGCTTAAAAGAATTATACCACCAAGAACACCACCTGTTCCTTCATGGAACCTAAACGTGGTTCTAACAAGACTCATGGGCCCACCTTTCGAACCCATGCACTCTTGCGGAATACAATTCCTAACCTGGAAAGTTGCCTTTCTCATCGCCATTACATCTCTAAGAAGAGTAAGTGAAATTCAAGCGTTCACAACACAAGAGCCTTTTATACAAATACATAAAAATAAGGTCGTCCTACGACCTAATCCAAAATTTTTACCAAAAGTTATTTCACCATTCCATCTAAATCAAACGGTAGAACTACCAGTATTTTTCCCACAGCCAGATTCTGTGGCTGAAAGAGCACTACATACATTAGATGTCAAAAGAGCATTAATGTACTACATTGACAGAACAAAGAACATCAGAAAAACTAAACAGCTATTTATTGCATTCCAAAAACCTCATGCAGGTAACCCAATATCAAAACAAGGTATAGCCAGATGGATAGTTAAATGCATCCAAATCTGCTACCTTAAAGCAAAAAGACAACTGCCCATTACTCCCAGGGCACATTCAACAAGGAAAAAAGGTGCTTCAATGGCCTTTTTAGGAAACATCCCAATGCAGGAAATATGTAAGGCAGCCACTTGGTCTACGCCTCACACATTCACCAAACACTACTGTATAGATGTGCTATCCGCACAACAAGCTACAGTAGGTCAAGCTGTATTAAGAACTCTATTTCAGACAACTTCTACTCCTACAGGCTAAACCACCGCTTATGGGGAACTAACTGCTTACTAGTCTATGCATACCATGTGTATCTACAGCGACAGATGCCATCGAACTGAAAATGTCACTTACCCAGTGTACATCTGTTCGTGGCATCAGTCGCTGAGATTCACATGGACCCACCCACCTCCCCGGAAGCCTGTAGCAGTTCAGAAGTTACCTTCAATTTTGTACATTTGTATATATTACTTAATCCTTTAATAGGTACATACTTACATTTTTCATTGCGCGGGCACTATTACTATAGTACAACTCCTACCTCACCCTCTGCGGGGAAAACAATCGAAGATGGAGTCGACGCCCATGCGCAATGAGCACAGAAGGTGGAGTCACTCGGTCCCGTGACTCGAAAACACTTCTTCGAAGAAAAACAACTTGTAACACTCCGACCCAACACCAGATGGCGAGCTCATGCATACCATGTGAATCTCAGCGACTGATGCCACGAACAGATGTACACTGGGTAAGTGACATTTTCATTCTGATGGATTTTGTTTTGTGTGTCATTTATTACCTGCCCACTCTCTCTGTTATTAAGCTTGTAATGACTGTAAGGCTGAAAAACTTGAGAATTAAAGGGGTTCGGGCGTGCCATTATGTTCTGTGCCTATTCCACCAATTAGAGTTGGTCAGCACCAGTGCATCACTTGGGACAAGCTTAGAACTGTGACTTCATGTAAAGGTTTCCACAGTTCATCCTGCCCCTGGGATTTGTTCAGTTTGGAGAGGGAATGCAATGTCCTTCAGAATCAATGATAATGAAGGTGCTTGGCTTGTTACACAGTTTTTAGATTATAGTCTAATCATTTGGTTAACCTGTTTTTTTCTTTTCTTTAGTACCTGAGTTCTTTGACCCATCCTATCTGGTTAATGCTTTTCAAACATAGACAGTTATCCAGAAATCCCTGCGTCCTGTCTCTGCTTCCGAAATATCTACTTGCTACAAGGATAAACCTGGTTAAGGTATGTTTTTACAATGTTGACCCTTTCCCTTTATGAAATGAAAAGTGAATAGCAGGCCATCTAATCCAGTGCACGCTATGGCTCATGTCTGTATAATTTCTAATTTATTTGTATGAAGGCTAAATCCCTTGAAATGCACAATGTTAAAATTATTGCTACTAAGGGGTATTGCCTATGTATTTTATGCTGGACTGGAAATGAGTCATGTGGCCAATTAGAAGTGAGACATTGGCATAAGCACATAGGCGGTTTGAGTAGAACCACTGCTACAGCCACATGCCTGGAGATTCATGGGCCCATATGAGGCTGTCACTGACGCAAGGTGACAGAAGGGGGCATCATACTGGATGTGGAATTCCTATGGACATCTTGTTTGCGGTCAAGGGCAACAAGTTTTTATGTTTACTTTGTCCTTGGGACAAGTAGGCCCAACCCCCTGCAGCACGAACCCTTTGGCTGCCTGTTTACAGAGAGTGGAACTCTCTGCAGTTGAGGTAATGTGTTTCCAAAAGATAATGCTGTTCGAACTTGTATTTATGGTTCATTATTTGAAAGCCTTCATTATTAGGGTGCGTGCTGTAAATAAATGTTTTACGGTCACACTTCACTACTGACGTTGGTTCCAGTACAAAAAAAAAAAACGTGTACACACGTTTGAAAAGTTTAGGCTAAGAGGCTAAGTATAATGCTCCCAGAATGCTCTCTGATTATATGGAAATGAAGTGTCATTTAGTAAAATGTGTTGATGCATGCTAGTATTTCCCAAAAATATTTCTAATGGAAAATCAGTGTAACCATTTTCAACACGATTATGGGAAGCATGAAAATAAACAAACACTGACAAAGCCAACTGATCTGACATATTTTTATAAGTCTTTTAGTTTCATCAATGCGTGTCTTGTTTTAACATGGCTTTTGTAACACTTTATTGTTGTGGGAGCTACCAGGCCCTCAACATTGTAACAAACATTGGCAAACCCCCCCCAAAAAGTTTTTGAACTCTGAAAGCACACGTTGCCACCAGCGGCATAACAAAGGCCCCGCAGTCGCTCTCCAGGGGGCCCCTTCAGCACAGCACCTGCCCTGAGTGAGTCTGGAGAGGGGGCTCCTCCATGTTCTTTGCAAAGGGGCACCCTCCAGTTTCGTTACGTCACTGATTGCCACTGTAGTTCCTGACACTGAACAAAACTACTTTGTGTGGCAATATGATCCTTGTGGAAGAGCAGAATGCGATCACTCACAGTAAAGCCAGCCGAAAGAGAGAGAAATAGAAGTTTAATAAAAACAAAATGTCTTTGTTAACACCAGACCTAATTAGGGACCAAGACCCACATGTTTGTAGCTTTTTGCATGTCGCAAACAGCGACTTTCGCTGTTTGCGAAGTGCAAAAAGCACATTGCGATGCACAAACCCAGTTTTGCGATTCAGTAACCTGGTTACCGAATCACAAAACGGGTTTGCGACTCGCAATTAGTAAGGGGTGTTCCCTTCCTAATTGCAACTCGCAGTGCAATGTAGGATTGTTTTGTGACCACGAACGCGGGCGCAAACCAATCGCAGTTTACACCCATTTCAAATGGGTGCTAACACTTTCGCAAAAGGGAAGGGATCCCCATGGGACCCCTTCCCCCATTGTGAATGTCACTGTAAACATTTTTTCAGAGCAGGCAGTGGTCCTGCGGACCACTGCCTGCTCTGAAAAAATGAAACGAAAACGTTTCATTTTTCGTTTTTGTTATGCATCTCGTTTTCCTTTAAGGAAAACGGGCTGCATTACAAAAAAAACAAAAAAAAACCTGCTTTATTGAAAAGCAGTCACAGACATGGTGGTCTGCTGTCTCCAGCAGGCCACCATTCGCGAGGGGGGTCGCAAATTGCGACCCACCTCATGATTATTCATGATGTGGGCATTTGCGAAGCCCTTGCGAATCACAGATGGTGTCAAGGACACCATCCTACATTCTGATTTGAGACTCGCAATTTGCAGGTCACAAATCTGAACCTACCTACTTGTGGCCCCAAATTCTTAAAGAAAGTCACAAAAGTGCACCCATGGTATATGTCGTACCCCTATAAAATATTTGTGAACTGTATTTTAGCATGGGTAAATACGATGTGTAGATTTGCTCATGTGAAAATCTTTTGAGCATTTGCAAGTTCATTTTCCCTCCAGCCACTTTCTTCCCAACCCTGGAAGAAGTTCTAATTATGCCATTGTCAGGAGTAAATGTCCAACCTTTCTTATTCTGGGAAAATATTAGAGAGAAGCTGGTAAAAATCTTTAAAACATGCAGGTTAGTAGGTTTGCAGACTCAAAGGCATTCCAGCCCTGGAACTATTGCTTACTGCTTCCTCCAGCCCCAGTATGCAGATCTGCAGAAAGGTGGCAAAATAAGGAAATTGCTACAGTAGGGATTGAAACTCCAAGTATTCAAGCCCTACTATGGTAGTAGCCCTGGCATAATCAGAGAGGCTATTAATTGCTGCCATAATTTGTCGCCACACTACATGGCACCAAAGGGACAAGTAGATCTTTTTACAGGACAAGTAGATTTGAGAAGCAACCTGTCCCCTGGACAAGTAGATATTTTAATAAATTCCACACCCCTGAATACTTAAGAATTCATTTGAAAGGACATTGAGGTTCTGGGATTCTCATTGTCACCAAGGGGGAGTATGGAAAGACAATCAAGGAAGTTGAAGGGGACTAACAATAGTCCAAGATCACTTGAGAAAGATAGGAAGAGCAGAATGGCTCCCTCGGTTAGCCAACCGACAGTTAGAGTAAATATAGATTCTCCAGAATTGAATCTTTCATAGAGTCATATGCTTGAATCTTCCCTGTTGTCATGGTAGGAGTCCCACAGTAATTACAGTAAGTAGTTGTAAGGAAATGCCTCCTTGGCATGGTTACCCCCTGACTTTTTGCCTTTGCTGATGCCAAGTTATGATTTGAAAGTGTGCTGAGGCCTGCTAACCAGGCCCCAGCACCAGTGTTCTTTCCCTAACCTGTACCTTTGTTTCCACAATTGGCACACCCTGGCATCCAGATAAGTCCCTTGTAACTGGTACCCCTGGTACCAAGGGCCCTGAGGCCAGGGAAGGTCTCTAAGGGCTGCAGCATGTCTTATGCCACCCTGGAAACCCCTCACTCAGCACAGACACACTGCTTGCCAGCTTGTGTGTGCTGGTGGGGAGAAAATGACTAAGTCGACATGGCACTCCCCTCAGGGTGCCATGCCAACCTCACACTGCCTATGGCATAGATAAGTCACCCCTCCAGCAGGCCTTACAGCCCTAAGGCAGGGTGCACTATACCATAGGTGAGGGCATAGGTGCATGAGCACTATTCCCCTACAGTGTCTAAGCAAGACCTTAGACATTGTAAGTGCAGGGTAGCCATAAGAGTATATGGTCTGGGAGTCTGTCATACACGAACTCCACAGCACCATAATGGCTACACTGAAAACTGGGAAGTTTGGTATCAATCTTCTCAGCACAATAAATCCACACTGATGCCAGTATACATTTTATTGTGAAATACACCCCAGAGGGCATCTTAGAGATGCCCCCTGAAACCATACCTGACTTCCAGTGTGGGCTGACTAGTTTTACCAGCCTGCCACACACCAGACATGTTGCTGGCCACATGGGGAGAGTGCCTTTGTCACTCTGTGGCTAGTAACAAAGCCTGTACTGGGTGGAGGTGCTTCTCACCTCCCCCTGCAGGAACTGTAACACCTGGCGGTGAGCCTCAAAGGCTCACCAACTTTGTTACAGCACCCCAGGGCACTCCAGCTAGTGGAGTTGCCCGCCCCCTCCGGCCACGGCCCCACTTTTGGTGGCAAGGCCGGAGGAGATAAAGAGATAAACAAGGAGTCGTCACTGGCCAGTCAGGACAGCCCCTAAGGTGCCCTGAGCTGAGGTGACTCTGACTTTTAGAAATCCTCCATCTTGAAGATGGAGGATTCTCCCAATAGGATTAGGGATGTGCCCCCCTCCCCTCAGGGAGGAGGCACAAAGAGGGTGTAGCCACCCTCAGGGCTAGTAGCCATTGGCTACTAACCCCCCAGACCTAAACACACCCCTAAATTGAGTATTTAGGGGCTTCCAGAACCTAGCAAGATAGATTCCTGCAACCTAAGACGAAGGACTGCTGACCTGAAAGCCCTGCAGAGAAGACGGAGACACCAACTACTTTGGCCCCAGCTCTACCGGCCTGTCTCCCCACTTCAAGAAAAACTGCAACAGCGACGCGTTCCACAGGGTCCAGCGACCTCCGAAGACTCAGAGGACTACCCTGCATCTAAAAGGACCAAGAACTCCCAAGGACAGCGGCTCTGCTCCAAAGAAGAAACATCTTTGCAACAAAGAAGCAACTTTTAAAGAACACGCGTTTCCTGCCGGAAGCGTGAGACTTTCCACTCTGCACCCGACGCCACCGGCTCGACCTGCAGAGAACCAACACTACAGGGAGGACTCCCCATCGACTACGACCCTGTGAGTAGCCAGAGTTGACCCCCCTGAACCCCCCTAGCGACGCCTGCAGAGGGAATCCAGAGGCTCCCCCTGACCGTGACTGCCTGCTTCAAAGAACCTGACCCCTTGTGAAGACACTGCACCCGCAGCCCCCAGGACCTGAAGGATCCGACCTCCAGTGCAGAAGCGACCCCAGGTGGCCCTCTCCCTTGCCCAGGTGGTGGCTACCCCGAGTAACCCCCCCCCCCCTTGCCTGCCTGCTTCGCTGAAGAGACCCCTGGGTCTCCCATTGAAACCTTTTACAAACCTGACACCTGTTTGCACTCTGCACCCGGCCGTCCCCGTGCCGCTGAGGGTGTACTTTTTGTGCTTTTTTCACCCCCCCACCACCTCCGGTGTCCTACAAAACCCCCCTCGTCTGCCCTCCGAAGTCACGGGTACCTACCTGCTGGCAGACTGGAACCGGGGTACCCCCTTCTCCATTGAAGCCTATGCGTTTTGGGCACCACTTTGACCTCTGCACCTGACCGGCCCTGAGCTGCTGGTGTGGTGACTTTGGGGTTGCCCTGAACCACCAATGGTGGGCTACCTTGGACCCAACTTTGAACCCTGTAGGTGGTTTACTTACCTGCAAAACTAACAAACACTTACCTCCCCCAGGAACTGTTGAAAATTGCACAAAGTGTCTAGTTTTAAAATAGTTTAGACTTTGAGTGTGTGTTCCTCATTTATTGCCTGTGTGTGTACAACAAATGCTTAACACTGCCCTCTGATAAGCCTACTGCTCGACCACCCTGTAGGAAGTTGGCTCTGTATGTGCTATTTCAAAGTAAGGAATAGCATGCACAGAGTCCAAGGGTTCCCCTTAGAGGTAAGATAGTGGCAAAAAGAGATAATACTAATGCTCTATTTTGTGGTAGTGTGGTCGAGCAGTAGGCTTATCCAAGGAGTAGTGTTAAGCATTTGTTGTACATACACACAGGCAATAAATGAGGAACACACACTCAGAGACAAATCCAGCCAATAGGTTTTGCTATAGAAAAATATATTTTCTTAGTTTATTTTAAGAACCACAGGTTCAAATTCTACATGTAATATCTAATTTGAAAGGTATTGCAGGTAAGTACTTTAGGAACTTTGAATAATTACAGTAACATATATACTTTTCATGTAAAACACAAATAGCTGTTTTAAAAGTGGACACTGCAATTTTCACAGTTCCTGGGCGAGGTAAAGTATTGTTAGTTTTAGCAGGTAAGTAAATTACCTACAGGGTTCAGTTTTGGGTCCAAGGTAGCCCACCGTTGGGGGTTCAGAGCAACCCCAAAGTCACCACACCAGCAGCTCAGGGCCGGTCAGGTGCAGAGGTCAAAGAGGTGCCCAAAACACATAGGCTTCAATGGAGAGAAGGGGGTGCCCCGGTTCCAGTCTGCCAGCAGGTAAGTACCCGCGTCTTTGGAGGGCAGACCAGGGGGGTTTTGTAGGGCACCGGGGGGGACACAAGTCCACACAGAAAGTACACCCTCAGCAGCGCGGGGGCGGCCGGGTGCAGTGTGCAAACAAGCGTCGGGTTTCCAATGGGAGTCAATGGGAGACCAAGGGGTCTCTTCAGCGGTGCAGGCAGGCAAGGGGGGGGCTCCTTGGGGTAGCCACCACCTGGGCAAGGGAGAGGGCTTCCTGGGGGTCACTCCTGCACAGAAGTTCCGTTCCTTCTGGTGCTGGGGGCTGCGGGTGCAGGGTCTTTTCCAGCCGTCGGGACTTTAGGTTCAGGCAGTCGCGGTCAGGGGGAGCCTCGGGATTCCCTCTGCAGGCGTCGCTGTGGGAGCTTAAGGGGGACAACTTTGGTTACTCACGGTCTCGGAGTCGCCGGAGGGTCCTCCCTGAGGTGTTGGTTCTCCACCAGTCGAGTCGGGGTCGCCGGGTGCAGTGTTGCAAGTCTCACGCTTCTTGCGGGGATTTGCAGGGGTCTTTAAATCTGCTCCTCTGTAACAAAGTTGCAGTTCTTTTGGGGCAGGGCCGCTGTCCTCGGGAGTTTCTTGTCTTTCTTGAAGCAGGGCAGTCCTCAGAGGATTCAGAGGTCGCTGGTCCCTTGGAAAGCGTCGCTGGAGCAGGTTTCTTTGGAAGGCAGGAGACAGGCCGGTAAGTCTGGGGCCAAAGCAGTTGGTGTCTTCTGTTCCTCCTCTGCCGGGGTTTTTCAGCTCAGCAGTCCTCTTCTTCTTGTAGTTTCAGGAATCTAAATTCTTAGGTTCAGGGGAGCCCTTAGATACTAAATTTAAGGGTGTGTTTAGGTAGGGGGGGTTAGTAGCCAATGGCTACTAGCCCTGAGGGTGAGTACACCCTCTTTGTGCCTCTTCCCAAGGGGAGGGGGTCACATCCCTAATCCTATTGGGGGAATCCTCCATCTGCAAGATGGAGGATTTCTAAAAGTTAGTCACTTCAGCTCAGGACACCTTAGGGGCTGTCCTGACTGGCCAGTGACTCCTCCTTGTTATTCTCATTATTTTCTCCGGCCTTGCCGCCAAAAGTGGGGGCCGTGGCCGGAGGGGGCGGGCAACTCCACTAGCTGGAGTGTCCTGCGGTGCTGGCACAAAGGGGCGATCCTTTGAGGCTCACCGCCAGGTGTTACAGCTCCTGCCTGGGGGAGGTGTTAGCATCTCCACCCAGTGCAGGCTTTGTTACTGGCCTCAGAGTGACAAAGGCACTCTCCCCATGGGGCCAGCAACATGTCTCTAGTGTGGCAGGCTGCTGGAACCAGTCAGCCTACACAGATAGTCGGTTAAGGTTTCAGGGGGCACCTCTAAGGTGCCCTCTGTGGTGTATTTTACAATAAAATGTACACTGGCATCAGTGTGCATTTATTGTGCTGAGAAGTTTGATACCAAACTTCTCAGTTTTCAGTGTAGCCATTATGGTGCTGTGGAGTTCGTGTAAAACAGACTCCCAGACCATATACTCTTATGGCTACCCTGCACTTACAATGTCTAAGGTTTGGCTTAGACACTGTAGGGGCCCAGTGCTCATGCACTGGTGCCCTCACCTATGGTATAGTGCACCCTGCCTTAGGGCTGTAAGGCCTGCTAGAGGGGTGACTTATCTATACTTGCATAGGCAGTGAGAGGCTGGCATGGCACCCTGAGGGGAGTGCCATGTCGACTTACTCATTTTGTTCTCACTAGCACACACAAGCTAGTAAGCAGTGTGTCTGTGCTGAGTGAGGGGTCTCCAGGGTGGCATAATACATGCTGCAGCCCTTAGAGACCTTCCTTGGCATCAGGGCCCTTGGTACCAGGGGTACCATTTACAAGGGACTTATCTGGATGCCAGGGTGTGCCAATTGTGGATACATAAGTACAGGTTAGGGAAAGAACACTGGTGCTGGGGCCTGGTTGGCAGGCCTCAGCACACTTTCAATTCAAAACATAGCATCAGCAAAGGCAAAAGGTCAGGGGGTAACCATGCCAAGGAGGCATTTCCTTACAGTAGATAGAGCTTCTTCTCCTATCAGTGTATCCACACACCCAATTCAAACCTTTGGAGAATATAATTTCTGTCAACAAAGGTCAGATTGTCCATTCACAAATAGAAGTGCTCAGTTTATCAGCTTGGCCCCTCACGACAATGAGTTTGAATTTCTGAATATTCCACAGGAGTGTGAAGCAATTCTTGAGCAATCACGTGCCATGGACACAAGTTAATCCTACAGCGTGAAATGGAAAAGATTATTTTATTTGTCTGTCAATAAAAAAGTACATTCCTTTAAATATTCTCTGGATGTTGCTACCTTACCTTCTTCACCTAGTGAAGTCAGGCCTAGCACATACTTCACTTAAATTGCATTTAGCGTCAATTTCAAGATTTTGGAGAAAGAGGTGAAGTCTCTTTATGGTGCAGTAGAGTAATTTAAGAATTCATGAAAGGACTGTTAAGAGTTTTTCCCTTCTGTGAAACATTCTCCAGTATCCTGGCAGTTAGATACAGCCCTATTACACCTCATGAAAGGTCCATTTGAACCTATTCATAAGGCAGACATAAAATGAGTAGTGGAAAATGACCCACTTTAGCAAGACGAATAAGTGAAATTCAAACTTTTACAATTAAAGAACCTTTCTTGCAATTTAACCCTAAATTCATTCCGAAGTTCCCAGCTTTGATCCTTTTGAATAAACCATTTGTTCTGTTGACATTGTTTTACAAATCTTTCATTTACATCTGAAAAGGCTTGACATTTTCAGGAGGACAGTTGATATTTAAGGTTCCATATAGACAGAACAAAAACTTTTAGAATCTGCAGCCAGATTTTTATATCTTTTGCTGCGCCTAGAAAGGGCTGTGCTTTGTCAAGGAGCAGTTATAGCATGTTGGGTTAGTGCAGTGATTACTTTTCTTCACAACAAAATAGGAAGGCCACTGGCAACAAAGGTTATGCCACATTCTATGAGAAAAGTGGCTGCATCCATGAGCCCTGTTTTGTCGGAGTGTCACTGCCGGACATTTGCAGGGTGGCAACGTGGATAATATCCATATATTTACCAAGCATTATTGTTTGGACTCATTGTGGAACGCTAATGCCGTGGTTGGGCAGGCAGTGTTATGCCACCTTTTTCGCTAAAATGCTGAAATCTTATTAGCTACATTACAGACTTTACGTTTAAAACATTTCATGTTTAAAATATGTACAAGTTTTTTTTTTTTCCTCTTGATACTTGGCTTCTTACAAAATGTTTTTCTTTATGAGAGTGGTTTAGCCGTAGCCACTGCCTCTTTTTTTCCATGGAACTACTTACTAGTCTGATTCTATTATGTGAATCTATGAAAGATTCAATACTGGAGGAGAAACAAGTTAGTTATGTGTACACTGTGGTTCTCCATTATTGATATATTTGAAAGATTCAAATGCAGCCCTCCTACCTCCCCTTAGGGCTCACCACTCTGGATGCCACTTACATTATTTTCTTTAACACTTGTCCTTGATATCTGAGGTATGGTCGTCCTGCTGGGAAAGAGTACTTCAGGGTCTGGTTCTGATTGGTTAAAGTTTGGTTCTAGTAAAACAATGTGAATTCATTAAAAATGTCACTTGAGTTCTCTTCCAGGGGATCCTCATCAATAGTCATAAACACTGAATATTTCCGCCCACGTGTGGGGACCCCGTAGCATATACAAACACACATGCATATATATGTGAAATATATGAACAATTATACTTTAGTAGAGAATTTCAATATATATATATGTGTAAACAGTAATGCAGTCTATGCTGAGAAAACAGGCTAAAAATGCTTTATTTTTGGAGTGTTTTTTTGTTTATTAACATAAACTAAAAAACCTTCAATTAAAGTTACAAAACTTTCTGTAATCCAAGCATAAGGTATAGAAAGTATAAGTAATCCATAATAAAATAGGAAAAAAAACTACATTGAAAATAAAGGCGCATTATTAGCCAATAGGCTGCATGCAGGTTAACACAGTAGAATCAAAAAACTGTCACATGCCTTTAAGACCCTGAGGACCTCCAGTATCCCACCATGCCTCAGGAGTGAGACTGAGGTGACAGTTGGTTCACAGTTAGGTCAGTTCTTTTTTCCGGCTCCTTCTGTGAGGATCCTGGAGCATTGAGCTCTAATTTTTCTGGTTATTTGGCCAGAAAAATAATCTAAAAATATTTTTTCTCTGCTTTACTCAACTGCTTACCTTATTTCCTGAGTAAGGTTACAATTCTTTTCTCAAAACATGCCTTCACTTTTTGTGAAATGTCCCTCTTATGGGAAGAAGGCCCAGTCAGATCCACACTCTTTGTGCATAGTGTGTTTGCCTCAGAGTCACTGCCCTGACACCTGCAGGCATTGTAAGAATCTGTCCAAAAGAACTCTAAAGGACAGAGAAAATATTTGTTTGCATGGACTACATGAAAGAGAGAAGACATCATCCTCCTCTCTTACTAAGAAGATTTCTAGATGCTCTTCTGAAAAACGGCAAGCCAGATCGACGTCAGTCGGTAGGAAAATTCCTGTCTGTTCACTGTCGATGCCATCCCTTCTGTCGTCGCATCACCAGGTGTTGAAGGTTACACCGCCATCGACGGCGATTCAGTTGACGTCGAAAGACAGTACGTCGAGGACTCAATTCCCTCATCGGGATAGATCTCTGCAGCATGTCAAGATCACTCACCAGGAGTAATTCGCGATCCAGACGGTGGTCTAGATCTAGATCCTCTAGATCCAGACAACGACGATGCAGGTCTCCTTCGTGGTGGACAGCCTCGGAGTCTTTAATTAGAGACTATTCGCCAACCCTGACTAATACTTCTCCGGCAAGAGTGTCGCCAGTGGACGATATAACAACTTTCAATGAAGTGTTAGTTAGAGGGGCCCATAAGCTTAATATAGACATTCCAGAGCCGACAACTTCATTGTCAGTAACTTTTGAGACCCTACATTATCGTACGTCTTCTAGGCAGTTGTTAACACTGGTGCCTGGTCTTCAACAACCGGCTATGGACACGTTTTTGACTCCTTCAAGCCTGCGTTCAGCTCCAGCTAGGATCCTAAAGAAGTATAAGGCCCCAGACCAGGGTCCTTTATTTCTCAGAGTTGATCCACTACCAGACTCTGTTATTTTAGCCGCTGCCTGTAAGACCCATTCGGTGGCGTCTTCTTGAACCGTCCCTCCAGATAAGGAGAGCAAACATCTGGATTCTTTGGGCAGAAAAATGTGTGGCACCTCGACAGCTTTCATGAAGGTCTCTAGTGCCTCTGCACTGTTGGGGAGATAAAACCATTCTTTGTGGGACTCTCTGCACAGGTTTGTAGAGAAATTGTCTTGTGAAGATAGGCAAGATTTCCAAGAGATCCTTCAGGAGGAGAGCTTGGTGTCCAACCTGGTTATCAGTGCTGCTGCAGATGACTCGGATCTGGCGGCTCATGGCTACGCACATGGCATTTGTGCCAGGAGGTCCTCTTGGCTATGCCCAACACTGCATCCTGAACCTGCCATTTAATGGGAACTCTTTATTTGGGTTGCATGCTGATGGCTAAGATGAAATCAGAAGTCGAAACGATGAAAGCAGTGGTACTAGAATAGGCGCAAAGACTATAGACGAAGCTATAGACTGTATGATAAGCGTCCTTATCAACTGAGGGTTCAAACCCCTCATTGGTCCCAAAGACCCCAGCAGAAGCAAGGGCAACAGTTTTTTCAGTCCTGCAAGACGACTCGAGAACGTGGAACAAGCAGGCCACATCAGTCTACCCCCAAAGCATCGGGCAATCAATGAGGATTCGCTTCCCCTAATCCTGTCCACCACTCCAGTGCGGGGGGGGTGCCCAAACATGAGTGGCACGCCATAACAAGCGACAAATGGGTGCTGAATACTGTCGAGAATGGATATTCTCTTTGTTTCAAGTCTCCTCCCCCTCCGGTGCTCCCAGCGAGAGCAAAGTGTACTCCCCAGTCGTTGCTACGAAAGGAGGTTCTCATCCTGTTGCAAAAAGGAGCAATAGAAAAGGTTCCATCTTCTCAAAGAGGAAAAGGAGTGTTCTCCTGATATTTCCTAGTGAAAAAGAAAGGCCAAGAAGGTTTCCTCAGACCCATTTTAGATCTGAGACATCTGAACACATACGTTCGAAAAGAAAAGTTCAGAATGCTGGCCCTTCATCAGATTTTTCCTCAGCTTCATTGAGGAGACTGGATGTGCTCCATAGATCTGCAGGATGCGTACTTTCACATCCCGGTTATAGCAAAGCACGAAAATGTCTTCGCTTCGTAGTGGCATCGCAACACTACTAATTCAAGGTGCTGCCCTTCCGGCTAAAATCAGCCCCTCGTACAGTCTCCAAATGTGTAGCGACAATAGCAGTGCACTTGAGAAAAAAGAATATCTTCATTTATCCATATCTAGACGATTGGTTGCTAAAAGCCATCACTACAGAGCAAACCTTGAATCATCTCAGCATAGTTCTGAACACCTTCAGTTCTCTGGGTCTGCAGGTCAATTTTCAAAAGTCCATCCTCGCTCCAACTCACACTCCATTACCTAGGGGCAATGCTAGACACCAATGTAGAAAGAGTGTATCCTTTGGAGGAGAAACTACCATCAATAGCACAGAAGTGTCACACACTTCTTCAAATTCTGAGGCCTACGGTCAGACAAATAGCATCACTACTGGGCTCCATGGCCTCCTGCATTTTCATTGTACTGAACGCCCCAGATTGCACATGAGACCTCTTCAAGAGTGTAGGAAGTTGGCTCTGTATATACTATTTCAAAGGAAGAAATAGTG
Source organism: Pleurodeles waltl (assembly GCF_031143425.1). Classification (NCBI taxonomy): domain Eukaryota; kingdom Metazoa; phylum Chordata; class Amphibia; order Caudata; family Salamandridae; genus Pleurodeles; species Pleurodeles waltl. The sequence continues at coordinate 1,799,907,487 of NC_090444.1, read as the reverse complement.
TGCACAGAGTCCAAGGGTTCCCCTTAGAGGTAAGCTAGTGGCAAAAAGAGATACTTCTAATGCTCTATTTTGTGGTAGTGTTGTCGAGCAGTAGGCTTTTCAGAGGGTAGTGTTAAGCATTTGTTGTACACACACAGGCAATAAATGAGGAACACACACACTCAAAGACAATTCCAGGCCAATAGGTTTTTATATGGACAAATATATTTTCTTAGTTTATTTTAAGAACCACAGGTTCAAGATTTACAAACAATACTTTAAATGAAAGGTGTTTCACTCAGGTATCTTAGGAACTTTGAATCATCACAATAGCATGTACAGTTTTGGCAAAAATGGCAATAAGCTATTATAAAAATGGACACCTCAAAAATCAACAGTTCCTGGGGGAGGTAAGTATTTGTTAGGTTCACAGGTAAGTAAAGCACTTACAGGGTTCAAAGTTGGGTCCAAGGTAGCCCACCGTTGGGGGTTCAGGGCAACCCCAAAGTTACCACACCAGCAGCTCAGGGTCTGTCAGGTGCGGAGGTCAAAGTGGTGCCCAAACCACATAGGCTTCAATGGAAATAGGGGTGCCCCGGTTCTAGTCTGCCAGCAGGTAAGTACCCGCGACTTCGGATGGTAGACCAGGGGGGTTTTGTAGGGCACTGGGGGGGGGGGGGGGGGGGGAGAGACACAAGCAGGCACAGAAAGTACACCCTCAGCGGCACAGGGGCGGCTGGGTCCAGAGTGCAAACAGGCATTGGGTTTGCAATAGGATTCAATGGAGAGACCCGCCCCCTCTGGCCATGGCCCCACTTTTGGCGGCAGGGCCGGAGGAGATAATGAGAAAAACCAGGAGTTGTCACTGGCCAGTCAGGACAGCCCCTAAGGTGTCCTGAGCTGAGGTGACTCTGACTTTTAGAAATCCTCCATCTTGCAGATAGAGGATTCCCCCAATAGGATTAGGGATGTGCCCCCCTCCCCTCAGGGAGGAGGCACAAAGAGGGTGTAGCCACCCCCGGGGCTAGTAGCCATTGGCTTCTAACCCCCAGACCTAGACACACCCCTAAATTGAGTATTTACGGGCCCCCAGAACCTAGCAAGATAGATTCCTGCAACCTGAAGACGAAGAACGACTGCTGACCTGAAAGACCTGCAGAGAAGACGGAGACACCAACTGCTTTGGCCCCAGCCCTACCGGCCTGTCTCCCCACTTCAAGAAAAACTGCAACAGCGACGCGTTCCCCAGGGTCCAGCGACCTCTGAAGCCTCAGGGGACTACCCTGCATCTAAAAGGACCAAGAACTCCCGAGGACAGCGGCTCTGCTCCAAAGAAGAAACATCTTTGCAACAAAGAAGCAACTTTTAAAGACAACACGTTTCCCGCCGGAAGTGTGAGACTTTGCACTCTGCACCCGACGCCCCCGGCTCGACCTGCGGAGAAACAACACTACAGGGAGGACTCCCCGTCGACTGCGACCCTGTGAGTAGCCAGAGTTTACCCCTCCTGACACGCGCCCCCAACAACGCCTGCAGAGGGAATCCAGAGGCTCCCACTGACCGCGACTGCCTGCTTCTAAGAACCTGACACCTGGTAAAGACACTGCACCCGCAGCCCCCAGGGCCTGAAGGATCCGACCTCCAGTGCAGAAGCGACCCCCAGGTGGCCCTCTCCCTTGCCCAGGTGGTGGCTACCCCGAGGAGTGCCCCCCCCCCCCCCCCCCCCTCCTTTCTTGCCTGCCTGCTTCACTGAAGATACCCCTGGGTCTCCCATTGAACTCCATTGCAAACCGGACGCCTGTTTGCACTCTGCACCCGGCTGCCCCCGTGCCGCTGAGGGTGTACTTTGTGTGCTGACTTGTGTCCCCCCCGGTGCCCTACAAAACCCCCCTGGTCTGCCCTCCGAAGACGCCGGTACTTACCTGCTGGCAGACTGGAACCGGGGCACCCCCTTCTCCATTGAAGCCTATGTGTTTTGGGCACCACTTTGACCTCCGCACCTTACCGGCCCTGAGCTGCTGGTGTGGTAACTTTGGGGTTGCCCTGAACCCAACTTTGAACCCTGTAGGTGGTTTACTTACCTGCAAAACTAACAAACACTTACCTCCCCCAGGAACTGTTGAAAATTGCACTGTGTAGTTTTAAAATAGCTTATTGCCATTTTTGTGAAAACTGTACATGCTATTTTGCTGATTCAAAGTTCCTAAAGTACCTAAGTGAAATACCTTTCATTTGAAGTATTACTTGTAAATCTTGAACCTGTGGTTCTTAAAATAAACTAAGAAAATATATTTTTCTATATAAAAACCTATTGGCCTGGAGTAAGTCTTTGAGTGTGTGTTCCTCATTTATTGCCTGCGTGTGTACAACAAATGCTTAACACTACCCTCTGATAAGCCTACTGCTCGACCACACTACCACAAAATAGAACAATAGAATTATCTCTTTTTGCCACTATCTTACCTCTAAGGGGAACCCTTGGACTCTGTGCATGCTATTTCTTACTTTGAAATAGTGCATACAGAACCAACTTCCTACACTTGGTATCAAACGTCTCAGCACAATAAATGCACACTGATGCCAGTATAGGATTTATTGTAAAATACACCCAGAGGGCATCTTAGAGATGCCCCCTGAATACCAGTCCGACTCTTGGTGCTAGGCTGACCAGTTTCTGCCAGCCTGCCACAACCAGGCAAGTTTCTGCCACATGGGGTGAGTGCCTTTGTCACTCTGTGGCCAGGAACAAAGCCTGTACTGGATGGAGGTGCTTCTCACCTCCCCCTGCAGGAACTGTAACACCTGGCGGTGAGCCTCAAAGGCTCATGCCTTTTTTTTTTACAGCACCTCAGGGCATCCCAGCTAGTGGAGATGCCCGCCCCTCCGGCCACTACCCCCAGTTTTGGCGGCAAGGCTGGAGGAGATCATGAGGAAAACAAAGAGGAACCACCCACCAGTCAGGACAGCACCTAAGGTGCCCTGCGCTGAGGTGACTCTTGCCTTTAGAAATCCTCCATCTTGAGATTGGAGGATTTCCTCAATAGGAATAGGGATGTGCCACCCTCCCCTCAGGGAGGAGGCACAAAGAGGGTGTAGCCACCCTCCAGGACAGTAGCCATTGGCTACTGCCCCCAGACCTAAACACACCCCTAAATTTAGTATTTCGAGGCGACCTTGAACCCAGGAAATCAGATTCCTGCAACCTGAAGCAAGAAGGACTGCGCTGACCTGAAAGCCCCGTAGAGACGACGGAGACAACTGACTTGGCCCCAGCCTTACCGGCCTGTCTCCAGACTCAAAGAACCTGCACAGCGACGCATCCGACGGGGACCAGCGACCTCTGAGGACTCAGAGGACTGCCCTGAACCTCAAGGACCAAGAAACTCCAGAGAACAGCGGCTCTGTTAAAAAAAAAAAAACAACTTTGAAGGAACTCTTCCTTCCCGCCGGAAGCGTGAGACTTCTCACTCTGCAGCTGATGCCCCCGGCTCGAGCTCCAGAGAGCTAACACTGCAGAGAGGACTCCCAGGCGACTGCAACATGAGTAACCTGAGTTGACCCCTCTGCACCCCCACAGCAACGCCTGCAGAGAGGATCCAGAGGCTTCCCCTGACCGCGACTGCCTGGACCAAGCACTGCACCCGCAGCCCCCAGGACCGAGAGGAACCACCTTCCAGTGCAGGAGTGACCAGCAGGTAGCCCTCTTCCTAGCCCAGTCAGTGGCTGGCCCAAGAAGCCCCCTGGGCCCTGCCTGCATCGCCTAAGTGACTCCCGGGTCCCTCCATTGCTTCCTGTAGCAAACCCAACACCTACTTTGCACACTGCACCCGGCCGCCCCTGTGCCGCTGAGGGTGTGTTATGTGTGCCTGTTTGTCCCCCGCCCCCCGACCCCCAGCCCCCCCTGCAAGTGCTCTACAAAACCCCCCTGGTCTGCTCCCCAAGGACACAGGTACTTAACCTGCCAGCAGACCGGAACCAGAGCACCCCTGTTCTCCATAGGTGCCTATGTGTTTTGGACCCTCCTTTGACCTCTGCACCTGACTGGCCCTGTGTTGGTGGTGTGGTGACTTTGGGGTTACCTTGAACCTCTAACAGTGGGCTGCCTATACCCAGGAGACTGACTGTGTAAGTGCTTTACTTACCTGAGAAACCTAACCAAACTTAACTCCCCAAGGAACTGTTGATTTTTGCACTGTGCCCACTTTTAAAATGTCTTATTGCCATTTTAACTAAAACGGTGTGTACTGCTACTTTGAATCAAAGTTCTACACTTACCTTTGTGAAGTACTTTGCATTTTATGTACTTACCTCAAATCTTGAATCTTTTGGTTCTAAAGTAAATTAAGAACATATATTTTCTATATAAAACCTATTGGCCTGGAGTTAAGTCTTTGAGTGTGTGTTCCTCATTTATTGCCTGTGTGGGTATAACACAAGCTTAACACTACCCTCTGATAAGCCTACTGCTCGACCACACTACCACAAAATAGAGCATTAGTATTATCTAATTTTGCCACTATCAACCTCTAAGGGGAACCCTTGGTGTAGGAAGTTGGCTCTGTATGTACTATTTCAAAGTAAGAAATAGCATGCACAGAGTCCAAGGGTTCCCCTTGGAGGTAAGATAGTGGCAAAAAGAGATAATTCTAATGCTCTATTTTGTGGTAGTGTGGTCGAGCAGTAGGCTTATCAGAGGGTGGTGTTAAGCATTTGTTGTACACACACAGCAATAAATGAGGAACACACACTCAGACAATTCCAGGCCAATAGGTTTTTAATAGAAAAATATATTTTCTTAGTTTATTTTAAGAACCACAGGTTCAAGATTTACAAACAATACTTTAAATGAAAGGTATTTCACTTAGGAACTTTAGAAATTTTGAATTAGCAAAATAGCATATACGGTTTTCACACAAATGTTCGTGGGGAAGGTAAGTGTTTGTTAGTTTAGCAGGTAAGTAAACCCCCTACAGGGTTCAAAGTTGGGTCCAAGGTAGCCCACTGTTGGGGGTTCAGGGCAACCCCAAAGTTACCACACCAGCAGCTCAGGGCCGGTCAGGTGCAGAGGTCAAAGTGGTGCCCAAAACGCATAGGCTTCAATGGAGAAGGGGGTGCCCCGGTTCCAGTCTGCCAGCAGGTAAGTACCCACGTCTTCGGAGGGCAGACCAGGGGGGTTTTGTAGGGCACCGGGGGGGACACAAGTCAGCACAAAAAGTACACCCTCAGCGGCACGGGGGCGGCCGGGTGCAGTGTGCAAACAGGTGTCGGGTTTGCAATGTAGTTCAATGGAAGACCTAGGGGTCTATTCAGCGATGCAGGCAAGGGGGGGGGGGGGGAGGCTCCTCGGGGTAGCCACCACCTGGGCAAGGGAGAGGGCCCCCTGGGGTCGTTCCTGCACTGGAGGTCGGATCCTTCAGGTCCTGGGGGCTGTGGGTGCAGTGTCCTTACCAGGCGTCGGGTCTTTGAAGCTGGCAGTCGCAGTCCGAGAGAGCCTCTGGATTCCCTCTGCAGGCGTCGCTGCGGGGGCTCAGGGGGGTCAACTCTGGCTACTCACGGGCTCGCAGTCGCCGGGGAGTCCTCCCTGTAGTGTTTGTTCTCCACAAGTCGAGCCGGGGGCATCGGGTGCAGAGTGCAAAGTCTCAAGCTTCCGGCGGGAAACGTGTGTTCTTTCAAAGTTGCTTCTTTGTTGCAAAGATGTTTCTTCTTTGGAGCAGAGCCGCTGTCCTCGGGAGTTCTTGGTCCTTTTAGATGCAGGGTAGTCCTCTGAGGCTTCAGAGGTCGCTGGACCCTGTGGAATGCGTCGCTGGAGCAGTTCTTTTGAAGTGGGGAGACAGACCGGTAGAGCTGGGGCCAAAGCAGTTGGTGTCTCCGTCTTCTCTGCAGGTTTTTCAGCTCAGCAGTACTCCATCATCTTAGGTTGCAGGAATCTATCTTGCTGTGTTCTGGGAGCCCCTAAATACTCGATTTAGGGGTGTGTTTATGTCTGGGGGTTAGTAGCCAATGGCTACTAGCCCTGAGGGTGGCTACACCCTCTTTGTGCCTCCTCCCTGAGGGGAGGGGTGCACATCCCTAATCCTATTGGGGGCAGATGGAGGATTTCTAAAAGTCGGAGTCACCTCAGCTCAGGACACCTTAAGGGCTGTCCTGACTGGCTAGTGACTCCTCCTTGTTTTTCTCATTATCTCCTCCGGCCTTGCCGCCAAAAGTGGGGCCGTGGCCGGAGGGGGCGGGCAACTCCACTAGCTGGAGTGCCCTGGGGTGCTGTAACAAAGCGGGTGAGCCTTTGAGGCTCACCGCCAGGTGTTACAGTTCCTGCAGGGGGAGGTGAGAAGCACCTCCACCCAGTACAGGCTTTGTTACTAGCCACAGAGTGACAAAGGCACTCTCCCATGTGGCCAGCAACATGTCTGGTGTGTGGCAGGCTGCTAAAACTAGTCAGCCCACACTAGAAGTCGGTTAAGGTTTCAGGGGGCATCTATAAGATGCCCTCTGGGGTGTATGTTACAATAAAATGTACACTGGCATCAGTGTGCATTTATTGTGCTGAGAAGTTTGATACCAAACTTCACAGTTTTCAGTGTAGCCATTATGGTGCTGTGGAGTTCGTGCATGACAGACTCCCAGACCATATACTCTTATGGCTACCCTGCACTTACAATGTCTAAGGTTTTGCTTAGTCATTGTAGGGGCATAGTGCTCATACACTTATGCCCTCACCTATAGTATAGTGCACCCTGCCTTAGGGCTGTAAGGCCTGCTAGAGGGGTGACTTAGGTGAGGTTGGCATGGCACCCTGAGGGGAGTGCCATGTCGACTTAGTCATTTTATCTCCACCAGCACACACAAGCTGGCAAGCAGTGTGTCTGTGCTGAGTGAGGGGTTTCCAGGGTGGCATAAGACATGCTGGAGCCCTTAGAGACCTTCCCTGGAATCAGGGCCCTTGGTACCAGAGGTACCAGTTACAAGGGACTTACCTGGATGCCAGGGTGTGCCAATTGTGGGAACAAAAGTACAGGTTATGGATAGAACACTGGTGCTGGGGCCTGGTTAGCAGGCCTCAGCACACTTTCAAATCATAATTTGGCATCAGCAAAGGAAAAAAGTCAGGGGGTAACCATGCCAAGGAGGCATTGCCTTACACTTGGACTGTGCACACTATCTCTCTCTTGAGACAGTATATACAAAGCCAACTTCCTACACCAACCTTCCCTCACTGAGCTTGACAGCGTGGCTCTGAATTCTTGCAGTATGGACATCTAGGACTCTCACAGGAATGCATGAATATTTTAAAGGAGTCCAAAAGCCCATTGACACAACGCTTATATGCGTTCAAATGGGAAAGGTTTTACATGTGGTGCAGGCAGCACGATTTCAATCCTATTCTGGCTGAGGAAGAGGTTCTCTTACCTTACCTCCTACATCTTGCGAAGTCAGTGCTGCAGTTTTCATCCATTAAGATACATTTATCTGCCATTACAGCTTATCGTAAGTCGCCCCCGCAAAAGTAATTCTTTACTATGCCAGTGGTTAAGGATTTTTTAGAGGACTTGAAACGTTTTTCCACCAATTCGTACTCCTTCACCTCCATGGGAATTGAATGTGGTCTTGTCTAGACTTATGGCCACTCCTTTTGAGCCCATTCTCAAAGCTTCTTTGCAACACCTTACGTGGAAGACAGCTTTTCTGATAGCCATTACCTCAGCTAGAAGGGTCAGTGAGATTCAGGCTCTATGTTCAAATAACCCTACACAGTTTTCCACGATACTAGAGTACTAAGAACCCACCCATCGTTTTTGTCTGAGGTGGTTTCGGACTTCCATATAAATCAAACAATATTGCTTCGAGCATTTTTTCCCTAGCCTGTTATTCTGCCAGAGAAAGCCTTGCACTCTCTTGGACCTGAAGAGAGTACTAAAGTTTTATCTTGATAAGACTAAGGCAATCAGACAGTCTGATTGCTTATTTGTTAATCATGGACATGTGAGAACAGGGAGAGCCGCCTCAAAACAGACTATTTCTAGATGGATAGTTTCATGGATTGTAACTGCATACCAGTTAGTTAACAAACAATTGTCGGCTAAACCTAAAGCTCACTCTACAAGAGGGAAAGCGGCAACTACAACCCTTCCTATGAATGTGCCTATCTCCGAAATTTGCAAAGCTGCTACATGGAGATCTGTACATACTTTTACCAGGCCTTTCTGTCTAGATTCAGATGCCAAGACAGACTCTTGTGTGTCAGGCTTCTTTAAGAAATGTATTTACATAAGAAAAATGCTTTTCCTGCACTTCTATCACTCCATCCGCAGGGGTATGGGATGGGCTTGCTAATCTATTCAGTGTTTGACTATTGATGTGGATCCCCTGGAGGAGAAGGATAAGTTTCTTACCTGTAAATCCTAGTTCTCTTCCAGGGGTATCCTCATCAAAGTCATAAACAACCCACCCTCCTCCCACGTGATTTTTAGAAGTGCAGCACTACTCATTTGTCTCTTCTATGTCTCCTTGCCACCGGAAAAAAGTACTGACCTAACTGTGAACCAACTGTCACCTCACTCTCACCCCTGAGGCATGGTGGGATACTGGAGGCCCTCAGGGTCTTAAAGGCACATTGCCAGATTTTTTTATTCTACTGTGTAAACCTGCATGCAGCCTTTTGGCTAATAATGCTCCTTTATTTTCAATGTAGGTTTTTTTTTTTTTTCTATTTTATTATGGAATACTTATACTTTCAATACCTTATGCTTGGATTACAGGAAGTTTTGTACCTTTAATGCAAGGTTTTTAATTTATGTTTAGCCTGTTTTGTCAACATATACTGCATTACTATTTACACATGTATTTATTATATTGGTATTGAAATTCTCTACCAAAGTATTATTTTTCATATATTCCACATATATATGCATGTGTGTTTGTATATGCTCCGGGGTCCCTGCACATGGGCGGGAATATTCAGTGTTTATGACTTTGAGGATCCCCTGGAAGAGAACTAGGATTTACAGGTAAGTAACTTATCCTTCCCTATGACTGACAATGCTTAAGTATAGCACTACTTGTTATAATTCCTGAGGGACTCTCACTGTGACGACATGGAAGAGTCAAGCATTTGAATCTATGAAAGCTATCAATACCAAGGAACCACAGTGTCCAGGTAAGTACCTTGTTTCTTATGGCTTAAATCTGAGGGGAATGTAGGTTTGGGAAGACAAACACATCATAGTATTGGCAGTATGCAGAGGACTGGTGTACTCAACCATAGCCTCTGCTGAAAAGAGATGAGGGAGCGAGTTAGGAAATGTGATCACTGTGTATAACATTTCTTAGAGGGCCTATTTGCTGATAGGTTATGGGGGGGTACTCCCTCCTAATCATTAATTTCCATATTCTCCTCACTTACTGGTCAATCATTTAATTTCTCTGTATGATCGTTAGTAAGAACAACATGTAACATAAATAGTTGTAATTACCATATAATCCAGTGATAACATCCTAAAAGATTACTTCTTTAGGGAGCAGGAGAAGTATTTGTTGCCTGGGTCCAATTGATGGTCTAATGAGATGTTGTTACAAGTGTAACTCGTAGGTAGCAGGGGGTGTTAGATGGTCTGAAATAGCTATTGATATAGCAGATATTTACTATAGTATCTTGATTGCTGAAGTTGAGCAATTGAACTTCCAGTTACAGAACTGCATACCCAGGGTTGTGACAAGGATGAGTGATAGGTATAATTCAGTTTGTAGGAAAGTAGCACCTTTCTGGAATAGTTACCCCCACTTTGTGCCTGGTGTCAGTATGTTTGGACTCTAGTACACTGGGATCCTGCTAACCAGGACCAAAATGACCATGCTCTCTCCTCTAAATTTAGTTTTATGGTAACTTTTACACCCCACAATTGGCATACTGGTGCACCCATGTAAGTCCCTAGTATATGGTAGTTAGGTACCCAGGGCATTGGTACACCAGTCCCCCATGGGCTGCAGCATGTATTGCGCCACTCATGGGAGCCCATGCAAACTGTGACTGCAGGCCTGCCATTGTAGCCTACATGGAATGGTGCATGCACCTTTCACAGCAGGTATAAGGTTTGCCTTATATCATGGTCATTGCGCTCTGACCCTTTAAGTCACCTCTAAGGTACGCCCTTCAGCCCAAGGGCAGAGTGCATGGTTCTGTGAGGTCACCCCTGCATGTGCTGAGGTGCCCCGGCGAAACCCAGAATTAATTTCCTGGGCTTTGTAAGTGCAGGGAAGCCATCTTAAGGTCTGTAATGGACACTGGTCAACAATAGTTGTCCAGCTATATCAAGGCTTCACCGAAAATAGGCATTTTTGATATCATACATGTTGAAATCATGTAACTACACTGATTCCAGTGCTAGCTGCATGATACCATGTACTCTGGGGGTTACCTAGGGGATCACCCAAAGTCTGCATGTACAGCCTTGCAGGGTCTGCATGCCAGCCTGTGCTGCTGCCAACCCCAGACACTGTTCTGCCTTCCTGCCTCTGAGCCTAACTCAGGCAGGAGGAGGCAGAACAAAGGATTTCCTGTAATATAGAAGTGTGACCACCTCTTCTTTATAAATAGGTGTCGCTGGGGTGGGATGGGGGTTCCTCTGAGCACCACCAGACTGCTTTGAAGGGCACATTTGGTGCTCTCCTTGCATAAACCGATTTATATCCGTTGAGGAAACCCCCGGGTTTCCTGCTCTGGTGCAAAACCACACAAAGGACAGGGTAGTGACCACCACACTGTCCAGCTCCCCCTTTAGGGAGGAGGAGCAGGTGGCCACTTGTTTCTGACATCCTGGAAGTAAGAGGAGCAGAGGCTCCTGGTAGCATCTGACTGGTTAGTTTAGCTGGGTGAAGTCCATGACCCCCTCTGATAGATGGGTCACTGCAGTAAGTGTTCAGCTCCCTTCCTGGGTTAATTAAGGGCACCCCTGAGGTTGGGACCCTAGATTTGTCTGCAAGACTTCAGGAACCGTCTGCAAGTCTCCTGTGAAAGACACTTCTGCATCCTAGACACTGGAACCGCAGCTGTTCTTCCCTGGAACCAGAAGCAAGGCTGTAACCAATAGGAGGGCTCCTACTGCAACTTTGTTTCCAAGTTCTGCAAAAATGTCTGCAACCCTGTGGCTGTGCATCCTCCAGGGTCACTGGGACTCTGCCTGCACGTAGGAAAGCAAGAAGTAAACTCCCTTGGAGTGAACAAGTCACTCCCCTGCATCTACAGGCACCTCGACGATAACGAATGGTTTGTGGATCCTGCTGACACACTGACTCTTCAAGGCTCTACAACACAGGTCGTAGTTCTGTGGCTCTCCAGAGGTCTGACCTATCTTCCTTGCAACTGGGAAGTACGTGGTCCCTCGATGAAGCTGCTTGACTGGAACCCCTTTGCACTACATCTGCTTATCATTGCCAAGGCTTGTTGGCTCCTCAGTCCAAAGACCTCCTTGCTCCAAGAAGCCCCATCCTCCAGCACCCTCCAGCTCCAAGAACAACATCCTCTCTGCAATCCCTGTGACGTGGGCTGTTGAGGCCTTCCTTTGATTCCCTGTGCCTGCTGCCAGAGGATCCTGCTGGGGGTGCCACCGATTACTGCGGTCTCTCCCTGACCTACCTGCCAAGGTTGGGTACCCTAGACCTTGCTGGCCCCACAAATCCTGCAAACTACGTGCAACTCTTCCCTGCATTTGGCAAGGCTTGTTAGTGGTCCTGCTGTCCACTAACCCCTGTGCAACCCGACGATTGCTGTGGGACAGCTTGTGGACTTACTTCTAGGATCTTCCTGCATCGCTTGGACTCCACAGCTGCACTTCTTCGTCCACCGTCCTACAGGAACGCATCTCCAAGACGGTTGGGAATTGCCTTCCTTCACCGCCTGGGCACATCTGGGTGGTCTGGACTTTGTCCCCTCTTTCCTTGGGTCCTCTTCTTAAGGAATCCACGCCAGGGTTACACTGACCTGGCCCACAGGTCATCACAGCATCTGGACAACTGAGTACCCCATTGACTTAAGCGGGAGGTTCTGGTACAACTTTACCCCTATGCAGCTGGGCTCCCCAGTGTAGGTAACCCACTGTTCTGGGTATCCACGGGTGGGGGTACTGTCCAACCTCCCTTGTCCCAACGGGTTTTCTCAGAGTCCTCTGGGAAGGGTCCTAAAATGCAAAAACTCCAACCGTGATTTCCCCATGTTAGCCTATGGACACTGACCCGAGATTACTACTCTGCACACGTGCCCGGGGAATCCTATCTGCTTAACTTTGGAGTTTTAGTACTTCCCCAGTCCTAAGGGTCCTTGGGTGGTAGTGTTTGTTGAAAGTCTTATTCACATTGCATTTTTAGGTTGAGCTTAAGCGTTCGACCTCGAGTATACTCTTAGTATACTTCTTATGGCTTAAAGCGATTTAATCTGTTGGTTGAAGTGTCCTTTAAAACTTCTTGCTCAATAGTGGTCAGTTCTGCCTTTTTCTCCCTCCTTTTTCTGTTTCAGAGCAGTGACCAACTATTGTATTATTCCACTTTGATTTTGTTATCTGTTACTGTGCCGGACTATTTTTTTCCTATTTATTTGGTGCTCCCCTTTCACTGTGGGTGTTTTAGACTGGTAGCTGCCTGCGTTTTATTGCAGCATTCTGTTCCTCCTTTCCCCTCCCATTTCACTAAAAAATTTTGGGCTTTATTCCAGTGCTGGTCTTGTTTACCTCTGGCTTCTAAAATAAGCTTATTTCACAAAAGAAACACCCAGTCGTTCACAAAAGCCAAAATATGCCCTTTCTGGTAGAAGGTAGCTAAACCTAGAAGCCATGATGTGAAACTTGCTTAGTCTTGCATCATATCTTGAATCTCTCTCTCCAGGCCCTCTCCCTGCCTGCTTTCATGACATCGCACACAGGGCATTGGTTACCGCCTTTATTGGGGCCAAAATTCTTCTCAAGCTGCTATGCTCATTGAAATGGGAGGCAAGAATGCCTTTCATTTTGTTAAAAAGAAAATACTTTTCCTGGCTTATTGTTGGAAACTGACATTTGTTGTAATTACACCCCCCAACCCCCCCACCCCACCCCACAAACACACACACACGTTTGCCTGATATTGATGCTGACGACTGAGAGTGTGCTGGGATCCGGCTAACCAGGCTCCAGCACCAGTGGTATTTCCCTGAAAATGTACCATTGTTTCCACAATTGCCACACCCCTGGCACACAGATAAGTCCCTTGTAAAAGGTACCAGTGGTACCAAGGGCCCTGTGACCAGAGAGGGTCCCTAAGGGCTGCAGCATGTGTTGTGCCACCCTGAGGGACCCCTCACCTAACACATGCACACTGCCATTGCAGATTCAGTGTGTTGGTGGGGAGAAAAAGGCAAAGTCGACATGGCATCCCCCCTCAGGATGCCATGCCCACAAAACACTGCCTGTGGCATAAGTGAGTCACCCCTCTAGCAGGCCTTACAGCCCTAAGGCAGGGTGCACTATACCATAGGTGAGGGCGTAATGCATGAGCAGTATGCCCCTACAGTGTCCAAGTCCATTCTTAGACATTGTAAGTGCAGTGTGGCCATGCTAAGTATATGGTCTGGAAGTTTGTCATTACGAACTCCACAGTTGCATAATAGCTTCAGTTTGGTATCAAACGTCTCCGCACAATAAACCCCCACTGATGCCAGCGAGGGGTTGATTACAAAATGCACACAGAGGGCATCTTAGAGATGCACCCTGTATTTTACCCAATTCTCTAGTGTAGGACTGACTGGTCTGTGCCAGCCTGCCACTAGCAGATGAGTTTTTGACCCCATGGGGTTGGTGCCTTTGTGCTTTCAGAGGCCAGAAACAAAGCCTGCACTGGGTGGAGGTGCTTCACACCTCCCCTCTTCAGGAATTGTGACACCTGTCGGTGACCCTCAAAGCCTCAGGCCTTGTGTTAGTGTCCCAGGGCACTCCAGCTAGTAGAGATGTCCGACCACAGACAAAGCCCCACTTTTGACTGCCGGTTTGGCAGGAAACTTGGGAAAAACCAGGAGGAGTGACCACTTTGGCTGGGACCAACCCTAAGATGTCCAGAGCTGAAGGGACCCCCTCCCTACAGAATCCTCCATCTTGGTTTGGAGGATCGGGACCAATAGGGATAGGAATGTGCCCCAAAGGGAGTGGACGCAAGGAGGCCAATTTATGGCTACCCTGCATCTAGAAGGACCAAGAACTCCCGAGGACAGCGGCTCTTTTCCACAAAAACTGCAAATTTGCAGCAAAGAAGCAACTTTGTACCAACACACGTTTCCCGCCGAAAGCGTGAGACTTTGCACTCTGCACCCGACGCCCCCGGCTCGACTTGTGAAGAACAAATACCACAGGGAGGACTTCCCGGCGACTACGAGACCGTGAGTAGCCAGAGTTGACCCCCCTGAGCCCCCACAGCGCCGCCTGCAAAGGGAATCCCGAGGCTCCCCCTGACCGCGACTGCCTGCTTTAAAGACGACGCCTGGTAAAGACTCTGCACCCCCAGGACCTGAAGGATCCGACCTCCAGTGCAGGAGTGACCCCCAGGTGGCCCTCTCCCTTGCCCAGGTGGTGGCTACCCCGAAGAGCCCCCCCCTTGCCTGCCTGCATCGCTGAAGAGACCCCTTGGTCTCCCATTGAATCCTATTGCGAACCCGATGCTTGTTTGCACACTGCACCCGGCCACCCCCGTGCCGCAGAGGGTGTACTTTCTGTGCTGACTTGTGTCCCCCCCGGTGCCCTACAAAACCCCCCTGGTCTGCCCTCTGAAGACGCGGGTACTTACCTGCTGGCAGACTGGAACCGGGGCGCACCCCCTTCTCCATTGAAGCCTATGCGTTTTGGGCACCACTTTGACCTCTGCACCTGACCGGCCCTGAGCTGCTGGTGTGGTAACTTTGGGGTTGCTCTGAACCCCCAACGGTGGGTTACCTTGGACCCAAACTTGAACCCCGTAGGTGGTTTACTTACCTGCAAAAACTAACCAACACTTACCTCTCCCAGGAACTGTTGAAAATTGCACTGTCTAGTTTTAAAATAGCTGTATGTAATTTATGTGAAAACTGTATGTGCTATTTTGCTAATTCAAAGTTCCTAAAGTTCCTACATGAAATACCTTTCATTTGAAGTATTACTTGTAAATCTTGAACCTGTGGTTCTTAAAATAAACTAAGAAAATATATTTTTCTATACAAAAACCTATTGGCCTGGAATTGTCTTTCAGTGTGTGTTCCTCATTTATTGCCTGTGTGTGTACAACAAATGCTTAACACTACCCTCTAATAAGCCTACTGCTCGACTACACTACCACAAAATAGAGCATTAGAATGATCTCTTTTTGCCACTATCTTACCTCTAAGGGGAACCCTTGGACTCTGTGCGTGCTATTTCTTACTTTGAAATAGTACATACAGAGCCAACTTCCTACACATGGAATCCCTCTTTAATCTACCTTGAGATGTCCGCTGATAGATTTCGAATACCAACATGCTAAACTCAGACCACCTCCAGTCACATCTTACCAAGAGGATTGGAGTGTAGCTCTCTCGAGTCTTCTAAATAAGACATTTTCACCAACTGCCTCGCACAAACCAACTTCCAATACCCTCCAGCCTCAACTGATCCCGTCACAGGCACTGCGCCTTCTGGATGGCCCTAGTAGCTTCCACGGAATTGAAGCAGTGTTCACACAGAAAGCTCCTAGCCCCATAGTCGACGTACAAATCAATAATTTGATCCTAAATAGAGACAGAACTTCAAGCAGAGCTAAGGCACAACTTTCAATCACTGATTTCACTCATTGCAGTGGTTCTGTTACGCAGATAACAGGACATTGAATGACTCATAGGTTCTACAAATGCAGTCAGATGGATAAACACTGCAGTCATTAAGTAAATCTGGGCCAAGCCATTAAGTGTTTCTTACATAGATTAATTGTTTATTTACCTGACACTGCTGTTGCTATATTAATTAGTGACTTTCTCCTTCCAGGTGGGATTTCCATCCAAAAACAGTCACCCCACCTGTGAGTATTCTCGCCTTGATTTTGCTTCTGATGAGGACTTCTATGAATTCCTAACAAGTAAGTGACTGTGATACAGCCCCATGACAAATATTCCAGCATTATAGAATGTAAATCATGCCATGTGCCATATCTTGTTCAGTACCATTACTTCAGTTTCTGGAATTAAGTGAACTTTTTCTCTAAAATATGGCCAGGTGCACATGCATTCTGATTGCTTCTTTGATGCAGACGTAAAGCCTGGTTGGTGGGACGCCTACTAAAGAGGGGCAGATGTTCCATCTGCCCAAATTTTAAAAACTTTTTATCAGCATTTGTTAAACTGTATGGATATTGTAGGGGAAAAAAGACTTAAAGTTTGAAATTAGTTATTACTTTTGAAAGATATTTGTTATGCTATTGATTGAATATTGATCTTTAACGTATATTCATGTTTCCTGTATTAAGGCTTTTGCTGTCTAGGGAGCATAATTGGGACCGCTTAGTCGTAAAAGCACTGGGTTGAGTATTTGATTCTTAACCTTAGTCATTGGGCAACTTCGGAGGAATGCATGAAGGGAAACTCAACAAAGAAATCTTGTCAGCAGTTCGTACGATCAAAGGAGAATGGAGTCGTGGGCGATGAGATCAGTCCGAGGATATTTAATTTTGTACAAGGGTAGGGGAGCAGGCGCTTTACATGTCTGATGTCTGGGAAGGCACATGACTCGTACTGGCACTCAACTCAGTTGTGTGAAGTGAGTCTTCTGTGTTTACATTTTGAAGCTGGAAGAGTATTGCGTTCCTTTCTATGGAAATTGGGTATTTATTGAGCCTTTTCAGCACCCTGCTTTCTGCTTCAGCTCAACGGATTAGTGATTTTATTTCCAGGAGGCTGCTGCGAGTGGGCAGTTAGCCTCCCACTTCATTGTTGGAGATAGTTTAGTTAGTAGTAAAGTCTGATTTGTAAGGTGGACTGCCTCTTTATTGTTTTTAGTACACATTTTGAGGTCCAGTGTGCATTCCTCTGAGGTGTTGGGGTTGCAGCCCATCATGGAAATGGTCCCCTGGCCTAGATATGCCCGCTGCTTTCCAGTGTTGCAGTTCCAAGTTGGTTATGGCGGACAAAGCAGGGGTATGGTGGGACAAAAAGCGGCTACATGTTCTATCAGTTGCATGCTGTGATTAATGCCACTGTGTAGTTTCCATATCAGGCATCACAATATGCACTTAGGCTTCGGTAACAGGAGCCATAACAGCATCAGGGGTGAGAGCAAGCCATGTCTCATACAAGTTTTGTTCAATGACTGACCAGATAAAACCATTGAGGCTCGGCAGCTAAGTAGTAGTCTTCAAACAAGGGGACACTGAGTCTTCCCTTATCCACAGGCAACTGAATCTTGGTCAGTGGGATTCTGTCGCTCATTATTCCCAATTAAGTCACATCGTATAATGTCCAGGCCTTTGAAGAATTTCCTGGGGGGAATATTGGAATATTATCAAACTGATATAGTAGATGGGGGGGAGCATAATAATTTTGGAAAGGGCAGTGCGACCAGTAGTGACCAACGGGAATCCCTTCCAGAAGGTAATCTGAGAACAGAGCGTCAATGTTGCTTTAACTAAATTACATATTTTATATATATCGCCATCGGGTTCGGACGTGTTCCTCTTCGCTCCGTAATTCGAATTGGGAAAGTGCCGAAAATCATCGAAATCCATCGGTATTGTTGCGTTCGGGACTGGTTTTCTATAGATACATTGGCACCGACAAGAAAACCTCTTGGACGGCCCTTCGGGGCTTCCGCACTCAACCGAGGCCTGTTCGGCCCGACCACACCCGTCGCCGAAGACTCATGGACTGGACCCCCTTCCGTTTCCGTCCGACGTGCCACGCCAAGTATCCTTATACAGACAAGCATTGGGTCTGTAATCTGTGTTTATCACCAGAACACATAGAGGATACCTGTGAGGCCTGCAAGGCTTTTTGGTCGAAGAAGACCTTAAGAGATCGACGAGCAAGGCGTTTGCAGATGGCATCGAAGTCGACACAGCACCTCGACGTCGAGGAGGAAGAGATGGCTATCTCGATCCAGGGTTCGGAATCTGACAACTCCGACGGAGACCGGCCACCGACGGCAGGACAAAAGTGAGTACACCTGTCCCGACCCAGCCCCAAAGTCATGTGAAAAAACAGAAGGCCTCGGGGACGCCATTGCCGGAAGACCATGGCTCGACCCACAAGAAAAGCGGTGACCAAATAACATCTTCGGCACAGAAAAAGGCCAAGATCGTGCAGAAGTCTTCCGACTCGGGTCGAGAAACCGGCATCGAAAAGAGTCGACATCGATTGAATCGAATAAGCCTCGAAAGAGCCTATCGGAGCCGAGACAGACCGTATCCATGGATGTTTCGGTACCGAACAAAACAGCTTCGGAGCCGAAAAAGACTTCTTATACAGAAGAACATGGGCTCTCCCAACAACTTAGAGAGAGGCACAGGTTTGAGCAGGAGCTGGATTTGGAAGAGCTTGACCAAACTCAACCAAGGTTACAAATCCAAATGGACACAGGAAAAATTCAAACCATTCCTCCGCTCAAGTTTGAAAGAAAATTGGCTTTTCATGCAGAGACTGGAACTGATCAGCCTAGAGCAAAGGTAGTTAGAGAAAGGTCACCAATCCCACATTTCTCACCACAAATGTCGCCACCTCACTCGCCACAACAGACAAGGTCACCAGTTGGCACACCAATGGCACAGTCACCCACACATACTGTGCAGACGCAGGACGATGCAGACCCCTGGGACCTATACGACCCACCAGTTTCAGACAACGATCCTGAGTGTTATCCTTCAAAGCCTTCTCCTCCAGAGGATAGCAAATCCTACACGCAAGTACTGGCTAGGGTGGCGACATTCCATAATGTCACCATGCACTCAGAACCAGTGGAGGATGACTTTCTTTTTAATACACTGGCATCCACGCATGCTTCATATCAAAGCCTGCCAATGTTACCAGGCATGCTTAAGCATGCACAACAGGTCTTTCAGGAACCGGTCAAGGGAAGGGCCATTACACCGAGGGTAGAGGAAAAAATATAAACCTCCCCCATCAGACCCTGTGTTTATTACACAGCAACTCCCTCTGGGCTCCGTTGTAGTGGGAGCCGCAAGAAAGTGGGCAAATTATCAATCGTCAGGGGATGCGCCACCCCCTGATAAAGAAAGCAGTAAATTCAATGCGGCAGGGAAAAGACTGGCATCGCAAGCTGCCAACCAGTGGAGTATCGCCAATTCACAGGCCCTCCTCGCCTGTTACGACAGAGCACATTGGGGCGAAATGCAGGATATTATTCAGCATTTACCAAAGGAACATTAAAAACGGGCTCAACAGGTGGTGGAGGAGGGACAGGCCATCTCCAACAACCAAATCCGTTCTGCTCTGGACTCTGCCGATACAGCAGCACGAACTGTCAACACAGCAGTTACCATCAGGAGGCATGCATGGTTACACAGTTCTGGTTTTAAACCAGAGATACAGCAAGCGGTATTAAACATGTCGTTCAACCAGCAGCAACTATTTGGGCCAGAGGTGGACACTGCAACATCTGTTAACACAACACAAACAACAGATCAGACACCCCAATCCAGCATCGCTCAACCTAGCAATCTGGCTCCTGAAGTCTTAGAATTTGGCTATCTAAACCTTTCAAATGAGTGTATGAAAGTCATTAAACAGGCAAGAAAACCGACAACAAGGCATTGTTATGCTAATAAATGGAAAAAGTTTGTTTTCTACTGCCAAGCAAACCAAATCACACCGCTAGAGGCCTCCATACAAAACATTGTGAGTTGCTTACAACACCTACAAAAAGCAAATATCGCTTGTTCTTCCATCAAAATTCATCTCACCGCAATCTCTGCTTACCTGCAGATTAAACATACAAAATCACTTTTTAGAATCCCAGTTATTAAAGCCTTTATGGAAGGACTAAAAAGGATCATACCTCCAAGAACCCCACCAGTACCCTTGTGGAATCTTAATATTGTACTTACACGACCCATGGGCCCACCTTTTGAACCCGTGCATTCTTGCCAAATCCAATTCTTAACTTGGAAGGTAGCTTTTCTAAGAGCCATCACTTCACTACGAAGAGTTAGCGAAATACAGGCGTTTACTATTGAAGAACCCTTTATAGAAATACACAAACATAAAGTGGTTCTCCGTACAAATCCAACATTTTTACCAAAAGTCATTTCACCGTTTCATCTAAACCAAACACTAGAGCTCCCACTCTTCTTCCCACAACCAGACTCGGTAGCAGAAAGAGCACTGCATACATTAGACATTAAAATAGCGCTAATGTATTACATAGACAGAACAAAATCATTTTGTAAAACTAAACAATTGTTCATTGCTTTCCAAAAACCCCATGCTGGTAACCCTATATCCAAACAGGGCATAGCCAGATGGATAGTCAAATGTATTCAGACCTGTTACCTCAAAGCTAAAAGGGACTTACCCATTACACCAAGGGCACACTCCACTAGAAAGAAAGGAGCAACAATGGCCTTTTTAGGTAATAAACCAATGACCGAGATTTGTAAAGCAGCCACTTGGTCTATACCTCATACCTTTACTAAACATTACTGTGTAGATGTGTTAGCAACACAACAAACCACAGTAGGACAGGCTGTATTAAGAACATTATTTCAAACAACTTCAACTCCTACCGGCTGACCACCGCTTTCGGGAGGATTACTGCTTTGTAGTCTATGCACAGCATGTGTATCTGCAGCTACACATGCCATTGAACGGAAAATGTCACTTACCCAGTGTCGGAAGTTGGCTCTGTATGTGCTATTTCAAAGTAAGGAATAGTATGCACAGAGTCCAAGGGTTCCCCTTAGAGGTAAGATAGTGGCAAAAAGAGATTATACTAATGCTCTATTTTGTGGTAGTGTGGTCGAGCAGTAGGCTTATCAAAGGAGTAGTGTTAAGCATTTGTTGTACATACACACAGGCAATAAATGAGGAACACACACTCAGAGACAAATCCAGCCAATAGGTTTTGTTATAGAAAAATATATTTACTTAGTTTATTTTAAGAACCACAGGTTCAAATTCTACATGTAATATCTCATTTGAAAGGTATTGCAGGTAAGTACTTTAGGAACTTTGAATAATTACAGTAGCATTTATACTTTTTACATAAAACACAAATAGCTGTTTTAAAAGTG
Organism: Pleurodeles waltl; assembly: GCF_031143425.1. NCBI lineage: Eukaryota > Metazoa > Chordata > Amphibia > Caudata > Salamandridae > Pleurodeles > Pleurodeles waltl. The sequence continues at coordinate 1,799,886,256 of NC_090444.1, read as the reverse complement.
GACACAGTGCAATTTTCACAATTCCTGGGGGAGGTAAAGTATTGTTATTTTTAACAGGTAAGTAAGTCACTTACAGGTCTCAGTTTTGGGTCCAAGGTAGCCCACCGTTGGGGGTTCAGAGCAACCCCAAAGTTACCACACCAGCAGCTCAGGGCCGGTCAGGTGCAGAGGTCAAAGAGGTGCCCAAATCACATAGGCTTCAATGGAGAGAAGGGGGTGCCCCGGTTCCAGTCTGCCAGCAGGTAAGTACCCGCATCTTCGGAGGGCAGACCAGGGGGGTTTTGTAGGGCACCGGGGGGGACACAAGTCCACACAGAAAGTACACCCTCAGCAGCGCGGGGGCGACCAGGTGCAGTGTGCAAACAAGCGTCGGGTTCTCTGTAGATTTCAATGGGAGGCCAAGGGGTCTCTTCAGCGGTGCAGGCAGGCAAGGGGGGGGCTCCTCGGGGTAGGCACCACCTGGGCAAGGGAGAGGGCCTCCTGGGGGTCACTCCTGCACAGAAGTTCCGATCCTTCTGGTGCTGGGGGCTGCGGGTGCAGGGTCTTTTCCAGCCGTCGGGAAATTAGAGTTCAGGCAGTCTCGGTCAGGGGGAGCCTCGGGATTCCCTCTGCAGGTGTCGCTGTGGGGGCTCAGGGGGGACAACTTTGGTTACTCACGGTCTCGGAGTCGCCGGAGGGTCCTCCCTGAGGTGTTGGTTCTCCACCAGTCGAGTCGGGGTCGCCGGGTGCAGTGTTGCAAGTCTCACGCTTCTTGCGGGGATTTGCAGGGGTCTTTAAATCTGCCCTTCTGTAACAAAGTTGCAGTTCTGTTGGAGCAGTGCCGCTGTCCTCAGGAGTTTCTTGTCTTTCTTGAAGCAGGGCAGTCCTCTGAGGATTCAGAGGTCGCTGGTCCTTGGGAAAGCGTCGCTGGAGCAGGTTTCTTTGGAAGGCAGGAGACAGGCAGGTAAGACTGGGGCCAAAGCAGTTGGTGTCTTCTGTTCTTCTTCTGCAGGGGTTTTTCAGCTCAGCAGTCCTCTTCTTCTTGTAGTTTCAGGAATCTAAATTCTTAGGTTCAGGGGAGCCCTTAAATACTCAATTTAAGGGCGTGTTTAGGTCTGGGGGGTTAGTAGCCAATGGCTACTAGCCCTGAGGGTGGGTACACCCTCTTTGTGCCTGCTCCCAAGGGGAGGGGGTCACATTCCTATCCCTATTGGGGGAATCCTCCTTCTACAAGATGGAGGATTTCTAAAAGTCAGAGTCACCTCAGCTCAGGACACCTTAGGGGCTGTCCTGACTGGCCAGTGACTCCTCCTTGTTTTTCTCATTATCTCTCCTGGACTTGCCGCCAAAAGTGGGGGCTGGGTCCAGGGGGCGGGCATCTCCACTAGCTGGAGTGCCCTGGGGCATTGTAACACGAAGCTTGAGCCTTTGAAGCTCACTGCTAGGTGTTACAGTTCCTGCAGGGGGGAGGTGTGAAGCACCTCCACCCAGAGCAGGCTTTGTCTCTGTCCTCAGAGAGCACAAAGGCTCTCACCGCATGGGGTCAGAAGCTCGTCTCTCAGCAGCAGGCTGGCACAGACCAGTCAGTCCTGCACTGAAGAATTGGGTAAAATACAGGGGGTATCTCTAAGATGCCCTCTGTGTGCATTTTTTAATAAATCCAACACTGGCATCAGTGTGGGTTTATTATTCTGAGAAGTTTGATACTAAACTTCCCAGTATTCAGTGTAGCCATTATGGAGCTGTGGAGTTCGTTTTTGACAGACTCCCAGCCCATATACTCTTATGGCTACCCTGCACTTAAAATGTCTAAGGTTTTGCTTAGACACTGTAGGGGCATAGTGCTCATGCACATATGCCCTCACCTGTGGTATAGTGCACCCTGCCTTAGGGCTGTAAGGCCTGCTAGAGGGGTGACTTACCTATGCCACAGGCAGTGTGAGGTTGGTATGGCACCCTGAGGGGAGTGCCATGTCGACTTACTCATTTTCTCCCCACCAGCACATACAAGCTGACAAGCAGTGTGTCTGTTGTGAGTGAGGGGTCCCTAGGGTGGCATAAGACATGCTGCAGCCCTTAGAGACCTTCCCTGGCATCAGGGCCCTTGGTACCAGGGGTACCAGTTACAAGGGACTTACCTAGGTGCCAGGGTTGTGCCAATTGTGGAAACAATGGTACATTTTAGGTGAAAGAACACTGGTGCTGGGGCCTGGTTAGCAGGGTCCCAGCACACTTCTCAGTCAAGTCAGCATCAGTATCAGGCAAAAAGTGGGGGGTAACTGCAACAGGGAGCCATTTCTTTACACCCAGTGTACATCTGTTCGTGGCATGTTGCGCTGCAGATTCACATGCGCCCTCCCACCTCCCCGGGAGCCTGTAGCCGTTTAAGTTGCATTTAAATTGTATATCTGTAAATAAATATTCCTTTACCACAAACTATGTACATACATATCTATTCCATTGCATGGACATCTTTAGTATCCTCATTCTACCACTCCTACCTCACCATATGCCGGGAAAACAATCTAAGATGGAGTCGATGCCTATGCGCAATGGAGCCGAAAGGGAGGAGTCATTCGGTCCCGTGACTCAAAAAAGACTTCTTCGAAGAAAAACAACTTGTAACACTCCGAGCCCAACACTAGATAGCAGGAACAGTGCACAGCATGTCTATCTGCACAGCATGTGAATCTGCAGCGCAACATGCCACAAACAGATGTACATTGGGTAAGTGACAAGCTCTGAATGATAGATCCTGACCCCTAGATATCTTAACATAGATCCCTCCCAGAGAATGGGACCACCCCCTAGATCTGCGGCCAATGCAGGCACCTCTGAACAGAGTGGGAAAACCCAACTTTTATTCCTTATCACCTGAGGCTCCACTACTGTACCAGATCTATGTAAAATGGTGCCTATACCATCATGCCCTGTGCATCCTTAAGATAAGTGATATCATCTGCCTAAGGTGAAATCATGTGCATCCCACTATCCAATGAGATTCCCAAGTCAGTCCCCACTTGGTGCTTCCATACAGCTAGTGGCTCCATGTCAAGCCTAAAATGTAGTGGAGACAGGGGGCACCCCTGCGCCGTCCCCATGTAAGTCAAAGAATCTGATATGAGCTTTCTGATTTATTTCCAGGAGGTGGGGGCAGTGTACAACAGTGGGTGAGAGCAAATAGACTTTTACCAAAATGTGCTAAGCCTATGACAGGGACAGTAGTCCACTGTCAGTGGAAAGTGCCTCCAGCACACACGACAATTTCCAGGATATCATTTGTGTCAAAGGGCAGGCCTACTCCTATGTGTACACACTACATTAGTATGAGGCTGCTCAGTCCCTTTAATTTTTTGGGCCTCACTTTGTTCCTTGTTCTCTACAGCGAGTTGCCCTAGCTGCTCCGTTCCAGTATGTGTTAGAGGGGTGCTCTCTTTACTGTTCGCTTTAACGGGAGGTTTGCTAACTTTTGCCTAAACCATAGTTCACTCTCAGGGTTCAGGGATCTTTGCATTATTTCCCCGGACACTCTCTCGGATGATTTTCTTCTCTGTTTCCTTCCGAGGCGACAATTTGGATGATTTTGAGGCCTACCCATCTCTTCCACCCTCCTCCTAGATTAGACCTCTTGTCTTACTTCTCGTGAGGGTAAACTAGGTCAACAAAGACTTTATGATCTCTGTCTCCCCCCCTTTGTTTTTTGTTTTTTTTACATCTAGACCTTGCCTCATCTATCTCTATTATCTTGTCAGTCTCCTTGGCCCACATGTACACCTTGTGCCTTCACTCGAGCCACATTGATTTCTCTTCTTTCTGCAACTGCTCTGTCTAGTTGTAAGGAAATGCCTCCTTAGCATGGTTACCCCCTGTTTCCTTTTTTGCCTTTTGCTGATGCCAGTTGTGATTGAATGTGTGCTGGGACCCTGCTAACCAGGCCCCAGCACCAGTGTTCTTTCCCTCAACTGTACCTTTGCTTCTACAATTGGCACAGCCCTGGCACTCAGATAAGTCCCTTGTAAATGGTACCCCTGGTACCAAGGGCCCTGATGCCAGGGAAGGTATCTAAGGGCTGCAGCATGTATTATGCCACCCTGGAGACCCCCTCAGAGTGCCATGCCAACCTCACACTGCCTGTGACATAGGTAAGTCACCCCTCTAGCAGGCCTTACAGCCCTAAGGCAGGTTGCACTATACCACAGGTGAGGGCATATGTGCATGAGCACCTAGCCCCTACATTGTCTAAGCAAAACCTTAGACATTGTAAGTGCAGGGTAGCCATAAAGAGTATATTGTCTGGGAGTTTGTCAAACACAAACTCCACAGTTCCATAATGGCTGCACTGAAATCTGGAAAGTTTAGAATCAAACTTCTTGGCCCAATAAATGCACACTGATGCCAGTGTGGAATTTATTGTATAAATGCACCCAGAGGGCATCTTAGAGATGCCCCCTGAACACCAGTCCAACTCCTAGTGCTAGGCTGACCAGTTTCTGCCAGCCTGCCACAACCAGACGAGTTTCTGGCAAAATGGGTAGAGTGCCTTTGTCACTCTATGGCCAGGAACAAAGCCTGTACTGGATGGAGGTGCTTCTCACCTCCCCTTGCAGGAACTGTAACACCTGGCGGTGAGCCTCGAAGGCTCACCCCTTTTGTTACAGTGTGTAGGAAGTTGGCTCTGTATACACTATTTCAAAGTAAGGAATAGTATGCACAGAGTCCAAGGGTTCCCCTTAGAGGTAAGATAGTGGCAAAAAGAGATAATACTAATGCTCTATTTTGTGGTAGTGTGGTCGAGCAGTAGGCTTATCAAAAGAGTAGTGTTAAGCATTTGTTGTACATACACAAGCAATAAATGAGGAACACACACTCAGAGACAATTCCAGGCCAATAGGTTTTTGTATAGAAAAATATATTTTCTTAGTTTATTTTAAGAACCACAGGTTAAAATTTTACATGTAATACTTCAAATGAAAGGTATTGCAGGTAGGTACTTTAGGAACTTTGAACCATCAACATAGCATATATACTTTTCACATAAATCACATATAGCTATTTTAAAACTAGACACAGTGCAATTTTCACAGTTCCTAGGGGGAGTAAGAGTTAGTTTTCGCAGGTAAGTAAACCACCTACGGGGTTCAAGTTTGGGTCCAAGGTAGCCCACCGTTGGGGGTTCAGAGCAACCCCAAAGTTACCACACCAGCAGCTCAGGGCCGGTCAGGTGCAGAGTTCAATGCGGTGCCCAAAACGCATAGGCTTCAATGGAGAAGGGGGTGCCCCGGTTCCAGTCTGCCAGCAGGTAAGTACCCGCGTCTTCGGAGGGCAGACCAGGGGGGTTTTGTAGGGCACCGGGGGGACACAAGTTAGCACAGAAAGTACACCCTCAGCAGCACGGGGCGGCCGGGTGCAGTGTGCAAACACGCGTCGGGTTTGTAGTTGAAATCAATGGGAGACCAAGGAGTCTCTTCAGCGATGCAGGCAGGCAAGGGGGGCTCCTCGGGGTAGCCACCACCTGGGCAAGGGAGAGGGCCTCCTGGAGGTCACTCCTGCACTGGAGTTTGGATCCTTCAGGTCCTGGGGGCTGCGGGTGCAGAGTCTTTTCCAGGCGTCGGGATCTGAGGAACAGGCAGTCGCGGTCAGGGGGAGCCTCGGGATTACCTCTGCAGGCGTTGCTGTGGGGGCTCAGGGGGGGGCAACTCTGGCTACTCACGGTCTCACAGTCGCCGGGGAGTCCTCCCTGAAGTGTTTGTTCTCCACAAGTCGAGCCGGGGGCGTCGGGTGCAGAGTAGCAAGTCTCACGCTTCCGGCGGGAAACGCAGTTGTTTTAAAGTTGCTCCTTTTGAAACAAAGTTGCAGTCTTGGGTGAACAGAGCCGCTGTCCTCGGGAGTTCTTGGTCCTTTTAGAGCAGGGCAGTCCTCTGAGGATTCAGAGGTCGCTGGTCCCTGGGGAAAGCGTAGCTGGAGCAGTGTCTTCAGAAGGGGGGAGACAGGCCGGTAGAGCTGGGGCCAAAGCAGTTGGTGTCTCCGTGTTCTCTGCAGGGTTTTTCAGCTTAGCAGTCCTCTTCTTCTTAAGTTGCAGGAATCTGAGTTCCTAGGTTCTGGGGAGCCCTTAAATATTAAATTTAAGGGCGTGTTTAGGTCTGGGGGGTTAGTAGCCAATGGCTACTAGCCCTGAGGGTGGGTACACCCTCTTTGTGCCTCCTCCCAAGGGGAGGGGGTCACATTCCTATCCCTATTGGGGGAATCCTCCATCTGCAAGATGGAGGATTTCTAAAAGTCAAAGTCACCTCAGCTCAGGACACCTTAGGGGCTGTCCTGACTGGCCAGTGACTCTTCCTTGTTTTTCTCATTATTTCCTCCGGCCTTTCCGCCAAAAGTGGGGCCGTGGCTGGAGGGGGCGGGCAACTCCACTAGCTGGAATACCCTGGGGTGCTGTAACAAAGGGGGTGAGCCTTTGAGGCTCACCGCCAGGTGTTACAGTTCCTGCAAGGGGGAGGTGATAAGCATATCCACCCAGTACAGGCTTTGTTACTAGCCACAGAGTGACAAAGGCACTCTCCCCATGTGGCCAGCAACATGTCTCGAGTGTGGCAGGCTGCTAAAACCAGTCAGCCTACACGGGTAGTCGGTTAAGGTTTCAGGGGGCACCTCTAAGGTGCCCTCTGGGGTGTATTTTACAATAAAATGTACACTGGCATCAGTGTGCATTTATTGTGCTGAGAAGTTTGATACCAAACTTCACAGTTTTCAGTGTAGCCATTATGGTGCTGTGGAGTTCGTGCATGACAGCCTCCCAGACCATATACTCTTATGGCTACCCTGCACTTACAATGTCTAAGGTTTTGGTTAGACACTGTAGGGGTACAGTGCTCATGCACTTGTGCCCTCACCTATGGTATAGTGCACCCTGCCTTAGGGCTGTAAGGCCTGCTAGAGGGGTGACTTATCTATACTGCATAGGTAGTGTGAGGTTGGCATGGCACCCTGAGGGGAGTGCCATGTCGACTTACTCGTTTTGTCCTCACCAGCACACACAAGCTGGCAAGCAGTGTGTCTGTGCTGAGTGAGGGGTCCCCAGGGTGGCATAAGACATGCTGTAGCCCTTAGAGACCTTCCCTGGCATCAGGGCCCTTGGTACCAGGGGTACCAGTTACAAGGGAATTACCTGGATGCCAGGGTGTGCCAATTGTGGAAACAAAGGTACAGTTTAGGGAAAGAACACTGGTGCAGGGGCCTGGTTAGCAGGCCTCAGCACACTTTCAAATCATAACTTGGCATCAGCAAAGGCAAAAAGTCAGGGGGTAACCATGCCAAGGAGGCATTTCCTTACAATTCAGTTCTTAGGGACGATTGTAGACATGAACTTAGAAAAAAATAATCTTTCGGAGGATCTGTTTTCTTCTAATTGAAGTGTCAACATCTGAAGAGTAAATTAATTTAGTATTTACATTAAGGGCTAGACATAGATGGTTATCACATTTGATGAGCATTTTGTAGATCTCCTCTCTTGATAAGGAACCATGCATGGAGCTTTTTAAATATGTCAGGCGACCAACTGCTTGATGATGTTACACTGTACAAGTTTTGATTTGGTGATTTATGTAGCCGTTTAATGCAGCTAACATTGTTATGTCATGGTGCAAGACACCCAGTTATGTTTGGTGCACTGACTATTCCTGGAAAGGAAAACTAGCCCTCTAATTTATAATATACTCATAATACTATTTTTGCTAGACATTCTGTGAGTTGTTCCCGTGTGCAGATCTCCACCACTCATATAGGATCAAAATTCAGAACTCACAAGATTTGTCATGATCATTTGTACCGTTACCAAAGAAGGTGCTTTTTGTCATTGCCATTGAGCATGCTCCCAGTATTCCAAACATTTCTTCAAATTTTATATGAAGGACGGTTGAGCCATGCCAGAGACCAACATGGCCGCCAGGCACTGAAGCTCCAACGGGTGATTTCCTGCCACGTTGATGGGGCAAGCGGAGTGGAATTGAACCAATGCCGGACCTGCCTAATGTGTGAGAGGGCCCCCAAGTGCGTGGCTGAAGAACAGGCAGGTGAGCAGTCGGGTCCTGCTCCGGGGCCTCCCTAGCCCACTAGGAGCCCCGGAGGCTCTGCGGTGACAGGGACCGCGGGTGTGCCTTGAGCGAGGGGCGGAAGGGCTGCGAGGTTCGGCCCGAGGTGCTGGGCGGTTTCCTGTGACTGACAAGGGGGCCGTGGCCCACTGCTGCACTATCTGTGGTGCTGTGGCCTGTACCGAAACCTTCTTACCTCGCCCGCTGTGACAGGAGTCGCGGGTGAGCCAGGGAGGGGGTAGGCCACATGGTGTGGCCGGATGATAACTTGCTGCCGAAGCGCTGTGGAGTGAGATCCTGGTGAAAACCAGCCCGAAAAAAGAGCGAGAACAGCAGCACTGGGCATCCCATGGTGTGTGGCCTGGCTGGAGTGAAAAACGGCCTGCCTGCTGGTATACACCTGCCCAAGATCCAGATTTAGCTGGTCGGCGACGGCTCCTCTCCCATATACCCACTCAGACTAGGATATGTGAGGAGCAAAAAGCAGCTGCAAACAATGAAGTGGTGCCCGGGGGTTGCAGGGCTGCAGTGCTCGGGCCACTACGAGCTGGAGATTGGCTACTTGAGAACGCCCACCTGGTGCGGCACCAGGCTGGGTCACAGGTGACTGTTTGTAGCGCACCGACCATGGTCAGGAAGGACTCCAAGGAAAAGAAGCTCACATTCGAGAGGTCACACGGTGCCACATTAATTGGCTGAGAAAGTGGATGCTCCCGGGGGGATAGCACTTTACTAGAGACCCTATTAACTGAAATGCTGGGCCGAGACATCTTGACCGCTACATTTGTGGTGGAACAGGACCCTAGGGCCGTGCCCAATGCATGGGGCACTGCTGAAACCTATTTTGGCTTGCCTGCTGAATTTCAGTGACCGCGCTACTGCCCTACGCCTGGCAAGAGAGAAAGGCCCCCTGCAGTATCAGGGCATGTTGGTGTCAATATTCCCTGATTTCAAAATCACGTTCCAGGAGGTGCGGCGCAAGTTTGCAGAGCCGAAACTACAACTACGCAAACTTGGTATCTGATGTGGAATGTTGTATCCAGCCTGGCTGCGTGTGGACTTTAATGGCAAAGCACGGATTTTAGAGAGCCTATATGACACCATGGATTTTTGTATCAATATCGCCAAACAATGTGTCGGAGACTCGGGGAGAGGGCTAAGGGGCTCCCCACCCGATACACAAAACTTGACCAGTATGGACATGTTCCCGGAAGTGTAGCCTGGATGGACGTACTGAGTGCCGGTGGTGAGGCCATCAGTGGATCTGGCCTACGTGTATTCAGAAAGTATGAGTGAGTCGCTAAAGGGCTCGCAAGGTAACAATCGGGCTAATGCGCTGGACTGTTCAAGAAACTCATCACAGACGGAGCCTAAATTAGTGAGGAGATGCCCGTCGTGGTGTTGCTTCTCCCCATGTTGGATACCACATGCATCTTTTGGGGGGTGGGAGATTGCTATTTTGTTTTTGATATAGGTGTTCTATCTGTTCTACTGTTCGGGATTTACCAGGCAGCTTTTTTGCTGGGTGTGGTTGAGGGGATGGGATAATCTTTGGCATAATTGTTGCCTACCAGTTGCACAGATTGCCAACACTTGCAATGTATCATACACACACATACACTCAAAAACATGGCAGGCTGGAGCTCTTGCAGACGGGCTCCTTTGGAGACGGTCTCAGTATCCTCGAATATTCGAGGTTTAAATAATCCCAGCAAGGGCAAATAGTTGCTGCAGTACCTGAATAGACACATACCACAGGTAGCATTCCTACAGGAGACCCACTTCCCACCACAAGACACGCCCACATTTGCAGCTAGTTGGGGCCTTCACAGGTATTTCGCCTGTTATAGCTCATACTCCTGTGGGGTCTGTACGCTGGCACATAAGAACCTGCAGTTCCACCCCATTTCCACCTTGATGTACGACCAGGGCAGATATATATTGGTGGCAGGATTGTTGGCTGGACACCGGGTCCTGTTAGTAAATGTATATGCCCAGAATACAGACGACCCTGATTTTTTCCACAACCTGCTGTCCTGAATAGACCAATTGGCAGTAGGCCACATCATTATGGGTGGAGACTGTAATATGATTATGGACACACTCCGTGACACCACAGCGGTAAACCCCACTGTCAAACCTTGATCCTTGAAGATTCTGCGTGACATCTGTGAGATCCATGGTCTACGGGACCCCTGGCGCATACAAAACATGCATGCCTCAGATTACACATTTTATTCGGCGCTGCGTAACACATGGTCGCGGATAGTCTACTGGCTAGTAGTGCCACCACGCTCTGGGTAGACCATATCACTCATGTTCCACGCACGTTGTTGGACCACTCTGCAGTCAAGCTTCTCTGTAAGATTCTACAGACAGTCCCATGAGAGCATGGATGGAGATTTCCCACCCTGCATTACAAGACAAGCTCTTCCGCACCAAATTACAAAAAGTGATTGCTGATTACTATCACCTCAGTGAAGGCACAGTGACCTCTTGCGCCACTTTATGGGAAGCCTTTAACCTACCTGGGGGTCTGCATAGCCATGAAAGCGGGAGTCCTGCACAACATTCGTAGCAGTCTGTCCAGGGAGGAGGGGGTACTGGCGGAGCTGGATGGCACCGATGCACTGCATCATTTGAAAACTAATAAGAGCCATTGGGCCTGCCTCATGGAGGAGTTTCGAGACCTAGCCGAGTGTGAAGCCCATTACTTGAGCATATATGCTAGCGACCAGTGGTACGGGGAGGGGAGCGACTGGGTCGCACCCTGGCAGACCTACGGAGACCCTCCAAGGCTTCCTCGCACATACCCAAGTTGTACATGGTGGACGGCTCACACACACAGCAGGGATACAATCCGAGTTTCTCACCTGCTACACGCAACTGTCTACCTCCACCCAGAACGTTAATAACCCAGCCCTGACACAATATCTTGATGAAATAGCCATGGTGTGGCTTACGAACGCCCAACAACAGTTTCTGGCTGAACCATTCACGTGTGAGGATATCGTCAGTGCGATAGAGGCTCTGGTTGACTCTAGAGCCTCTAGGCTCAACGGATTCACCGGCACCTTCTACAAGGCATAAAGGGATGCACTAGTGCCACACCTATTGGAAGTGTACACCGAGGCACTGGAAACTGGCATACTACCAACGCTTAGAGAGGCGGTTATCACACTGCTGCCCAAGCCAGAAAAAGACCAAACAAAACGTGGTTTCTATAGGCTCATTTCCCTACTAAATTTAGATAATAAAATCCTGGCTCAGTTACTAGCAACACGACTGTCCTTACTGCTGGACAGCTTCATATCATCAGCACAATCAGGATTTGTCCCTCAGCGATCAACAGCCATTAATCTCCGTACATTGTTTGCCACGCTTCATAGAGTCTCCCCCACGATTTCCGCAGCGGTGGCACTCCTGGACGCGGAGAAGGCTTTTGACTTGTTGAAATGGCCGTTTTTAATGGCACCTCTCCATAAGCTTGGCATCCCCTGCAGCTTCCTTTCCCTGATTAAGCTCCTATATTCTGAACCAACAGCCAAACTCAGAATTAATGACACCCTGTCACCGACCTTCCCGATTACATGAGGCCCACAACAGGGATGTCTATCGTCTCCTCTTCTTTTTTATAATCGCCTTGGATCCATTGGTAAGACACCTGCAAGAAAAACATATACATAGAGGACTTCAATTCAAAACTGGGCCATTGTTCATATCACTATACACAGATGATGTGCAGCTGTTTTAAGGAACCCGGGGGACATTTTAGACCCTGTTCTACATGAAGTGGGACGATCGATTCGATACATACTCTGGAATATGAGTCAACTGGTCCAAATCAGAACTCTTCCCACTCACAGATAAGACGTCGTCCAACCAATCAATTTTCCCGATGACATGGTGTGATGATCACGTTGAGTATCTTTGAGTGTCCATACATAGAGACAAGAACCAAGTGATCTGACTCAACTTTGGGCTGCCCTGGACAGGCTGCCCACACAAGTAGAGAGATGGGTCCGCCACCCACTGTCAATGGCAGGATGTATAGCCATTCTTAAAATGGTTGTCCTCCTCTGATTTCTAGATCAATTCATGAACATTCCTATACCATTCTATAATTATTTTTGGAACTAAAATGGACCACTTCATGCTCAAGCACCTCCAAAGCACTATACAGGCACTGATTCCCACATACCCCTTAGCACCGGGTGACTTTAAACCCCTGACTCTGCTGATTACGGATACTGAATGGGACAGATTGGTATCTCTATTATATCGCACGTGCCTTAACCTATTACAAACACATGACACTAAGCTGCACGCCACCTGGGGGTAGGAAATAGGACGATTGATCATGGATAAAATATGGGCGGCATGCTGTTTACAAACTTAATTAATCTCTATGAACTACTGACACAGACTCGTACATTATCAATTTCTACAATGGGTATATGTAACGCCAATGGTTATAGCCGAGCTGGACCCCACATGCTTACCGAACTGTCCTAAATATCTGGCCCCTCAGGTAGATTTTCCACATATGACATGGACGTGCCCTTTAATGGCGCAATACTGGCAGGATATTTTTGGCAAACTCTATTTAATGATAGAAGTTGCACTAGACCCCTGTCCTGTACTTGCATTTATGTGTTACGTAGCTAACATTACCCAATCAGTAAGATGGTATACAGTGCTAGCCATGCTATTAGCAAAATACGAACTCTCCATACACAGGTGCAATAAAAAAAAATGCCCACAACAAGAGCATGGCTATACATTCTTATCTATTGCGATACTACCAGCGAATTATATACAGAGCTTCAACCACCCACATCATGCCCCAAAAACATATGTCAGCCCCTATGTAACTATCTGATTTCTGCTGACCTAAACCCAACATACCATGTTTACAGGATGGCCACTTGCCAAGGACTGTGGTAAAGAGAGTGTAATGAGTTACATATGGTACAGAAGTCACGAATACTCTCAAAATGGTTGGAATATTGTAATGCCGGAACTCACATGGAACATGTAATGTTTGGCATAATGGGCTGTATCCTACCTTGAAGTAATGGTGGCAGTGTGTGCTTTTTCTTATTGTCTTGCTTGTTTATATTTTAAGGACAAATTATAAATAAAATTAAAAAAGAAAATAATTTATGACACCCAGAAAAAATACAATACAATATAATCTACAGATGGTCTCTAATTGTGTGACGTTTTGCCTGCGTGACTCATTCTCAATAAACAGAAAAGAGTCTAGCCAATTAGGGGTGTACCAAGATGCAACATTCACTTTTGAAATGATTTTCCGCAACAAATCTGTGGTTTCAAATACGTAAAGTGTTTCTTTTTGTTTGTTGAAAAGAGGTAATGTATCATAATTGACTGTGAAAATGGTGGTAATAGGCCACATACCACAATGGCACCTGAAATCTTTAATCCACAGTTTCGTATTAGGTATTTCCAAAATAGTTGGTTAAAATGTTATTCTTTTCATCTATGTTTAAGTAAAATGTTTTCTTTTGTTCTTTTAATTTCCCTCATCTCATAGCCATGTTTATTTATTTCAGCCTACCGTACA